>NC_133769.1:217850760-217955367 GCF_003597395.2 Chelonoidis abingdonii | reverse complement strand
TAAGTTGTAATTTCATTTTGCATAGCTGTGGTTAAGTTAGGTTTAGAGAATTGTTTGTATTGTGCTCTGTAAGTTAGGTTTAAAAAATTGTTGCATTGTGTTCTGTTACTTGCTAATTTGTGTAGTCTTGGTTAAGTTAGATCATAGATAAGATTTTGCTGTGTTCTGTATAATTGTGGTTAAGTCTGTCTTCCTACTGCCCTACCCCCGCCCCCGAGCTTGCCCGTGTCTCCCCCCGAGCTCCCCAGTCACTCGTTGCAGTTTCTCTGCTGTTTAAACTTGCAGCCTGTCTGCTCTCTGTGTCTCCCTGGGTTTAAATCTCCCTCCGCAGCGCCTCTGCCTCTGGTCTCTGCTTCACCACGTGTTCCTCTTCCCCCATCCCCCAACCTCATTCCTACCACTGCCTTTCTCTCTCTCTCTCTTTTTTAATCCCTTCCCCCACGTGTTCACCCCGCTCCTACTTCCCCCAAACCTCAATTGTATTACTGAAGTCTGGCATAAAACCCCATTGGTTACCCTTTTTTTCTCTCTAACACACCTCACACTTTTACCTAGAGTTGTTGGTTATTTAACACATTTTACGCATAACTGTTAGTTGGTTATATGCTGCTGTGACACACCCTTTACATAAGAAATTGTTAGCTACCTGTTACATTTATATTTCCGTGTTAATTGGTTACCAACTGTATTGTACCCCACCATGTTGTACCCCATTATTGAAACCCCCTATACTATTTACTAAAAGAAACCCCTCCCCAATTGTCTACCTTAACAAACCCCATACCCCTCACTATTGAATTTTCCCTGTTTTTGCATTTTCTTAATAAAGTTTATTTTGCACCCCACCAGTAGTTGTCCCCCAAGATCCCCTGCCTGCTGGCAGGGTCATCACAAACCCAACTATCTAGATTTCTAATAATCAAATCCCCCTCCACGGAAATCTTTAGTAAAAGGCGAAAGATTTATATACTACAACCTTGCTGTTCCTAGTAACCGGGGTGCCCTCCTGAAGAGGGGTATCTTTTAAGTACAAGAGGATTCCAGGACATCATCTAGAAGAAGGATCCCAACTATGAGATTGTTTGTTTTCCCTCTACTCCAGATTGATGTTCTCCTTCCCTGAGGCTTTCAGTCTCCTCAACAGCACAGTAAGATCATCCTGGACAAGAACTTACGTTTGAGGCTACTGACACCACTACCTCACCACTGGAGGCTTAAACAAGGTTCCTGCAGGAAGATCCTGTGAAGCTAGGCCCGGCAGGAAGTACCACTCAGCAGGACCTAAGTGGCAGCTCCTCTTGGCGCACTGATTGGCTGGCATTGCTACTTAATCCAGGAAACCATGACAGAGAGTTGGTTGACCAATAGTGCGGACTGCTTGCATGTCTTCCTTCAGACCCTATGTGTGTGAGAGTCCAGATTCTGGCTTCTGACTTCTGCCCTGACGACCCTCAGCTTGGTCAAGACACTGATGCTGTCACACTGGGACTGGCATCACTCTACTATGTGCCTGAAAGTCTCCTCTGTGTACCTTTTTGGTCTTCCTTAACTCCTCCCATTCAGCCACTCTGGCCTCAAGAGCATGTACCCTGTTTCTGACAGCCTTTAGTTGCTTGCACTGTAGGCACATATAAGCCACCTGGCAACAATGCAAGTACTCATACATGCTGTGGTCAGAGCAATAAACTGGATACTCTCTTTCCCCCGGCCCCGCCTCCCCCAGCTACTGGACTTCTGCCTGTTTTATTTTTACTGTTGCAGATTGTTTGTGGTTTGTTTTTGGTTTTTTTGTTTTGGTTTGTTTTTTTTAACTCTTGCAGAGTTATTAGCCTAAGTTTAGGTGATGTTGGTTAGGGGTATTTGCCTCTCACACTCTCTCTTTAAAGTCCCTTGTAAAACTCCCCAGTTTGCCACACACCAGCCCCCAAACAGACCACACTATAATCTTCAAGCAAGCATATGACAAATAAACTAACAGACAAACTCACCCCATTCCCAAAGGTGGCATAGTCTCCTTTGCTTGCAGAACCCCTCACAAAACTCCCATCTATTCTTTTGCCTCCTAAAACTGAAACCAACTAAATTTCCCAGAGTCTCATTTGGAAAGATTTTCAACACTAGCGTGTAGGGTTTTTTTAAGCCTTTCTCTGTCTTCATTGTAACTGGTGAATAGCAGTGAACTCACTTCCATGTTTGCCAAAGTTAAGGTCACTGCAGCCTTAGTTTTTCAAAAGCATCATTTTTCTGTTTGTTCCATTGGCCTGAAAAGACCACACATTACCCTTCTCAGCTGAACAGTTTGGCTTTTGTACCTTCTACTGTTAATCTGCTAGGCTGATAGCAAAAATGTGTGAACCTCTCCTATGCCAGATGATTGACAGGTAATTAGCAGATCCTAGAGAACCAAGGCTTTGAATTCTATAGATATGTTTTGGTCTGGACATAATGGCTGCTACTCTGATGTTTTTTTGGTATACTTTCATTGCATTACTAAGAAAAGTGTCTCTACAAGAAGCAAGGTGACTGTCCTAGATGATGTCAGCTTCTGGAGTGCCACTGAAGTGAGTCAGTGTAATGCAGAGCTTTGTTTAGGTGGACTTGCCCTAAACAAATAATTAATTAACCTATCACCATTCAGCTTTCCCAGAAAGGATGTTTGAAAAATGCCTTGTATAGTTCTATCCTTGCTGTCTTCTGTCAATGGCTTTCATGACCAGATTTGCTCATTTTACCAATAAAGTTATTCTTGTTCATATTTAACTTCTGTTCCTGCAAACACAATCTGTGATTTTCCAGTCAAGCTGAGTTTTAATGTCTCCCTGGCCAGAGTCTGCTCTCACTCACACCTGTGCAATCTGTATTGGTTTCAGTAGGAGAACGGTTTCTGAGGCTCACCAAAACTGATACAGCCACCTTACATTTTCCAACTCAAAGTGAAGCCACGACTCAACCAACTACCATTAAGACAGCTGCCTGGGAGTGGTGCAGAGGCAAACGAAACACCCAGTATCACTGACTGAGGCAGAACAATTTTGAGGGAGCCCTTAGTAAAACATTGGCAGCACATCTCTAGTTATGGACGCTCTTGGAAATTATGAAATAATGTTAGCATTTATTACAGTTCACATATCTTGATTTGAACAGGAAGCAGGAGAGATGAGTTCCTTACTATCTTTTGTTTTGTATATATGCTGCAGGCTGTTGCAGGGCTGGTTAACAGAATAGCAAACATCTGTTTACATGGTGATGCCTTTGTAAACACACATTTGCAACAGAAAAAAAATAGCTTAATGTATATAGAATATTCCAGAAGACCATTCAATTTTTGGTTTTTTTTTTGGCACAATTTTTGCCTGTCAATGTTAGATTGTGTGTGCATTTCAGTGATCCCCTTACAATCGTCTTCATGCAAGTTGTCCTAAGAAGCACTTGATAAGCAGCAGCCCTCTGTGGCTATCAGTCTAGGCAACCAGTGTGTGCAGTGATCCCCTGAAGTTTGTGCAGTTTCATTAGACTAGACACATCTTAGAAACCTACTGAATATGCTCCAAGTGTTTTTGTCATCATTTATAGAGTACTTTTAGCTCTCCCCATGAGTATCGAGTCTCATGCCAAGTTCCAAACTTCAGGTTCTTTTGTAACTATTCAAGAAAAAGCAGGATTCAGAACTTTACCATACAATGTGAAAAGTTTTTTAATCCCCACTCTCCTGTAAATTAAAAGCAATGGAATGTGTTTTATATTCAAACTTTACCCGAACACACAAAATCACACTGTTGGACAGAGATCAGCATAGAAAATCTTATAGCCGAAGGTGAATGCCTCAGTAACAATTTTGAAAACTTCGCTATAGCGCTTACTAACAGAATAATAGCAGCACTAGTCTTCAGGAACTTCTGGGCTGTGTGCCTTTGGCACAGGCATGCCACACAGTATAAAATAGCAGGGGAAAGAGAGGGAGCTTTCATAAGACAATGGTGGGGTGGGACAAAAAACCCCACAACCCTTTTCTCCCCAAAAGTGGCATACATTCTTTATGCCTGGGCAGAACAGACAGGACCTCAGATTTTAAAGAGGCCCACACAGTGTAAACTGCACGGAACTCAAACTTCCTTGCAAGGATGAAGGAATGAGCTGATTGTGTTGGGAGCTGGAGCATGCTATAAAAACCTATATAGAATAGAACAGAACCTGTGGTTTCAGAGAGCATAGGGTATTTAAAAACCTGAGGCTTAAATCACTATGCTGTTCCCATTGCTTGCTTTAAAAACTGCCAGACAAATAAAAAGGTTTACCTGTGGGTTAGAATTATAAGACATTTGGTGCAGAATATATTTCCACTGCACTTTAATCAGGGAAGGGCTGTCTGCAAGCAAGTGGAGTGCAATCTGTTCACACACACACTCTGTCTCTCTCCCTCCCTCCTACCTTGAAAGGTCTTTCCCCTTTCTTGCAAGCTGTTTTAATTCACTGTGCATGATCCACTTCTCAGAAAACACTTTATGCTTCTACCTTAAACACCAAAATGGCTATTCAATGTGGGATTAAAAAAAAAAAAAAATTACTGAATTCAGCAGCCACAATGCTATTAAAACCTTTCACACTTGAAATAAGTTTTCCATGCAGGACTTCTCGTTCCGTTATACATAGCTAGATTTAAGGCCTTTAGGAAGCCTTACTGGCTTCTCCTCAAGCAGTCTTTATTGAAACAATAATTTAAGCTCCTTCCAGCTAGGCTTCAGAAATTACACATGACAAAGGTTTCCTTTAGAAATATGCCAACTTAGTTTTACAAGTGCTTTGTTATACCTTTTTATAGCCCTCACACTTACACTTTTTTAAACAGAAATCCTGTAAGAAATATTCCTAATTTCAGGGCAATCAGCAAATAAATGGAACAAAAAATATGTGGGGATGCATATTTCTCTGTTGCTAATTCCTTTACTTATTATCAGGCGTTTCTGTAATTAGGTAAACCCTCAACTATGTATTGCACAGCGCTAAAACTTCTCACTGAACCCCATTATACTAAGATAAAGTCAGCATTCCATTTTCTGATTCCAGCTGTCTCATTCTTATGATTCCCAAGCAGCTCAGGCTGGTTTCTCTCTTTCCTGTTGATGAGGAAAATAAATAAGAAGCTGAAGAGAAAAACAAAACCAAAAACAACCAGTGCAGTAGCATTAATTTTGAAACAAAGACAGTGTAAAGGAAAAACCCTGAAAGGAATCTTTTAAATAAGCATTGAGAGTAATAGAAACATAGGGCTGGAAGGGGTCTCAAGAGGTCATCAAGTCTAGCTCCCTGTGCAGAGGCAGGACCAAGTAAACCTAGACCATTTCTGACTGGTGTTTGTCCAACCTTAAAAACCTGCAATGACGGGGATTCCACAACCTCCCTTGAAAGCCATTCCAGTACTTAACTGCAGGGCGGGGCATGGATCAGCATTCATGTCACACTCCCTGTGACTACCCGGCCCAGGCTAGGGAAGCTAATGATCCAACAAGTAGACCAAATTTGGTGATAAATCCTGATCATCTGTCACCTGCAGAGGCGGCTACTGTCACCTGCAGAGGCAGCTACAGGCACCAGCACGCCAAGCACGTGCCTGGGGCAGCAAGCCACGAGGGGCGCTCTGCCAGTCGCCGCGAGGGCAGCAGGCAGGTTGCCTTTGGCAGCTTGCCTGTGGAGGGTCCACTGGTCCTGCGGCTTCGGCGGACCTTCCGCAGGCGTGCCGCCGAATCCGTGGGACTGGGGACCTCCCGCAGGCAAGCCGCCAAAGGCAGCCTGCCTGCTGTGCTTGGGGCAGCAAAATACCTAGAGCCGCCCCTGGTCACCTGAGTCATGTTGTGCATACACTAAGTACTTAACTGCCCTTATAGTTAGAAAGCTTTTCCTAACATCTAATCTAAAGTTCCATTTCCTCTTGTCCTACCTTCAGTGGACATGGAGAACAATTGATTACCATCTTCTTTAAAATAGCCCTTGCAGTATTTGAGGTCAGTTAACAAGTCTACTATGAGTTGTCTCAAGACTAAACATGCCCAGTTTTTTAAAACTTTCCTCACAAATAAGGTCTTCTAAACCTTTTCTCAATTTTTGTTGCTCTCCTCTGGACTCTTTACAAATTGTCCACATCTTTTTTGAAGTGTGGCGCCCAGAACTGGGCACAGCGCTCCAGGTGAGGCCTCATCTTTACCAAGTAGAGAAGGACGCTTACTTCTCTGTGTCTTTTTCCTATGACACTCCTGTTGATACACCCCAGAACACTAGCCTTTTTAGCAACTGCATCACATTGTTGATCCATATTCAATTTGTGAACCATTATAATCCCAGAGCCTTTTCAGCAGCGCTATCACCTAGCCAGTTATTCCCCATTGTGTAGTTATGCATTTGATTTTTCCTTCATAAGTGTAGTACTTTGCACTTATCTTTATTGAATTTGATCTTCTTGAATTCAGACCAATTCTCCAATTAGTCAAGGTCCTTTTTAATTGTAATCCTGTCCTCCAAAAATGCTTTCATCCCCTCCCATCTTGGTGTCATACACAAATTTTATGAGCATACTTTCCACTCCATTAGCTTACTAGTACCAGACCCAGGGCAGACCCCTGCCGGACCTCACTCGATAAGTCCCCCCAGTGTCACAGTGAAACATTGATAACTACTCTGAGTATAGCGTTTCAACCATTTGTGCACCCACCTTAAAGTAATTTCATCTAGACTGCATTTCCCTAGCCTGCTTATGAAAATTTTATGTGGGATTTAGTCAAAAGCCTTACTAAAATCAAGATCTAGCACATCCAGATCTTCCCCCTATCCAGTAGCTCAGTAACCCTGTCAAAGGAAATGAAGTTGGTTTAGTATGATTTGTTCTTGAAAAATATATGTTGGCCATTATCTCTAGATGTTTACAAATTGATTATTTAATAATTCACTCCAGTACCTTTCTAGGTATTGAAGTTAGGCTGACTGGTCTATAATTCCACAGGCCCTCTTTATTTCCCTTCTTAAAGATATGCACTACATTTGCCCTTCTCCGGTCATCTGGGACTGCACCCATCCTTCCTGAGTTCTCGAAGATAATCACTAATGGTTCTGAGATTGCTTCAGCTAGTTCTTTAAGTATCATAGAGTGCATTTCATCAAGCCCTGCCTACTTAACTATATCTAACTTATCTAATATTCTTTAACCTGATATTTTCCTATTAATGAACTACTATGAGATAAAACAGAAATTGGCCTCAACTAAAAGAGATGAAGGAAATGGCTCTGATTTTCCCTTCTGCCACAGCTGTACTCAGCACAGGAACTTAGGTTGTTGGGGAAGGTGACTATTTCATTCCAATGTAAATTAGAGCAGTCTCAGGGCTACTCTAATTTTTCTATTATAGAGTTATATATTTACATGGGACACATACTGTGGCATTGACAAACTGGTCAACTTACGTATGACCCATAAAAACTTAACAAGAAGCACTGAAATGTAATAAAGACAATCTACCGGTATGTGAATTTTAAAGTGATGTCCTAGACCAGCAATCATTAACCCATTTATTTGTAGTAATATATCTCAAGGGTAGATACTAAGTATATTTGTCTGTGTTAAACTTCTAACA
Source organism: Chelonoidis abingdonii (assembly GCF_003597395.2). Lineage (NCBI taxonomy): Eukaryota > Metazoa > Chordata > Testudines > Testudinidae > Chelonoidis > Chelonoidis abingdonii. Next base: position 217,947,748 of record NC_133769.1, on the reverse strand, counting down.
AGATACAGGTAAACGATGTGATCTAATTAGCTTGTAGATGCTAAAATCCTGTTCCTGTCTTATAATGCTTCATTACGGTATTCCGTTGACTCAAAGATGTAAGATACTACAGGAACTAATAATATTATTTACATTGTCTTCAGCTTAATTATGTATGTTATAATGAACTGCCTTGATTGTTTGAATGACTAATTGCATTGTGTTAATGAATAGGACTAGTTTACCTGTGTATGTACAAGAAATAGATTAGCTTCAGAGCAACACTCTGCACTGTCAATTCTTCGTTGGGGAAAGGTCACGCTGTGACAATTGCTATAAAGAAGTTTATTAGCTTGTTAGAAGACTATAAAGAAAAGGCCTGATCCTTTTTATCTCAGGTCTGCTTAAACTTTGACAGGGAAGGTCTCAGGCACAAGGCTGAGATCTCCAGATTTACTCTGGAATTCTCATGGAAAAAATTGAACAAACTCTATACCTAGAGGACTAGAACCTTTTACATTGATTCCAGAAAGACTTTTTACAAATCAGCAGCCTCACCGTCTCAGCTATGAAACTGGTCGCAGGACTTTTTACACATCTGTGTATATATTGATATCTTAACCACTGCAGTGCTCCTCCTTTTTCCTTTTATTATTAAAACCTTCAGTATTAGTTACTAAAGCATTGGCACATTGTGATTATTGGGTATGTTTTGAAATTCATACTGACCTGGAGATCAGTGTCCTGTCCTTTGGGTCAGGTGGACCTGACGTATGGTGAATCTGATTTTCAATAACCCCTCACTATAATAGACTTGGCTCTGTAGGTGGAGGTCAAGAGCTGGCATGCTTAAAGGGGACTGTATTTGGCTTCTTGATAACAGAAGCTATTTTGTTACTGACTTAGTGAATCTAATTATTGAATAAACCACCAGCTCTGGGGTTGACTGCCCTATTCTATGCAGTCTGCCCTGAGTATAGCATCCTCAGTGTGGCCCATCCAGTCACCCAGTCTCTCTCACGCATGAATCATTGTAATATCTAAGACCTTGCCCATTGCATGGCTTTTTGTATCCAGTCTAGCTACAGCAGTGCAAACCCCAGTGTAGAAACACTGCACAGATGTAAAATGAATTTTCACTGCTGTGGCTTATTCCAGTTTCAAATAGTTTAACACTGGTGACGCAAAGACAGAAATGTCTCAGGAGTCAGCCCAAGTCTGTAGCATGAACTCCAACAGAAACGAAGATGCATCACAAACTTCACCACTTTCTGCTCTAAGTGCAAGGTGCATTTCTTTGACTTTGCTTTCTCTACCATAAATATATAGCAGCATGTAAATAAAAAATCCAGAACAAGACATTCCACCACACTCTCCTCCCTCGGGGGAGAGGATGAGAACAAACAAGTGACAGAAGTTAGTCCCATTGTTTGCTGCAATAGTGAAAGACACTCAGATACTACAGTGACAAGCACAGCATAAGAACCAATAGAGAACAGAATTGAATCTACACTGGGGAGTTTGTACTGGTGAAAACGTACCTGATATAGACAAGTCTTAAGTGCATCAAATAGATTAATGTATTCATCCTCACAACACTTAGGATGTCAGAAAATACTACTACTCTCCACTTTGAAGATGGGGAAACTGAGGCACAGAGAGATTAAGTGACTCACCCAAGGTCAACCTGGCAGTCTGCTGCAGATTCAAAAAGGTGAACCCAGGTATGCTGAGTCCCAGTTCACTTCCTTAAGCACACCATCTCTCCACCTGTCCTAGAATACATTACAGCAGCTGAGATTAGGAGCATTCTAGCCCCTTCCTTCTGAGCACACACCATCTGGTGGGGCTGGGAGGATGAGTGAAGTAGAGCCAACTATGCCACCTCTCTGCCTTTAAGGAAAGGCCCTATGCTGGGGATTTTCCCCAGTGGTGACATTGTGGCAATTCTGGCCCCTTTCCACTATCAGAGCAGCATAAACTCTGCATTGGCCCTAAAGGAGGAGAGAAAAATGAGTGAAAAAAGCAGCACAATATAAAATAGGAGATGGGGAATGTAATTATTATAACATTTAGCTGGAGGGGAAGGTCCTTTGTGTGTTTATATTAACATTTGAGAACTCATTCACTCATTACAGGAGATTTAGTTCAATAAAGCTTCACAGGTTTGTCATAAAAATCCCTCACCGTACCCCATGTACCGCTCCCCTCCCCCCCGCCCCCCAGCCAAGAGTGGTATAATTGCCTCATCCGCCTGACATCACACAATTTGTCCAATGATTCGCACATCTATATCAGAATGGCCCCATAGCAGGTGAAAACATTTGTTGGAGCTATTAGTTGAATAAGTAGCACTCCTGTGGGAGATAATGCAGGGCCCTGTCAAACTTCAGCGCCCCTTTAATTTCCACTGGCCATTTTTAAGCCAATTTGTGTTTGAAAAAAAGTTTCTGACGATTGTATTTCAGCAAATGTGAAGGAAAATGGGAAGAATGAAATAAGAGACACAGAAGAAAACAACACTCTTCTATATACTCAGTCAGAATTTAGTCATTTCCACAGCATGAAATGTGATGGGGAAGTACTCCCAAAACATATAGAAATAAAGTTTTTTGAGGTGGCAAATTTTAATTAAAATAATTCTGAAGGGCATTTTTCATCATCCCTTTGGGGTTGGAAGGACACACTGTGGCCAGTATTTCACAACCCATAGAATGGAACTTGCACACATCTTCTGTTTCCACGTTGCCATCTTGCACTCTAGTAGCATATATGTCCTTCTTTCTAGTTTACTATTACTACCTTCCTACTACCCCTTGTTACCTCTCTTCTAAAATTAAAGGAGGAGGACCGGGATTCCTTAGAAACCTTGACTGGCCCACTTTTCTCTTCTGAGTTTTTCCCACCACTTCATTTCCACATCCTCATGTGCCCAGATGGTAGTGCTCATCCATCCATCCTCCATAAACACAAATATAGGTCTGTTGCCTTTCAAATTATTGAGGGCCAGATTATCCACCCCTTTCTTGCTTTGGAGAGCAGTTACTCAGGATATGTCTGCACTACATACTGTACCCTGCTCTGGGCATCCAAGCCCATGAACCTGCACTTGCCAAGCTCACCTGCTAATGTCCATGCTGCAGCAGTTTGAATGCCTCACCGTCTTGGAGCAAGGAACAGCTCTGGAACAGTTGATGCCCTGTGTGCTGCAATAGCTGTGGATTCTCCACACAGAATCTGAAGCAGGGTCACAAAGCACAGACTAGTGGGATCTCACTGTCATGGGGTGCGAGATGACTAGCAGTAGGTCCAGAACTTTTGCATTAGGAAACACACCTTCGTGTAGTTGTGTGAGGAGCCTGCATCAAGTCCCCCATGCCAAGAGACATACATGAGGGAGGCCATACCACTCCAGAAGTAGGCTGCTGTGGACATCTGGAAGCTGGCTATCCCAGACTACTACAGACCTCAAGTTAACTGTTAGCGTGGTGGAGCCTTGTGATGCAATTAGGACTGTGGTTTACCCAAAGATGGTGGGCAAAACTAACGTGCCCAAAGTAACTGCTGGCTTTCTAAGAATAGGCTTTCCAAACTGCACCATGGCTACAAATGTGCCCACAGTTCGCCCTCTACAAGGAGCAAGCAACTATGTCAACTCTTTGGTCAGCTAAGGCCTACATAGCAATGGATGGAGTAGTGTCCTTTGTAGGATACTACTCCATTGCTATTAGGGATGTAAAAGGTTAAATGGTTAACCAGTAAGCATTAGGCTTATTGTTAACTGGATCTTATCCGTTAACCCCTGTGGCTGGCTGCGTCAGGGTGGTCGGTGTGACCCTGAACGCAGTCGTGCCGGGCCAGGCGAGCTGGAATGGCCCTGGCCACACCGGCAGGACCCCAGCCCAGGCCAGTGGGTTGGAGTGGCCCCAGCCCCACTGGCAGGGCCCTGGCTCTGGCCACACCATGCCGGCGGATGGGCTGCAGCAGCCCCGGCTGCAGCGGGCCAGCAGCGCCCTAGTTCTGGTGGGAGCTCTGCTGTCCCACACTGCCCCACTGCCGGAGTGAAATCAGTTAATGGTTAAACTGGTGGCTGGGTGCACATTTGGCAGATTCAAAGCAAGATGTTGCTGCCTTCAAAGCTGTTTGGATACAAACGTGGCCAACACTGTCCATCTTATTGTGGCATGCTGAACACTGCACTATGTTTGCACGGTGAACCAAGCATTTTCACATGGAGTGGACTCAAGTAGATCTCAGCTTACCAGTGAGAGAAAGGGGTTGACAAGCTGTAACCTGAATGTTATGGAGATCATAATACATATTTTCTTTATTTAAACTGTGCTTTTAAATACACAGTTCAATACTCCCCTCCAGGTTAAAAGCGAAGAATAGTATAAAAGATTATTCAAAAAGTGAAAAAGTTACCCATACTTCAGGTTCATACAGAAAATAGCACAATATAGTCTGGAAATATGGAAAAGAATATTGAATATATCAGATTCATTTACCACTGAAGTAGTTGGAGTGGTACATTCTGAATGCCAATACATTGCTTTTTATTTAACAAGTTAAGGGCTCTGTCATTCAAATGTTACAATATATTGTGTAAGGGCATTTTGGGCTGAATAGTGTTGAGATCTATACTACTGTGAACCCCACCGGATACTAACAAGGGCAGAACTTAGCTATATTTTTATAACATGCCCTTATTGTGATACCCAAGTGTCAAACAAATTCATTTAAGTAAACACAGTGTTCTGGGTTCTTACTCTCCTTAACAAAACTAGCAGCAGAACTTTTCAGTGTTTAAATATTCTACACAGGGCAAAACAAGTGCATTTTGTTAGTGTAATCTTCTTTTATTTTAGTTACTTTTTCACATATAACTTCATGTAAGCTACAAAAGTTGTGAAATGCAAAAACGGTAATAAAACAGCAAACTTAAAACAGTTTAGATAAAAAACATGTCTTTCCCCCCTAACAATGACCATTAAAAATGAACCACATTTTGATGGATTCATTCAATAAACATACCATACACTTTTCAAAATAAACACAGAACAACATTAGAGAAACTAATACCATCAACAGCATGAAGTATTTAGTTGATTGATTTGTAAAGACAAATGAAATCTCTAGGCACAGTTTTAGGCATTATAGAGGACACAGAGGCAACAGGTTAGTGTGCACTGTTCTGTACAAAAATACAGTCTGAATAAATTACATTGCTAGCCATAAGATTAGACTTCACTTACCAGTTACTTCATTGCATGTTTAATAATATACAGTTACATGCTAATCCATATATCATTCATATTTCAAACACATAGGTCTCTATATTTATGTCTTTAAAATTTACATGTTGAACTTACAAAAGCTAAATGTAGTTGTGCAAGAATTTCAAAAGAGTGGGTTGGTACTTGTCGCACCAGATAGTATACTTTAAGCTTAAAAAGTAAAGATAACTAGCCCTGCTTGCAAGTTCACTATATGTATTTGGAAGAGAAACAATGGGTTTGTGGTGTGAAAAATTATCTTGCTAGTGAGGTAAAGCCAAATACAACTGAAATGATGAAGGCATAATGTAAGAACAACATATAAAAAATAATGTCTATTGTATATACACATCAATAAAGGAGTGTTTTATTCTATGGGTAGAAAAAATATTTCAGCTTTACATTGTATTTACTTTTAGTCTGGTGCCAAAACATACAATGTTTGGCAATCTTGGCCATGGTAGGGGAAAAAAACAGCAATTTAGGCTAAAATCAGGTGCCTAATCCCACACTTAGGCTACTAAATAAAAGGACCCGATTCTGATAAGTTTTCCCCCACACAAACCCCACTAGTTTTATTGAGTTTTAGGCCAGAAGGGACCATTAGATCATCTACACTGACCAACATAATACAAGCCATTACATTTCACTCAGATGCTTCTGAGTTAGACCAAAACATTTCAGTCCTCAGGAAACTAAACTCTGTCCCACAGTGGAGAACAGAAGAGACCAAGGTACCACCAATGCCCACAGCTCCTGCAATGGCAGTTAACCGATTATGTGCTGATCACCTGTAGATCCCATTATCTTTAATAGAAGTTGCAGGTATTCAGAACCTCTGAAAAATCAGGCCCCAACTTTTGATGCCCAAGTATGGATATAGGATCCTAACTTTAGGCAGTCAAGTTTGAAAATGTCTTCCTAACAGCCTTTTATGTTATGAACTATGTGTTTTCCAGTATATGTGGAACTTATGTGCCCACTGAATATGTTCTCTCTAGCTATACAGAATGAGGAAGAGGGAGTTTATTAAGATTATTAGATATGATATAGGTCTAGCATTGTACAGCTTCCTCTCTTTGCACTAAGCAAAGTGCTGTGTAATTGTCAGCACCAAAGCACTGTTTCCCCTAGAAAGGAATAGAGATCCACTCACAGTAGACTTCTTAAAATTAGCCTAATTCCCGTTCCATCACACAATGTTCCTAATGCTGCTAAACAAAAGCAGTGTTACGTTGCAGTCCAGAAAGATTTGCAGTTAAAGCCAAAGGCTGGAATGTGGTTAAGTCACGCAGGAAAAAATGCAAAGTTCCAAATATTCTCAGTTGCCTGTGAGATAAAGTGAAAGGTGCTCTCCTCCCTTCCTTCATGCCCTTTTACCCTCATCCTTCAGCCGGCCACACAAAAACATTTAAGTGAAGCTATCATCTTGCTCTGTCATTCTAGTCTAGCTAATCATCACTGATTCAGGGAAGAGTGCTGATGCTGACTATTTCTTCTGTGATATTACACACACTGTCCCAGAGAGGCCTAGGTTTGTTAAGAATGGGGTAATTTGACAGAAATTCTTTAAAAAACACAACAGACTGCAAGCAGGTTTATGCTTCTTCTATACCTATTGCTGAATTGCCTCTCTGTAAACTGTGGAGAGTACATTTAACAACATTAGGACCATCTCCTATAGTAAGTAATTCTGCAACCTTTTTGCAGAACCAGAAATACATCAACCATACGAATGCATTTTTACAGCTTCAAAGTCCCTGTTCTTACAGAGGTCCAACTAGGATATATTTTAAATTTCTCCATTAACAAAAATAATTATTTCTAAAGTTGTATATTAGAACTGTATAAAAATATGTTCACAATTAATTCAAAGTACCCAAATAAGCAAATATTAAACAAAAATAAAAGTTATGCTGTGTAAGTCAATTTAAAAATTCCACCCTAGTTTAACTTGGGTCTCATTTCATTTGTAAAGCCTCTGGAAGTTTTAAGTGGGAAACGTTCAGCAAGTAGTAATTAGACGGATGTCAATCAACCCTTTATACTCAGAGAAAAACAAATATCTGAGTTTACATACTGTACTGATAACATTTTTATACTGTACATAACTAGATCTCAGCTATGTTCTTTCAATTAGAGACAGAAAGTAACTGGATTTTTAGAAAGTGGCAGTCTCTCTCTAACAAATAGCTTTTTTAAAAAATAAATACTTTTAATAAGTACCAAGCAATCAGTTATTTTAGATTTAATCCAATTCCACCTCAAATTTATATGAACTTTTAGGTATTTCCCATCAAAACAGAGCATAAGGGCATACAGAGAGAGCAACTGATTTTAAGATGTATATTTTGCATTACTGACCCAAAATGGAGATAGTGGTCCAAGATTCTTAAGAAGTCATACAAAGTTAGTGCTTTAACCACTGCGCCACAGCAAATATTACCATTTTGAGATGTAATGTGTTTCTTCCTCTGCACATATATATTGTCATTTAAACTAACAAATTCCTTCTATAAAAATAGTTGGACTTGTTATTTATGCATTTTTACTGCACAGTTTGGAAATTAAAAGGGCATGAAGACAAATGCAGTTCATACATGCATTTTATTTGCCTCAGGGAAATTCGAGGCCCCGTTACCCTTCACCCCACCCCACAATACTCAAAGCTGAGACAACTTCCAGCCACATAGTTAGAAGCATATGTCTCCAGGTTTTGACTTCCCTTCAGGGATCTGCCACGGCTGGCAGGGAAGATGTGGATTGCCAATGCATAACTCCTGTTGTTTTTTCGGCAGACTATCCAATGCAGACATTAGGAAAGTCATTGGTCATTTACATTCTTTGCCCCCAACACATAGTCACTTGCAACTAATTCCTCAAGAGCTTTTTCTAGCAAGTGACCAGGGCCCAACACCACTTATTGATGTAAGATGGCATCACCTGCTATCATGACATCTGAATCCGCCATGATATAAGGAAACTTCTAAATGGAGCTTATGCCAGCTGCTCCCCTGCAGGTGATGGCAGAATCAGGCACTGCATTTTCATTCCAGCAACGTCTCTCACAATGATTGCTGTATGTAGATCCTTTGCTTGTTGTCAAGAAAAATGACATTAACGTATCAGCAGCTTCCAACATTTGCCTGTGTAAGCTCAGCAATCTTAATTTTCGCAGTTCTCTTAAATGGATGTAAAAGCTAGTTATAATGTTTGCAGCCAAAAGGCAAAGGCTATTAAATCAACAGAGCAGACTGCTTGGTGCTCCACGAATATTCTAAAAAGTAGCGAGTTAGAAAAGATGGAGTAATCCTTTTGTTATTTCTTTTCTTTTCTACTAGTAGTAGTCTTCATAGATCTTAGGGTTCAGGCAATAAAGGAGGGCACCCCCAAATGAAAATATAGTTGCACCCCAAGCCAGACCATAGCCCCAATTGAACTCATGGTATATTTTCAAGTTGACTGTCTCGATGAACTTGACTGGATAAAGGACTAGGCTGCACGCCTGAAGAACAACTGAAAGAGAAATTAACCAAAAGTCAAAAGAGGGTTTTACTTATTTACAAAAACACAACAAACATTACCAATATTCATATTAAAAATGCCTTTGGTTACATGAACCTATTTGAGCTAGCAGCAAAAGAAATAGCAGCTTATCGGTATAGAGAACAATTACATGAATTGAAAGAAAATTTGGACCCCGCTTCTTGATACATTTGGGTAAAGAATGTTGAGATAGCTCAAGTAATGCTAAACTTCCATTCCATCTGATCTCTCTGCTTTTCCCCTCCCTCTGTCCGTCCTCCAATCTTCTCCTTCCTTTTTTAAAAAAATTGTTACCCCCCCCCCACAGTCCAACATGTTATTTCTCTGTAATACCATCTGATTTTGTATTGTTTGGTCCTGCAGCTTTAACAAGTTTTAAAGTTGCATAACTGCATAATTTAACTGGCTATCTTGTGAAATGTGAAGTATTTGGTAATATATACAAACAGCAAATCATTTACCTTTTTGTATTTTTAAAAAAAATAATCATAAAAATGCCTTTGGTCCAATTTTTATATGTATATATTGTTCTATTTGTATGTAAAAATAAACTAACACAAACTTTATTTAATCTATAGAGCGTATAGCAACTCCAATATATTCCCTAGGAGATGAACAAATGTTATTGCTATTGTATAATTATATGATTCTGTTTGTTCCCTGGAGATTTAAAGCAGCAGAAATCTCTTCCCAATGTCCTTTTCACTACCTTTTTTTAGTCTGGAGTTTGGATTCTTTCTGTAATAAAACAAAAATGACTAATCTAATGGACACTACAAATAGAACATATTGAAGCTGAGGAGGAATACAGGAACCTGAAGAAATACAGTCCACACTCAACCAATTTATTCTAAACAAGGAGCAATATGTGATATTAATTAATAAGTCCAATTACAATATAATTCTTATGGAATTATGTCGACATCACCCACTGTAATCAGGATTAGTAATATTATATGGATTAACAAAGGAATTCATAAAGTTTTGTCACCTATCGTAAAGTCATAAAACTCTAATATGTGGAAAAATATTTGCTGCATACAGTAAAAACAAAGAGGAAAAATGTCTGGCTCTGGCTCAAAACTTATGAAACAGAGCAAATTCTAGGAAGCAAGATGCTTAAAAATCATTATTTTCTATTATACTGTTCCTGAGAGAGTGGGAAGATTTCATACAGCAAGAAGTATATGCTCCAAACACATTTGCAATGGAATCCAATAAACGTGATAACTATTCTGCTGTATCCTAACCAGTTGTAATATGCTTACAGTGAGAGTGCATTGTGTGTGCGTGCATGGATGAAGAACCTAATTTTTTATTTGGAGAGCTCAGTTTTATAAGGGTCCATTCTTCCCTAATGCAGGTACATAACTACTATTAGCATAATTGGGATAAACAGTTATTGGGTTCAATACAAGGATAAGTGGGTGACATTTAATGGCCTGTATTATGCAGGAGGTGAGACCAGATGATCTAATGGTCCCTTCAGCCTTAAACTCTATGAACTGCATGTGCACAAGAGGAGAAAAGACACCACAGCAATATGATTTCCAGCCTTTTCTCATCCTAAATACACAGTGTGCCCCTGATCTCATGAACATTTAAGCAGATTAACTTTGTGCACAGGAGCATCCCATGATTTCAGTGGGACTATTCACAACCACAATGATAAGCACATGCTGAAGTAATTGCAGAATTGGGGCATATACTGTTGAAAGCACAGTTATCTGATATGATAGCAGATTTTTTTAAACAAATATATTAAATGTAATAAAAATTAGAAAGCTATTTAGAGATAATTCTCTATGAGCCCAATGCCAGATTAAAATTACACTGAAAAAAAGACTATTCTGAATTACAGAATTCTGTCTGAAATTACATTGCAAAATACTAAAATGAAATACATCTTAATTGTATTACCCTGGTGTTTAAACATTTATTGCACAAAAAATCATTTTAATTTTGCTTTTTATATCCTCCCTGTGCACTCTTTTCCTCTTTTAAGTAAATGGCTTTAATGCTACCAACAGTTGCCAATTTGACTGCACTAGAGACTAAAGCCCTCAGTTTACTTACAGAACAGGAACTGCAACAACAATAGTGCAAAACTGTCCTGCCAATGCATCTCAACCCAACACTGTCTCATAGTCTGACTTCCTGCACATTGTAGGCCACAGAATCTCACCCACCCACTCCTGTAATAAACCTGTAACCTCTGGCTGAGTTACTCAAGCCCTTAAATCATGATTTTAAAGATGTCAAGTTACAAAGAATCAATCATTTACTCTAGTTCAAACTAGCAAATGATGCATGCCCCATGCTAAAGAGGAAGGTGAAAAATCCCCAGAATCCCTGTCCATTTGATCTGGGAGAAAATTCCTTCCTACCCCCAAATGCAGAGATCAGTTAGACCATATGCATGTCAGCAAGACCCACCAGACAGACACCTGGGAAAGAATTCTCCTTGGTAAAGCAGAGCCCTCCTCATCTACTGTCCCATCTCCAGCCATTGGAGATATTTGCTACTAGCAGTCACAACTGGGCCACATGCCATGGTAGCAATCTCATCATAGCATCCCTTCCATAAACTTATCAAGCTCAGTCTTGAAGCCAGTTAGGATTTTTTGCCCCTATTGCTCTCCTAGGAAGGCTGTTCCAGAACTTCACTGCTCTGATGGTTAGAAACCTTCATCTAATTTCAAGCCTAAAACTTGTTGATGGCCAGTTTATATCCATTTGTTCTTCTGTCAACATTGGTGCTTAACTTAAATAACTCCTCTTCCTTCATGGTATTTACAGAGAGCAATCATATCTCCCCTCAGCCTTTATTAGGTTAGACTAAACAAGGCAAGTTCCTCAAGCCTTCTCTCGTAAGGTAAGTTTTCCGTTCCTCTGATCATCCTCGTAACCCATCTCTGCACCTGTTCCAGTTTGAATTAATCTTTCTTAAACATGGGTGATCAGAATTGCGCACACTATTCCAGATGAGGTCTCACCAGTCCCTTTTATAATGATACTAACACTTCCCTGTATACTGGAAATACCTCGCCTCATGTATCCTAGGATTGCATTTCCCTTTTTTACAGCCACATCACATTGGTGGATCATAGTCATTTTGTGATCAACTAATACACCCAGGTGTTTCACCTCCTTTGTCGCTTCCAACTGACAAATCACAAGATTATAGCAAAAATTCTTGTTGTTAGTCCCTAAATACATGACCTTGCAATTTACACTAATTTTCATCCCATTTTTATTACTCCAATTTATAAGCTCATGCAGATCATCTTGTTTGATATTCTGGTCCTCCTCCATATTGGCTATACCTCCCAACTTTGTGTCATTCGCAAATTTTGTTAGCACACTCCCACTTCTGCCAAGATCATGAATGAAAATGCTAAATAAGATTGGTCCCAAGACCAGTCCCTGAACAACTCCACTAGTAACCTTCCTTCAGCCTGAGAGTTCACCTTTCAGTCTGACGCATTGTAGTCTCCCCTTTAACCACTTGCTTATGACCTTTTCAGTTTTTGTACTGATCTCCATCTTCTCCAATTTAACTAATAATTTCTCATGTGGAACAGTATCAAATGCCTTACTGAAACCCAGGTAGATTAGATCTACTGCATGTCTTGCCTAAAAAAAAATAAAAATCAGTTACCTTTTCAAAGAAAGATCAGGTTGGCCTAGCATGATCTACCATTTGTAAAACCATGCTGTATTTTATCCCAGTTATCATTTACCTCTATGTCCCTATCTACTTTGTCTTTCAAAATTCATTCCAAGCTCTTGCATACATCCTAGGTCAAACTAACAGGCCTGTGGTTTCCTGGGTCACCCTTTTTTCCCCCCTTTCTAAAAAATAGGAACTATATTTGCAACTCTCCATTTACAGATTCATTAAAAATCCTTGCTATTGGGCCTGCAATTTCATGTGCCAGTTCCTTTAATAATCTTGGATGGAGATTATCTGGGGCCCCCCAATTTGATTTTATGGAGCTGTTTGAGTTTGACTTCCACCTCGTATGCGGAAACTTCTACCTCCATATCTTCATTTCCATTAGCCATCCTGTCACTACCACTAAACTCCTCATTACCCATATTAAAAAGTAGGGTAAAGTATTAGTTTAGGTGTTGGGCTATGCCTAGTTTATCTTTAATTTCCACCCCATCCTCTGTGCTTAGTGATCTCATTTCTTGTGATCCCACTTGTTCCCCTGTTTTCTTTCTATTTATATGGCTAAAGAATCTTTTACTATGGTTTTAATTTCGTTAGCTAGGTCCAAGTTGGCTTATCTTTGGCAGTTCTCACTTTTTCCCTACATCTTCTGACCTCCAAGAGGGAGCTTTCCTTACGGAGCCTTCCCACCTTCCATTCCTTGTAGGCTTTCTGCTTTCTCTTAATCACTTGTTTGAGATGCTCTCTCATCCAGTTTGGTCTGCAACCCTTCCCTATGAACTTTTCCCCCCTGATTGGGAAGCAATTTTCAGATAGTTTCTGCAACTTTGACTTAAAGTAATTCCAAGCCTCCTCCATATTCAGTTCCTTGACTTCTTTGGCCCAGTCCACTTCCCTAACTAATTCCCTTATTTTTTTTAAAAAAAGTTAGCTCTTTTGAAATTGAGGACCCTTGTTGCAGATCTGTTTTTGTTTATCCTTTCATTTAGTTTAAAATGAATTAGCTCATGATCACTCAAACCGAGGCTGCCCTCTACAATCAGTTCTTCTATGAGGCCCTTACTACTCACTAACACCAAATCTAAATTGGCATCACCTCTTGTTGGTTCAGTGACTATTTGATGAAGAAATCTGTTACCCATCCCATTTCAGGAATATCTGGGCCTTACTATTACTAGAAGCACTTGTCCTCCAATCTATATCTGGAAAATTAAGACCTCCCATAATCTTACAATTCCCAGTAATATTTATTTCATTAAATTATTAAAGAGGTCTCTATTCATATCCAAAATGGATCCCGGGGCCTGTAGCAGACCCCAAGTACTAACCCAGTGAAGCCTCTATTGCCTTTCTTTCCCCCAAGTGATTTTGACCCAAAAAGACTCTGTTTTATCCATTCTATCACTCTTAATTTCTTAAGAGTCTACTTGGTCATTAATATCCAATGCTACTCCACCACTTTTACATTTATTTCTGTCTTTCCTGAACAGCACATACCCTTCAATACCTGTATTTCAGTCATTACTAGTGCTCCACCATGTTTCTGTTATCCCTATAATATCTGGTTCCTCTTCTGCACCAGAAGTTCTACTTCCTCAGTTTTGTTACCGAGGCTCCTCGCACTGGCCTACAGATATCTTAGTTGTTTCTGCTTGGCTTCACCCAGATTCTTCACTTGATTAGGTATGGTCATTCTACTGCCAGTATCACCTATCTGTCTGTTAGTGTCATTGGTTCCGGCACTTTCTTTCCTCTTGATGTCCATTCTCCTACCCTTTATTTTTCCTTTTTCCACTGCTGTATCCTCTCTTACTTGATTTTCCTCCCACTCAATAGTAGAATCAGGCATGAACATCTCCCAGCCATTTCCCACGAATTCCTAGTTTAAAAGCTCTTTTAATCAGTTGTGCAAACCTCCATCCCAGAAATCTGTTTCCCTCCCTACTCACATGGAGTCCATCCCACAAGAACGGACCTCTGTCCATGAATGCCTCCCAATGATCGAACATCCCAAAACCCTTCTTATAGAACCACTGCATGAGCAATCTGTTGATCATCATAATCTTGTCTTGCCTTCATTCTCATCATCTAGGGACAGGTAGAATTCCACTGAATATCACCTGAGTCTCCATTTTTAATGCATCTTCCCCATCCTGGCATAGTCTCCTTTGATGCATTCCAGCGAGAATCCAGTTGCGTCATTTGTTCTCACATGAAGGACAATCAGTGGATTATTTCCTGCTCCCATATCTTAGCTCCCAGCAGACAGCACACCTTTCTGTTCTCCAGATCAGCTCCGTGACAGGTCCCTCTGTCCTTCTTAGTAGGATGTCCCCAATCACATAGACCTGCCTCTTCTGATGGTTGAAATTCTCTGGCCTTCCTCCTTCCATTCTCACTGGCTGCAAGTCCTCATATCTTTTGTTCTCTCCTGCAATCTTCCACGAGTCATCCTCTGTCCTCCTGGGGCTCTGAACTCTGGCTATCTCCATCGACTTTTCCCCTTTTCTTGTAGAACTAGCTGCTCTTTTCTTCCTTGCCCTCCCACCTTCTGTTACTGCCTGCTGTGCCCCTTCATTTTCCAACTCAGCAAACCTGTTCCTGAGCTCTATTTCTCCTTCAGTAGCCAGTCTTTTCCTCTGGCTGGTTCTTGTAATCACATGCTTTCACTGGCCACTTTCCTCATCCAGCAATCAACTCTCACAGTTCTCCAGTCTAACTTGAATCTGCCAGTCCTGAGTCTTCCCTTCAGCCTCCTCTCGTCTTCCAGCGATAATCAGCTTAAATCCCCTTCAAAACTCAACCATATTGTCCACCTGCAAATCCAAACCTCAGCTCTTTGCTACCATCAGCTCGATCAGGCACCATGTCATACAAACAAAGCACTTTTAAAGTATTGCTCCAGGATAATGTGAATGCCACAGCTTCCACATCCAGTCATCTTCATTGTCTCTTCCATTCCTTGAGTCACTACCAATGCTGCTTCTGTAGCTGTGACAGGCTTCCCTCCTAAGCTCCTATCAAGGAACCACCCCTCCCTTGCCCTCCTCCACACCGTCCCTGTCCAAAACTCCCCTTACAAACTCCCACTCAAACTCCCTTGCTTCTGTTTGCTGGCTCCTATGCTACTGCTGCTGTCTTGCCAATGTGTCTCAGATGCAACAGAGAGTCCTATTAGTAGGAGGGGTTTTCTTCGCCAATAAGACTTTGGCCTCCCTCTCTCTCTCTGGTCACTGTGGATACAGGTTTCTGTGACATGGATGCCCACCCTCTAGGGATTGTTCTGGGGCCACCAGCTATCAACAGCAAAGATCTTCTGTTTAGGGTCATCACCTTTTCAAAAGACAAAAGTGGAACAAATGCAGGAGCCCTACCCGCTCCCTGGCCCCGCCCCCTTCTCCTCTTCTTCCCCGAGGCCCCACCCCAAGCTAGGCCACAAGCCAGAGGGGAATGGTGCTGGGGGCCCAACAATAACCCTCAGCTAATGTTCCCCCCCTTACACACACACACACAGGGTATGCCTCACAGGGCAGGTAGAGAGGTCCAGGGCTACCCACAGTGGCCCGGGTTTCCTGGGCGGCTCTTACTACTGCCTGGCTCCAGCTTCTGGCCTGGCAAGGAGGAGCTAAGGCCCACCTCTGCTCTCCTACACTGGGAAGAGGCTGGCATCGCCCCTGAATACAGAGCAGCACCACAGGGAATTGGGCGGGGGGGAAATGCTGTCCCAGAGTCATTCAGCCTGGGACTGGGACTTGAACTCTGCATTTCTGGACTAACCTAACCAATTCAAGATGGGTAGTCATCCTACTTCTGTTGCTCCCAAACCACTGGAATGTTGTACAGACAGAACAGTCCATGCATATAGACCCAATTGCTAGATCTGGTCCTCAATCGAAAGTACCAAAAAAAAAATAAAAATAAAGGATCTACACTATTCCTTAAACCAACTGGTCTCTCAACATTTAGGACTTGATCGTGATACTGCTACTTACACTGGGTTATTACCACCTAGTCTACACTGAAGGTAATGAGAGCATGAGTGAAGTACTGTACTCCACAGCATGAGCAGAATTATCATAATCATGCCCTTAGCTTTTAAAAGAAAACTATTCTCACTCTTCTCACGTTTGCTGTTCTTGGGTCTAATTCAAATCTCTCACTTGTTTTAAACTGGTGTAACTTTACCGACTTCATTAAGTTGCCTTGATTAGTTCTTCTGAGAGTTAAACATCAGGCCCCATGGCTATAACTGTAAAAATAGCAGCTTAAAGGTAGGTTTGTAAATCCATATTCAGACCATGAAACAAGTGACCTAATTTAGAGAAGTGCTGAGCATCAAGCAGCTCCCTCTGACTCTGGTTGTCACTAGTGGTGTTTCCAAGTGGTTGTTGCTGCTCTCTTGATTTAAGGACTGTCTTGGTGTACGAGTTTGGTATGTTTCACTAAGTTTACAATCAGTACACTTACGAAAGTTTCTGTCATGACTCTTAGCCCTCAAACCCAGGTCCACAAGGATTACAAGAGCAGCCACACTTTCGCCCTCCACGTAGTGCCTTCTGACAACTTCTGATCCAGGACCCACAAAGCCCAGCCCCAGTTAGAAATAGACATCCCATTGGCAGAGTCCCAGAGCAGACAATTGGCCTGCTGACCTCACATAAGCCAGCAACAGGAACAGGCAGCTATCTGAACAACTGAAATCCATTCTGCTTCTGCTCTTGTTTCCCTGGTCTGACCAACTGGTATCCTGACCTGACCTAACCATGGTTACTGAATTGTGGCACTGATCCCCAGTTTGTCTCCTGCTTCTGACCTTACAGTCAGCTTATTCCTAATTGTGGACTCCAGTTCTGACCACAACCTGGCCCTGATAGTTTCTACCAAGCAGAAAGATTTTACCAGTATGAGAGAGAGTTCCTGTACACAGGATGGGAAATGCTGCTGAAATTAGTAAAAAGCTTTCAACTGGCATGACACAAGGTTTGCGAGCACATTTTAACTGATGACTTCTACATATGCCAGCTACACACACAAGCTGCTAATTGCTCTCCCTAACACAATTTTAACGTTATGGCTACCCAATGTTAAATCTTTATATTCCACACAATTGAAATAAATGTATTAGTTAAGAACTGAAACAACATTTGAATGGAATTACTTTCAGAAATTCACTACCAATATGCAGTTACATGAAATCATCGGATTATAGGTTACTAAAAAGAATATTAGATCCTGAATCCCATATTCAGATATTAGTAAGGATCAGGACCTCAAGAAATAGAAGAGACAGAGATCTGATGCAATGAAAGGGCACGGGAGAGTAAAATAAATCAGATGTGTCAGATTAAACTGATCTGTTTTACAAATTTGGAAAACAAACACTAAAATGCCTTAATATGCTTACTGCATTGCATCCTTATAGGTCAGTGTTAAAGTTGTTTGAGTGCTTTAACCATGCATTTCTATATCTCAATGTTTGGACTTCTTTTAAGCTTAACCTTAACTTAAATTTTCTGGGTTTTACTAATTTGTTTTGGGATAATTGCAATTTCCCAATAACAGTTTTTATCCTTAAGTTACTGATATGTATTCTCACCCTGCACTCCATTTTAAAATAGTTTTCTGTCTGGGAATACACATGCATAAGAGTTGTTTCACCATTGAAACACATCATCATTGTGGTGAAAGGCCCCAGCCAGCCAACAGCATGCTGTGCAACAGGGTGGGAAGGAAAATTTTGACCAATGACACCTGCGAAAACTTACACTCTCTTACAAAGGAACTTCATACTCAGATTTAGGAGAGCTTCTTCCCCCCCCCCACCCCGAAAAGCCACTGAACACATTTAGCTTTTGAACACATTTTGAAGTCCCACTGAAATTAATGAATAGTTCTGAAGAGGTATGGACTTAAGCATGTGCTTTAGTCCTTTTCCTGAACTGAGTCATCTGGATATTTTTAAGGAGGGGACACACACACACACACACACACTAAACTGCACGGAAGTCAATGTATAGGCCTTGCAAAGAAAAAGAGATGAACTGATCCCACTGGAATTGAAACCTGTGGTTAAAGGGGCTGCATCTACATAAGTTTTTTTTTTCCTTAAGATTTTTTACTATTGCTACTACTGATCCACATGGGAGCACCTGTGTAGACTGATCATTGTTGTTGAAACCACTGTATTGTGCAACCCTGCGGCTGCTTCTTGCTAGCTCCCTCACCATTGTTCCTGCCTTTGCAGCTACATAGGTGGATAGCAACAGCTGGAAGTGTTAAGAACACTGTCTAATGGAGACAAGTCTACAGAGGCCAGGTCACAGGCGGTTCTAGGTATTTTGCTGCCCCAAGCATGGCAGGCAGGCTGCCTTCCACGGCTTGCCTTCGGGAGGTCCTCGGTCCCGCGGATTCGGTGGCACGCCTGCCAGAGGTCTGTCGAAGCCGTGGGACCAGCGGACACTCCGCAGACATGCTGCCAAAGACAACCTGCCTGCCGTCCTGGTGCCTGGAGCTGCCCCTAGGCCAGGCACCTTAAACCTGATGCTCACCACTACTTAACCATCCCCTTTTCAGCTGAATTTAAAGGGCCTGCATTTTATGTACCCTTGTTTATGCCTGTATACACACTAAGCTTTCAAAGGTGCCAATTTGTTCAGTAGCCCAAGGGGGAAAAAAACAGCTGAAAATAAACTCTTGCTACTCAAAGTGTGCTAGTCCTTGTTACAAACTGAAATATTCAAGTCCAGAACAGGACAGGGCTTGTATAGTCACTAGATTTGGATTCTAATGAGCTGATAAGGGAAGTGAATTTCAAGGACATGGGCACTCGGATAGGGAGCGTGTGCCCAGCTCTCTGTCAGGAAGTGTTGAAATCCAGTCTCTGAAAGCAAGCATTTCCTAACTGATCTCCACTGCTTTGGAATTGTATAAGGCAAGAGGGAAGGGTCTCTCAGCTAGAACTGGCCCCAAACAGTCTGAACAGGGCTTTAGAGTACTATTCAGGGTTTTGGCAGTGGCCTTTAACGAAAATTCCTGTCATAGTCCTAAAACTCCTCAAAGGGGTGGGATTTCCTGCCAGCTCCCTCGCCAACCATTGTCTGTGAGCAGAAGGCTGACCCTATATCTTGCTGCCCAATCTCCTCACACCTGAATACAGGCTGCCATGTGAGTTGCTGGATGTGAGTGGCTCTGCTAATCAACTGCACAGCACTTCAATCAGTCCTGAGCAGATGCCCCAGCACACAGCTTAGAGGAAATACAAGCCCTGACACCATGACTGAGGGACTGATGTCAAAAGGGCACTTGGACTGTGTGATTGCTGATAAAAGGTGCTGCAGTGATTTCAGGGTGAATTCCTGTCTCTCTAAAGGCTGTAGGATGGGTCTCTGCCCCAAAACTAGCAGTAAGAGTTTGGAACAAGTAGTTACCAAAGACGGGAGCCCCTACCAGAGAGTGTAACTCAAAATACAAATGAAATATACATTATTCTAAAACTAGATCATGCTTAAATACTCACAACTAACTCATGCCCTACTATGGAAACCCCTTTGGGGACACACTTCAAGTTTCAGTGTGTAAAGCTTCTGACACATCCTGCAAACAGGGGGCAGCATTTGCCTGCTCACTTTATTAGTAGTTTTTTATATTGCCCAGTGCTCAAAAAACACTATCTGGATGAGAGCTCCATTATTATAGGTGCTGCATGCAGGAAGAGACAGCCTCTGCCCTCAAGAGTATACAAACTAAAAGGCGAAGACATACCAAGGGTAGCGGGATATACAAACAAGCAAAGTGATCAGGTGGTGATTGACTAGCATCTTGTTTGCTTCACAGTGTTTTGTAGAGGAGGGGCTTGTTTTTTTTAAACATAACTTGGCCTCAGTTGCTCCTCTACTTACCCATTGTTAGCTTCAAATGTGTACTAAAATGTAAATATCCCTATCTGCTGTTCTAGCTAACCTTCTGCCCTGTGTTGGCCCACTCTCAATAATTAGCCAGGGTTGCTTCACTACCTGTTGTGCCTCTGCCTTCCTACTCCCCAAATATCCTACTACACAGGGCTGCCCGGGGGGGGGGGAGGGGGGCACGAAGTGGTGCAATTTGCCCCAGGCCCTGGGCCCCACGAGAATATAGTATTCTATAGTATTGCAACTTTTTTTATGGAAGGGGCCCCCAAAATTGCTTTGCCCCAGGCCCCCTGAATCCTCTGGGCAGCCCTGCTACCACACACACACACTTACTAGCTAAGGTCTTTTGCTGGGAGAAAAAAATAAAAGTGGTAGCCAATCACAAAAGCCCTCAACAATTGTCCAGAATCTAAAGTCTTTGGAGGCCACTCTCACCATATGACATGGGGTGGGCTGATTCTCATCCTTACACATTCTCATCTGCCCCGATCACATACAGTCAGTGGTTCTTGGTACTTCTTTTGTTCCACCTGGAGTAGATATCTCCATCTGAAGGGAGGGGGAATAAATTCTTAAGCACAATCGTGCAAGTTCCTGGAGCTGGGACCCTACAACCTCCAAAATATTCTGAAATCCACAAAGACAATCTGAATCTAGAGACATCTGCATGGAGGGCAAACGCTTCTGTGCTCCAGCTTAGATGTCCCCAATAGCATCACAGGTCTCGCAGGTGATGCCTGGCCCCTGTCCAACTCCAAAGAAAGTGTTGAAAGAAGAGCTGTGACCCTTAGGAACAAATGACAACATCAGCATTAAATCCCAAAACCATTCCCCACAGATTTGCCAGGCAACATTGCACAAGCAGCTCTTCGTGGCCTCACCGTATCCCTCCCTCCAACACACTTTGCACCATGGCTCTTAAATACAAACAATCTGGGGTAAAGGAAACAGGTAAATTATCTTCCATATGGTAGAGCATTAATATAGTCATACTGATGTAGGTAAGTGTAAAGGGCAGAATTTGTTGTAATAAAGAAGCCAATTTATTTTAATCCCAGTGGAAAACATTGGGATTCTTTCTCCAGCTCTCTCTGAAAAGAGAAAGCAAGGCTTTTATAAAAAAAGAAAAAGCTACAAATTTAATATATTAATTAAGCAATAAGTCATGATAGGTAGTATGTTTCTGAGCAATTACTGCACAGTATTAAGAGACATGGAGTCAAAGGCCAAATGAGAAACCACCAGAGAAGTACAATAATCCCATTTGCCTAGAAATTAACCGCCTGTAGTGTTTTATAATGTTATGGTTGACGGTGAGTTTAAAAAAAATAATAAAAAGAGAGAGACTAGTGCATTCATTTAGTGGGCATGCATCAGTTAATTCACACAGATCAAAGGGATCCATTTCTACTCAAGATTTCTGAACCCATTTTGCATTTTCTCAGAAAAAGCAAATGACACAGAAAACAGTAATATTACATGCATGCATAAAAGTATGTCCATATCCCTGCTAAATTGCAGCAGGCCAGCTGTATTAATACATCCAGCAGGGGGCAGCAGGATCCTTCCCCAGAGTTTTGTTTCAGCTCTAAATACCCTTCAAATTCTGAAAGCTTATCTTTTCATATCCTTGAAAATGGCTTTTTTTGAATCCATCTAGCAGACTAGATGTATCTGTCAGTCTCTTCATTATGGGCTATCAGAGAGGCTTAATCTGTTGGCTCCAGCACAGATATGATTGACAGGATGAACGGAAGCCATGCTTCATGGATCTCCGGGGGGGGGGGGGGGGGGGGGAGGAGGAGGAAGATATAAAGGAGGAGGAAATATATCATTTACTTGCCAAGCTGAAAAACACCAGAATGTATACTAGGACAGAATTTGGTATGGCAATTATATACTGTATCACAGAATTCTTGGAGCCTATTTGTTTTTAAAAGGTCTTTCTTAAGGTCTCCCTTTATCTCTGCATAAATTGTTCCACTTTGGTGCTTTGAAAAATCAAAGAAGAGCTTTACAGTATATGACAACCATTAAAATTAATAACTCAGAGTTAACCAATTAAATTAATTCCTCTGGTGGCGCAGGAGCAGAAATAAACACCTTTAAAATTTAATCTATTTTCATCCTTATGGCTTCAAGGGTTCGTTCACCCTTACAAACTGATTGTTCAAATTTTAAAAAAGAACATGAAAACTTATCAGAATGGGCTTCAAGAAGAATAAAGGGGGACATGAAGCAACACAAAAATAACCTACTCAAAAAGCTGATACTTTTGAGTTATTACCTGCAGTCCCTCATGCAGCAGGTACTTCAGACAATAATTATTTGTTTGCATTGGATTTAGAAGCTGCAAGAGTGCACATGTAAAAATTATTGACCTGTTACAAAATTGATATCCCAAAAATGCTTAATACTATTTAGATAAGACAAACTAAATGTCTCTGAACTATTATGACTACAGTGGACATGTACTGCAAGAAACTGAAGCTGTGCTCATAACATTTTAAACACAGTTCTGGAAGTGATTAGTTTATTTACCTGCTGCAAAGAGCATGACTGCGAGTGGTCTGTAGAACCGCCTTCGAGAACCCACACAGATCGAGATCAAACCAATCAGGAAAGCTATGAGAATGATGGTAGCACCACCCAGAAGCAAAGCGAGAGTCGCTATCTGCCAGTCTAGAAAGAAAAAGAAATAAAAACAATTGCAGCAAAACAAACAACACTTCCCCTACAGAGGAAAAAAGAACTATGAAGGGTACAGAGCACATCAAGACCTGAGGAAACTCACAACCATTTTTTTTTTTTAAATAAGTTTAAATCCTTCATGAGTTTTTAAATGCTTCATGTGATAGATACAAGTTAAAAGGCAAATCCTGCAATCCTTTCTCAAGATTCAACTGGGGGTTTTGCCTGAGTAACAACTGCAGGAGTTGAGTCTTTGGCTTTGTCCAGCTTAGGAAGAGAGGACAAGGTTCGGTCAGGTTTAGTTAACATGTGTTAGCTTAGTCCAATCTAAATCACAGCTTTCCCCAGTATTAACCTTTATTCTCCATTATTCTACATGTCCTCTGGAATGGTGGTTGAAGAATGATGGGACATATGAATCTTTAGCGCATCTATCATGTAAATATCTTGCGACGCTGGCTACAATAGTGCCATGAGAACACCTGTACTCACTTTCAGATGACATTGTGAACAAGAAGGGGGCAGCATTATCTCCTGCAAATGTAAACAAACGCGTTTGTCTGAGGAACTGGCTGAACGAGAAATAGGACTGAGTAGACTTGTAGGCTCTAAAGTTTTACATTGTTTTATTTTTGAATGGGGGGGAGGGGGGTTGTACAGAATTCTACATTTGTAAGTTCAACTTTCATGATAAAGAGATTGCACTACAGTACTTGTATTAGGTGAATTGAAAAAAACTTGTTTTTATAGTACAAATATTTGTAATCAAAACTATAAAGTGCACACTGTACTCTTTGTATGCTGTGTTATAATTGAAATCAATATACTTGAAAATGTAGAAAACATCAAAAATATTTAAATAAATGGTATTCTATTATTGTTTAACAGTGTGATTAATCACAACTTTTTTAATCATTTGACAGCCCTAGTTAATACCTTGACTTGAAAGGGTCAAGGCTGATCCTCATGAGGAGCATTGTGGGGTCCGATCATCCATTAATGAGTATGAAATGGGAAGTGCCGTAGCCACAAAAAAAAATATTGAAGGGGGAAAAAAAAAAAAAAAAAAAAAAAAAAAAAGACATTCAATAACCTGAATCATGAGACTCCGAGGAAGGAGGGAGATATTACAAGCAAGAATTCATTTTGAACTAAAAACAAGGATAAATCCAGAAATTTCCCAGTGCCACAGTAATGACTGTAATAAGCAGAATGGGCCAATTCCTAAAGTCCTTACTCTAGACGCAAATCCTTACTTTGGAAAAACTCCCAATTAAGTCAATGGGAGTTTCACTTAGACATAACTGCAGGAACTGGCCCAGTGATAATTCACAATCACCTTAGCAGTCTGGAATCAAGCATTTCTGTACACTGTAAAATCCACCCCTCTGCAGAGGGCCAGACAATCCTAATTTGAGGGTTTAATCCAAAATTGAGGGAGCCTTGTGCTGACTACCTGCAAAGAAGCAGATTTCAACCTTAGTCCCATTGTAACAATGTGGATCAAGCAAGAGGATCATAGCAACAACTCATCATTTCGAACTAGAAAAAAGATAATCACCAACACAAATCCCTACAATGAGTTTGTGGGGGAGAGAAAGAGCTATGGATACTTTGGATTTCTCACTGTCTGGCACATCTAGCGCTGATATTTCACTTGGAATAGAATAGCAGAGTGTATGACTATTAACTTTGTACCGAAGAACTGATTTAAGACCTATTCTCAGCAAAGATTTAGAGATCAAACTTTACTAGAATAAGATCAAATCAAGAAGAATAAATTGCCCAGAACCCTTAAATGTATTTTTAAAGGTGAGCAAGTAAAATATGTTCAAAATTAAGAACATTTTGGTTTCAAAAACTAGTTAGAAAGACTCCTATGTATGGATGAAAGAAATGAAGAGGAAGCTGTGAAAAAGGAAATTTGTGAATGCATTTCTAAAAGAAAACAGTATTGTTTCTTGAAAAGCCATATTTGTGCATGTATATGTTTTATTGTCGTGCTACTTAAATGTTTATGCATACATTTTATCATTTTAATTACTGAAAAATACCCAAATAATATTTCAAACTATTTATTCTTTGTTTTCTTAGCTAAGCAATCATTAGGAAGACATATGCTCAGGTGATACTTGTTACCTCTGTTCCCCTAAAAACCAACCCAGAGTCACACTTGTATTAGTTTTATTACAGTGCCACTGTTGGGTCAGATAGAAAAGAGATGGAGCTTACTCATACACACACACATTCACTGCATTCATACCCTCATGCACCCACACACTTACACAGGCAGAGAGTTACCGGAGACAGCATGGAGGCCGAGAAGCTGAAGCGTGGTAGATCTGGGGTGCCTGCCTGTGGTCACAAATCCAGGCTGCTGTGTAGGTCAAGAAGCAGGGGCTTGGGTGCATGCCTTCTTCCTCTTATTTTTGAACTGGGCAGCTCCTGTCACGTACACTGAGTTTCCTTTCTGTGTCCGTCACCGAGAAGCATTCCCAGACCAGTTCCTTTCATGCATACCAGGTTCTTCTTTTCTTTACAGCACTTCATGACTGCCTTCTCAGGGCAGATTATATCAGACACACCTGGCTCCTGTCCAGGGCTGCCCAAGGGATTCAGGGGGCCTGCGGTCTTTGACGGCGGGTCCCGGGGCAGAAGGACTCCCTGCCGTGGGTCTTCAGGGCACTTTGGCAGCAGGTCCTGGAGCAGAAAAAAAACCCGCAGCCCAAAACCCAGAGCAGAAGCTCCGGGGGCCCGGGCCCCATGAGAGTTTTCCCAGGGTCCTAGAGCAAGTGAAGAACCCCACTCCGGGCCTCCCGAAAAACTTCTCGTGGGGGCCCCTGCGGGGTCCGGGGCAAATTGCCCCGCCCCTGTCTCCTCGCAGTTCTTCTTCGCTCAGTCCCACATACACTCCCTCATTCACACTCTCATTCACACTTTCTCTGAGGGATGGGATATTACAAAGCTTGGAAGTTCATACAAGTGGTAACATGAAAAGGTTACAGAGCTTTCAAAGGTTACAAAACTTTAAAGGCTATGCTAACAATCACTGAATTTACAAAGTCTGCAAAAAGGTTGCAGAACTTGACACAAATTACAGATATTACCACCCCATTTGAGTGGAGGCTTTACATAACAATACTGTAAATTTCAGTTTCTCGCACACTGAAATGAGCAAGGAGGATATGCATCTTAGGCCCTGTCTACAATGGTGAAGTTTGAACTGCTGTAATACACTGTTGTATTTATGCCAGTGTAAATACATACTACATTAAAACAATATATAGATAGTACACAACTGATTCAAACCCATAAAGTAGACATTCTACAATAACCTGAAGAGGGGCTTACCACCTGCATGACTTAACCCAGTAAATCACCAGTAAGTCATATATGAATGAAACATCTCTTTGCTACTGGGTCTGTGCCAGTGTAACTATATAGATGCAGTTACATTAGAGAAATTTGTAGCAATGAAGACAGGTCCTCGGTGACTGAGCTTCAGATATTGACTGTGTATGGGCCTGGGAACCAGGAACTCTTTCAAGTCTCCTACCCTGAATCAATAGATGCAGTTAAAGACGTCATTTACTCTCTCTCTGTGTTTTACTATTAGTGAAATGGAAATACTGTCTTATCTACCTACAGGAATGTTACAAGGACTGATTGGTTAATGCTGATATCACGATGAAAATTTTAAATGATTATAATTTTTGTTAAATGATTATGTTACTGATTTATAAGATAGATACTTTCCTAGTAACAGAGTGCTGTGCAAAATGAATATATAAACACAGCAGCACCCACAGATAGCAAATGGAGACGCATCTCACCAACATGGAATCACATCAGAGAAAACCCTACACGTAAAAATTGCATAGGTACAAAGACAAGACATATAATTCATCTCACCAGAAGGTAAAGCCCACTCAAGAGTGCAAGTATAAATCAAATTACATATATATATGGAGACGCTAAGGAATGAAAATTTTCAGTGCTTACAAATAATAAGAGATTACATGTTATCTTCAGGATGATCAGAAGCCAGACTGTCTCTTTAAATAAAGATGTGTGACACTGGAGCTACAAGGTGATGAGAAAGTTAATGCCACTGCTTTCCAAAGGGATTGCAAATAGATAAGGCAGGAAGACCAATCAAGTGGTAACAATAGTCCAAGTACAAGACGTAAACTTGGGCTAACATTTTAGCCACCAGTTCAGGAACATTATGGATTTTGGTAAGGTTAAAAACAACGATACCACCATGTTTCATTACTGGTGTGGGCTGTAGGCAGATAAATCAATGTTGACAAACACCTGTTTTCCAAACTAAAAGATTTAAATTCAGTGTGATTCCTCACATGTATAAAGTGATGGATGTGACTGAAAGTTTGAAAACTGGGGCCTTATTGACCAGTATTAGTTCTGAAACATGATCCACTTACATTTTAATAATACAGTACATCATAGCAGTACATCACATCAACCAACAGAGCAAGACTTTGGTGACTACAACAAAGTTGTTTGAAATTGTGCTAGTCTTTTCACTATGTGTAAATGGTAGACATCTTATATAATTTGAGACTTAAAAAGAACGGTCTCCTCAAATTTGAACCCAAATTTAGATACTTAGATTTTGAAAGAATAGCTTTTTAAAAACATAATCCCAATTGAAATATTTCCAGGGTATTTTTAAAGCTTAAAAGAAAACAGTTATTTTCACTCATAAAGTGCTTGCAATACAAACATTGCAACACTGAGAGCCTAAAATGGTCATGAACAAAAGTGAAATTGACATAACTGATTTTCATTGGACAAGCTGAGAGAAATGCAAAAAGAAAAATAATAAGTAAATTAGATTTTCAAAACTGAAATAATTTTAAAACCTAAGTTGTTGTTAGTAAGAAGTAAAGAATTATTACATTAAATGTGTCATAGAATATCAGGGTTGGAAGGGACTTCAGGAGGTCATCTAGTCCAAACCCCTGCTCAAAGCAGGACCAATCACCAATCAAGCCTGACCTTGAAAAGCAAATAAGGAAGGAGATTCCACCACCTACATAGGTAACCCATTCCACTGCTTCACCACCCTCATTGTGAATAAGTTTTCCCTAATATCCAACCTAAACCTCTCCCACTGCAACTTGAGACCATTACTCCTTGTTCTGTCATCTGCTATCACTGAGAACAGTCTAGATCCATCCTCTTTGGAACCCTCATTTCAGGTAGTTGAAAGCAGCCATCAAATCCCTCCTCATTCTTCTCTTCTGCAGACTAAACAATCACAGTACCCTGAGCATCTCCTCATAAGTCATATGGTCCAGCCCCCTAACCATTTTTGTGCTCTCTGCTGGACTCTCTCCAATTTTTCCACATCATTCTTGTAGCGTGGGGCCCAAAACTGGACACAGTACTCCAGATGAGGCCTCACCAATGTCGAATAGAGGGGAATGATCACGTCCCTCGATCTGCTGGCAATGCCTCTACTTATACAGCCTCAAATACTATTAGCCTTATTGGCAATAAGGGTACACTGTCAACTCATATCCAGCTTCTCATCCACTGTAACCCCAGGTCCTTTTCTGCAGAACTTCTGCCTAGCCACTCAGTCCCTAGTCTGTAGCAGTGCATGGGATTCTTTCATCCTAAGTGCAGGACTCTGCACTTGTCCTTGTTGAACCTCATCAGATTTCTTTTGGCCCAAACCTCTAATTTGTTTAAGTCCCTCTGTATCCTATCCCTACCTTCCAGTGTATCTACCACTCCCCTCAGTTAAGTCTGATCTGCAAACCTGCTGAGAGTGCAATCCAAGCCATCCTCCAGATCATTAATGAAGATATTGAACAAAACTGGCCCCAGGACCGACCCTTGGGGTACTCCACTTGATACCAGCTGACAACTAGACATGGAGCCATTGCTCACTACCCATTGAGCCCGATGATCTAGCCTTTAATTCACACCTGCTTGATCACAATTAACATATCTAGTATGTAACTAGACATTCCTCATGAAATGCCTCTGGGATAGATATGCTAAGCAAGGGGACTACAACTCCTATCAGCCCTCTCCCCACTGCATATCTCCTTTCCCCTGGCCAGGAAAGGGGAATGGTCCTGAACCAGGAAATGCATGGGCTCTATTTGGAAGTGGCAGCTATATGGCCACTGAGGTCAGGGACGTTGAAGCAGAAGTTGCATGGCTAGCCAGAAGCTGCACAGAAGCTAGATGCAGAGAGGACTCCCCAGGGACTGTACACAGAGCCACCCGTGTCCAGGCTGGGATGCTGGACAATAAAGCCAGGCTACAATTGTATTTGAAAATCTAGATGCAGATTTGTGCCCTTAAGGGGACATACTGTACATGCTATAGGAAACAATCACTGCTACACTGATCCTGGTGGGCTTTTTTATAACAAAGAAATTTATTAATAATATTATTTTAGGGGTATCACAAAATTTGAAAAGTATATGTGACTTTTAACCAGAAGAATTTCATACATATTTTCATCATCCAGAATGTGCCATACAAAACAGAAAATGAGCCTTTAACATAAAAATGCTCTTCTCAATTAAATAAAATAAAAATAGTCCTGGCCCCTTTTACATTAATCACTTTCTTGCAACTCATATTTAAGTTTTTTCCTATCTGAGGACAGCTTCAGTTTCATATATATTTAGAAATTCTGCCAGTTTCTTAGCTATTTATAACCACAGTGTTAATTTGACCTTGAAAAGTATCACTCCCCTCCCTGCTACTCAGTAAAGTGAAGTGAACCTAAGTACTCAGCTATATCTTCATTCTTAACTAAAAATAGCTTTATTTGCTCAATTTCTTTGCCAAAATAATACTTCAGTTTTAGGATAACATCAGCAAAAGTCATGAAAGAAGGATTAAATGTTTCAAAGTTCTGAGAATAAAAAATGTATTTCCTTTTAATAAAGAGGTCATTCACTGTAAATATGAAAGAGCCATGCAAATGTTTTGTGTTTCAGTACTTCTGTGTTTTGGGGCATTCCTGAAAAAGAAAATATTTTTCTCTCCACAGAATTCTGAATTGAAAGTGGCTGGGAAAATACATACTGTAATACTGAATACTAACATACAGTAGCTCTTTCATACACTGTAAATAAACTTAGTTAAGCTGTTTTGGAAAACAAGATAAAGATTTTGTACATAAGTTCTCCACAGAGCCCTTTGCTTGTTAGGAATGAAATAAGAGAAATTATTTGTGTCATTGTGACAGTGGTAATAAACATTAGAACAATTTCTTTCTTCCACTGCTGAACAAGAAGAAACTTTATTAGAATAAGGAAAATAGTATTTTCTCTAACCCTATTCTCTCAGCTTCTCAGTAGAGCTTATACCTAGGACACATCCCAGCCTCCTCCTGTTTAGCACCCTGCTACATATTTAAAGTAACAGTACACATCCTCAGAGAGTGTGTAATACAGAATTTAGACTAAAGAATGATGAACCTGAAAGAATGTGCCAAGTGAAATGCAGAAAAATTATTGATACACCTACACCAGATGCAAAAGAAATTAAGCATAACCCACTGAGTGTCATAGCAATTAACTAATAAAGCAAATAAGATGAGACATTTCTAATTTAAAAACGTCAACAAGTGATTTGTGCAGTTATAAATAGCTATATACCTCTCCTTTTGCTACATTTACAACCCTCCAAAAACAAATTAACCATAAAGAAACATAAATCATCATTAAAGCAAAACATAAAGTAGAGTATGTTTTCTAAAAAGTTCTCTGACCAGCAAACTTGTCATCTCTTTTCTTAACATTATCCATATGCAAAGACTAACATGGTAGGCCTGGTTCTCTTCTCATACCCAAGTAAATTAGGAGTAACTCTATTGAAGTCAGTGGAGTTATTGGTGTAAAAGGAATATCATAACCACCACAAAACTCTTGTGGTGAAATTACTCCACTTGCATACAGACCAAGTATCTAGGCTCTACGTGAATGGAACACAGAATGTGCAAAGAATTTCTTGGAAAGGTTATTTGGACTCTATGCAGGCAGAGCGCAGAGCTGTTAACGACATGAAATCCACTCCCCACCTTTCCATCCCCACCAAGCCAGGACCAATCCATGGATCTTCTATGCAGTCCATCTCCACAGCTATGAGCGCAGAGTACTGTGGCCACCATGATCAAAATAAAGATAGATCTGCAGCCTCTCTCCTTTTGGCTCTCTTCACAGAGATCCTTAGCACATCTTGCAGAGGTGCACAGACACCCCTGTGAAGTCACTTCATCAGCAAACCTCCATAGCAGTCCCTTACAAAGGCACTCCATATTATAGATGACTTTTCTGTGCTATTTATGTGCTTATATTGTTCCCATCATCGTGCATCACTGGTGCTGCCCCCTTTGATCTTTGCACATTGTAGCAGATTTAGGCAACCGGGAATATTTTACCTAAGGCCAATCCTGTCTACATGAAGCCATTGTCTGTGAACCAGCACTATTATGTCTGTATAAATAATTTTCTTAGGGTTGAATACAAATACTTCCTTGAGTCATTGCTCTGTTTGTGAAACTGAATTTTGGCACTCAGTACAGCTATCTAAGTCTACAGAAGCACTGAAAGCAGCCACTCATGGGAAAATTCAGAAGTATTTTTATAAACCAAAACCACCAAGTTCTGCTGCTATCTTAGAACAAGAAAACGTGGAGGCAATAACTATTTTTATTAAATACAAAACTGAAAATAAGGCATATTAAAAGGAAAATATTTATTAATTGAACAAAATATTTCAAAATGTATTTTTGTACTTTAGACTCACAGCTGAGGGGTGGAGAGTTATCATTTTCATAGAATCAAAGAACTGGAAGAAACCTCGAGAGGTCATCTAGTCCAGCCCCTACACTTAGCTAGGATTAAGTATTTTATACACAAAGATCCAAATATTACTTGCTTTACCAGTGCTGTAATCAGGGCGAGGAGAGTGAAATGGAGGCGCGCAGACCTACCACGATCAGCAGCACTTCGGCCGCAGCTCTACGGCCACCACTTCTTCAGTGGCAATTTGGCGGTGAGTCCTTGTGTCCCTGTCCGATGGAAGGACCTGACGTCGAATTGCTGCCACCACCCCTTTATTCATTCTTCGGCAGCAATTTGGCAGCAGGTCTTTCTCTCCGAGAGGGACTCAAGGACCTGCCACTGAAGAATGAATGAAGTAGAGGCAGCAATTCAGCAGCAGGTCCTTCCCTCTGACAGACTCAGGGACCCGCCGCCGAATTGCCACTGAAGAGCCTGGAGCCGGCCCTTGCCTCGCGCACAAAAATTCCTTGTTATGGCTCTGTGTTTTACTCACATAAAATGCCAGTTAAGGCCTCCATTCTACAAAATGCTGTTGTGATAGTTGGGCCTACAAATTTAGCCTAATTGTGAGCTCAACTATAAAAGATATGTAAAAGTTCATAAAATGACAACAGTAACACATAATAAATTTTGATGGGAACAGTTGTGGACGGGAGACAAAAAACTGAATTAATTCAAACAAAAAGATCTAGTGATATAATTCAAGACTTTTAAAATCATAGTAAACAAGAAAACGAAAATTTTAGTAAATGAGAAAAGTGTGAAACCAGAAGTCAGTGAACTAAAATTGTGTCAAGAGACTAGGTCTAATTGGTGGACAAAATAATGAGGAGATAGGCTATTCCATCTATCATTCCCTCCGTGGTTCCTTAAACAAAGAGCCTTGGGGAGGAGGGGGAGATATGGAAAAACAGAGGAAGGCTATTGGAGTGATCTTCACTGATATCCCCACCATTTGTTGTGACCCCAGACCTTCTTCATCCTAAGTCTGAGAGATGTCCCAACCAGACCGGGCCAGAAAGAGGGACCCAGATGACATTGCTACCTCTACCGGCTCCAGTTTAATCCCAAACACCATCTGGGATGAAATGGAATAGGACTAACATGAGCAGCTTCAGCCCATTTTAACTAACTTCTTCTCTCACAATGGTTCTCAACTCATTTACCACTGTGGGTTGCATATGCAGCTTTTAGTGTGTTCTCAGCTGCATCCACACAATATATATACTACAGGTAGGGCCCTGAGGATGTCACATGGGCCGTAGCTTTGTGCTGATTGGGCCACAAGTGGCCCACGGGCCGCAGGCTGAGAACCACTGCTGGAGGACAGTTATTACTATCCTGAACTAGGATTGCCAGCTTTGTAATATTTAAAATCCAGACACTACAGCAGGAGTGGCAGAATCACCCCCACCCCATCTCTTCCCCTGAGTCCTCACTCCTGCCCTGTCCCTTTCCCCTGAGGCCCTGACCCCATTCGCTCCTCTTTTCCCTTCCCCATACTGTTCACTGCTCTTCCCCTCTCTCCCCCACCTCAGTTCAGGTTGGGAAGGGAACCCTGCCTCCCCTGCTTGCAATAAGCTGACTTTGGCTGTCCAGTCAATAGATCTGACCGGATACTATCAGGTCCCCTTTTCGACAGGACTTTCCAGTCAAAAACTGGGCACCAGGCCACTCTATCTTTAACATGATCAGAGAGACTGTCAAACTAGAGGTTCTTTCCTTGTAAGATTCTCTCCAGCTAAAAGGAAAGAGAATAAGGAATGTTGTTAAAATAAAGGTCTTATTTTACATTCCAAATGCTGTAAGTGGTTTTCCTTATTTTCTGTATCTTTAATAAAACTTTTAAAAAGAATTGTAATGGTTTGTTTGCCATAGTGCTAAGGTCTCTGCATGCCAAACCCTGGGCCTTATTTAACATGGTTTCATGTTTGACAGTGACTGGGTTACGTTAACACCTTTTGCCCATTTATTCCACCTAAATTAATACAACAACACTTGCCCCTTGCAGGCAACACCCTGTGTTTATCCGAAATGGCACTGTAATCAATGGGGGTCTGTGCAAAGATCCAATTGCACAAAGCAGCATGCAGGATCAGGGCCTTAGTCAATAGGAGTTTCGCATAACACAAACAGGATTTGCGGTACTATTTTCAAAAGCACCTAGATGACTTAAGTCCCACTATTTTCAATTAGACTTAGGATATGTCTACACTACAGTCATTGGGTGTGATTGCTGCTTGTGTGTATAATATCCAGCTAGCGCTAATCGTTTACTCTTAGTCTTCATAGGAGAAAGTCAAATCTATCCCAAAGATATTAACATGTGGTAGTCTGTAAATAATACAGGTTTGCATGTTAAAAAAAAAAAAATATAATGGTGCAGGTTGCATAAATGTACAGATGTATGAACAACTTGAGATGTATCATGCACTTGATCATTTGGCCATTGATGTATTGCTCATGAGCAAAGTAAAACAATTTTTATTTAATAAAAAAATCCTCGAAACCAATTGGATACAACTTTTCCTTTTTACTCCAGCTGCTCTCGCTTTTCTAACCCCATTGAACACAAGCTTATAAAACCTTGCAGGACCACTCTTTAGGTGATGAGGAAAAAAGTGTTTTAATCAGATGAGAGAAGATATACTCGATGTGAAATGCTTAACACTTTTTTTTAAAAGGTGCTATACCTCAGACATCACTTTAGCCAACCAACCAATCTTCAGACTACAAGACAAGCACAGTATTACAGGAAATCATGTAATCTATAATTTATTCACCATGTAATGTATGCCTGGGAATTTTCTGCACCAGATACATGACCTTGCTCTGAGATTCATATAGAATGTTTACTGTTTTAAAACTAATTGCTTGGCATTCATTCCAATAATTACAGAAACCTAGAAACCTTAGAATTACATGTAGCTAATGCAGAGAAAGGGAGGGAGACAAAGATTGAAGACATACTTTTCAAGGTAAAAAGAATCTAATCTTTTCTTTTCCAAGCTCCTATATACACACCTCTGCATTTGGCTTATAATATTTCAACAACTAGAAATGGGGGCAGGGGAGATGAGACAAATGCACTTCACATTGCAATATGAAAGTCATTATTTGCCAGAATTATCATTATTTACCAGAATTAGCAGAGTGCTTAAAGCTAACTGGCAATTTTTTCTTAACATTCGTAAAACTCATTTCAATGTACCCTGTGAAAAACTATTAGCACTTCAAAATCACTCAAAGAGCATTTTCCATCAAAATGATGGTCTTTATATTACTAATCTGGAGCAAGCAAAAAATGAATGAAGCACTACAACCTGACAGACCCTACCCCTCCCTACTTGTTAGATTGGATACTATGTGATCATCTTTGGCCAGTGTTACAGTTCACTTGGTTCTAAATATACGTCTCATCAAATATTTAACCACTAGCTTTAGGAGCATCAAATTTATGGAACCAGATTTTTTTTCCCCAAAAAGCACACTTTAATAGAAGAGTAAGCATAATAATTTTAAAAGTGATAATGCACAAAAGCAGTTGCAGTAATTTGAAGGAGATAGATATTTTCAATAAAGTTTCTCTTGTTTTTTAAAAAAGAAACTGTTGGGTGTCTTTCTTTATTTGAATACATGCACACACACCCCTTATGTGTTTGCTTAGCGGGAGTATTGCTGTGTTCCATGTATATGCTTCCAACTTGGGTGGCCAGAGAACATGTTTGCCTTTGGCTTTGTCACTCCAAAAGGCCTGAAACAGTGTGTTTCATGGTATGCTGTAGTGGGAACATGTGTGGCCTAGAAGAATAAGCATAGGATTTGCTGTGAAAGGGTCCTGAGCTTTAATCCTGGCTCTGTTAGCCAGAGCAGAGTCTTGGACAAGTCACTTTGTCAGTTTTCCTACCCATAAAACAGGGAACATACTTACACTATGGGGCTAATAGGATGATTAATCAGTTAATGATTCTAAGGCACTTCTAATATATTTCAAGCACTATATAAACACTAATTATTATTAACAGAACTTCATTGGTGGCAGGCTTGAAGTAAGCTTTTTACTTTTATACTGAGTCCATGTAAACTGTCAATTTAAAAGAGGCGAGCTTGTTGAAGGATGGATTAAATAACCCAACAGGCCCCTTAGCTCCAACCTGGTATTTTGAATTACTATACGAGGATTAATGGACGGACAGAAAAGAATGCTGAAAATGTTTGTATCCTTATAGGTCTGTATTATTCCTTTTGCGGGGGGGGGGGGGGGGTCGGGAGAACGTGTACGTTCTGGAATTATGGAAATCCGTACAGAAAAATCACTACAAATCAATTTTCTGTCAAGAGAGAGAGAAATATGCTGCAGTTGCATTTTATTTAGTTTGGCATATCACTTTTTGGGATACATCAGTAAAATACAGAAGTTTTCATGTTAGCTATGGGACTGAGTATTAATTTTCCATTCCCTGTTTAACCACCATTTTTTTAGACTTAATAAAATTACATTTGTTCCGCTACTAGATAGCAAGCCAGAAGAGGGTACTGTAGTGACTACCTATCTTGCTGAGCTTTTTGCAAACATGTGTCAATAGCTACTCACTTAGAACAAAGATCCATAGTTTCCAAGGACAAAGTCACTTTTGAGCTAGCAACTTTGCTTTGATGCGACTGCTCAAATCAAAATAAGCATGTATGTGTCATCCAAGACTATTGACCATGTTACTTTAGAAATTTTCACCTAGTGTATAATTTAGGTGAAACTCATGCAAGTGATCTGACACCAGACAAGGACAGTCAGTTGTACTTCATTTTTTAAGAACAGCTTATTACATTAGAATAGGATTTTAAGCATAAAACTACAGTTAAATAATTTTTAATATGCACTGTGTTCCAAGTTAAGGATGGATTATCAGTTTACCTTCAATCACTTCTGACTATTAAATTTAAACATCTATAAAGACCTTGTCGTATTTATTCCCTTGGGGTTGTTTTGTCTTTTAAACCTTCATGGAAGGTTGTAAAGAGTATAATTTTTTTAAAGGGAATTAAATGTTGCAAATATGTGTATGTAGGTGGTTTACTAAAAAGAATATATATGTGCCCTATTAACCAGAAAGGCTTTCCACTTGTTAACTATACTCATTTATATTCATAAATATTTTTATGTGCATTATTGATAAAATAAGCCATTATGCTCCCCAAGGAGCCATGTTGGTCTATAAAATATATATGTATATATTTAAACCAAAATACACGTTTACCTGATATAAATGATTCCTTCAGAACCGATCTGTTTACCAGTTTATATTTACATGTATTTTTGATTTGACAGCACATGTTGGCTATGGTCTACTGTAAAAAAAGAACCCAAGTATCATATGGTTCTGCAGAACATAGACGAGCCATACCATTTTTATATGATGCATTTAATTATATAGAAATGTCATGAGAAATTAAGTGTGCATGTTCAATAACCCCTATTTAAACATGAACTTATTTTGCCTTAAACACATTAAAATTTAAGAAGAGCCTAACCCACACCAGAATAATAATCTGCAAGATTTTGTTTAAAAACAAAGCCAAGAAAGCATCCAAATCCTTGGTTTTAGTCCCACATATTTAAAAATCAGAAGGATGACTTTTAAAAAAAATTTACAGGCAGATTTGCACATAACTTGCAGAGTTTTGCCTAAGTTTTTGCCCCAGACAAAATTTGTATTGCAGCACAACTCCTAAAATACTTAATTGGCATAACCAACTCTTGCAATTCTATTGGTAGTACTGTGATACTTTGACTTTTCCTTAAAGCCCCAGCTTCTGGAGATGTGTGATTAGGTAAGAATATCAGCTTTCATCTGAAAACTAAATTAAGGTTCTAACCCTCAGGGGTCTGAGAAAAGTTCGAAAACATGACCCAAGTGAACCCTAATAACTCAAAAGCCAGAAGGCAAATACAAAGAACCCTAAAATGTATTTGCATTTTTTTAAAATCTCATGCTTTTAAAGCCAATCTCGTGATTTTGTTGGCCTGACTCATGATTTCTGAATACATAGGGCTGGCAATACTACAAATATTCACACAGCTAAATATAAACAATGCTAAGAAAGACACTGGGTGCTTGGTTAAAATTTTAAAAAATCCTCAAGAATAAATGTATACTATATGCCAAGTGATGGAAGTATTGACATGGATGAAAACAGACAAAAGGGATCATATTGGGCTATAACCCATGTAATCACTCTGTAAACTCCTTGATACAAACACAACAAAGTAGCTCTTTTCACAGAAGTCGGGGACCCTAAGCCTAGTTATCGCAAACGTTTCCAAAATGTACTGCTTACTATATTCTTCATGTAGTAAGAAACTGCACTTCAAATATTAAGCAAGAACTCATGATGTCATTGAATATGGGTCTGACCTAACTTCTCACTGAATTCAGCGTGAGCCTTTCCAATTACTTTAATGAGTTATATCTGGCTCTGAAGAGAAGTGGGGCAGAAAGAACACCACAGTTTCTCATATTTCAGGTTCCCTTTGAGAGCAGGATCGTGTGCCAAACATGAGGAAAGTAAAGGTCTTGTTCTAGTCACCTCAAATAAAACAATCATTCATTTCTTCCCCAGTAGCTTGTGAAACCTGGCTCTCCTTAAAGGAAAATGAGCAAAGCTGTTTCAAAGAACTGGAATAGAATCGAACAGTCAAGAATTTCAGCAAGGGGTGGAGAAAGGGTCAGGTGAGGGCAGCAGATCTGCTCTGATTTTTAACATGCACTGTCCAGCAAGGTTGCATTTGACATCTTAACCCATCCCCCTTTCTCCACCCACCTGCCTCCCTCTGTCTTCCATAAAAATAGAAAAGGTAGATGACTGACAAAGCAATTAGAAACAGATTAACAACCCTCAAATGCTGCTTTGCACTGTCCAGCTTCTTTTAATTCTCCACATTCTTTTGTGGGGAGAGGGGCAAACACACAGTGAAAGAAAGGAGGGAGGAGATGAAGCCATCTGAAAAGTCTTTATGCAATCAAGGGGATATTATTTCAGGAGACTAAGAAGGGGCAAAGGATTCACGTTGCTAAGGAGACACTTGGAAGCTGAGATTTCTACATAAATTTACATTTATACTGAAGGAAAAGAAAGCTGTCCTCCAAAGTTTGTTTAAATTCCCTGGTAACTGAACCAAGATGACATTTTTAAGAGTAATTTTTGCATTACAAAGTCTAAAACAAATAACACTAAACCCCACTGAATGTTACCCCAGACACCGACAATGAATAAAATAATTTAAGACAAGCAATGAGGGGAAATCTGTAATATTGTTTCAAGCAGAGCTTAGATTTTGTAGTTCTCAGAACCAAAGATTCCAGAGAAGCCAGGAAAAGAAGAAATTCATGCATTAAAAACATCCAGTACAAAACCAGGCAAACAGCTAACCATCTCTTCCCTTGCATGGTTACCAAAAATCTGAGGGCAAAGTGACACAAATAGAGGCTTTAGCAGTTTTTGTGTGCCGGTTTTGATTTAACTTGTAAATGTTTCCATTGGGACTCCAGAAGTTTTTGCAATGAAGCCTAGAAAAGCCCGTAGAAAAGCAGATTTTTTAAACGAATGAAATCCAAGAGGCAGCTTGTTTGTTTCATTCACAGACCGTTTCTGAGTATCTGGAGCAGTTTTTTCAATAGGAAAGGTGACCCCCTCCCCCCTGCACGAACAAAAGAGGCAAAAAGCTGAAGAAACACCAATAAACCAAAACGAGTGACGTGATAACAGGGCGAAAGGAATATGAAAGGGGAGGAAAAGCAGGGGTGAAAGTAAGATAAAAGACTGGCCGGTATAGGGGCCCGGCTCCGGGAGTAAGGGGCGGGGCTGGGGGTCAACCTCCCCAGCCAGCCCTTCAACGCTGCCAGGGCTCCAGCGGAGATTTAAAGGGCCGGGCCCCGGGGCAACTGCCCCTTTTGCCCCCTCCCCCGTCGGCGGCCCTGCAGGTAGTGTAGCTTTCCTGGAAAGGACATACACTTGCTAAGAAGGAAGACACATAACCGGGGAGGAGCAAAGGGATGACAGAATCCAGAGAGTGTCTGCTCAGGACAAAGTAGAAAAAAAACAAAACCAAAAAAATAAAAAAATAAAAAAGCTATTTCTTGTCTAGGCTGATCTGCAGATCACTGGGCTGGAAGCCGCAACTTTACAGCAGATCCTGCTGGATACTTTGGAGGGGAGAAGCGATATAACTCTTAGTCTCTAAGAATTGCTCCTTCTTTGGTGAACCACCACCAGCGGCCAAAAACCAGAACTAAACCAGGACCTTTTGGCATGACAAAGACAAATGCAGCCACCTAGCTGATTTACAGAAACTACCCATTCTTAACCCGCTCCTGCCTCCCTGACCACAAAATAGAGAAAGGGCTTGGTGGTACGGGGAACTGTGGAGCTCTCTGCACATATGCATTATTTAGACAATTACTTATCTATCCATTTGGAACTAGCGAGATGGATGGGAAGGAGCAGAGGTGCAGGACTGGGGTGCAGCATGGCAGAGTGGAACCCGGAAGGCAGCGCTAGAGGAAGAGGAGACAAGGGAGACTGGAATGCATTACTAGATGGGAGAGGACTGGGACTGGGATGCAGCACTGAGGAGGAGAGGCAGCAGAGTAAGAGACTGGGATGCAGGCTGGCTATGGAGGGGGAATGGGATTTGGAGACAATGGCAGGCAGATGAGGATACAGTGCAGGGTGGAAGGTTAGGGGACTGGGGTAGTTTGATAGGTGGAGTAATGCTAGGTAGGAGTGGAATGGCTAGGATATAATGGGTGGGAAAGCTGGGTATGGGTGGATATTATAGACGACTGAAGGGTGGGGGTGGATAGGGATGGATGGAAGGTGGCATGCTTAGATCGGAGTGACTTGGGGTAGAGGTGCTGGCTGGCTAAGGGTGGACATGGACAGCTGACGGGTGGGGTGCTGGGTAGGGGTGGATATGGGTGGGATGGCTCGGTAGGAGTGACTTGGGGTAGAGGTGCTGCCGGGTAAGGCTGGACATGGGCGGCTTAAGGGTGGGCTCGCAATGGGTGGTGTGGCTGGGGGAGATGCTGGGGAGGGGGGCTATAGGCAGCGTGGCTGGAGAGGGAGTGGCGGGAAGGGAGGAGATGCTGTAACTCACCGCTGTGCAGGGTGGACTCGCAGAGCCAGCTGTCCAAGTTGCCGGGCTTGCGGCAGGACTCCCACAGGGACAGGTAATACTGGTGGTCGGCCGTGACCCAGGCCGGGCTCAGCACGGCTCCCAGATCCAGGCACAGCGACAGGAAGATGCACATCAGCCCCACTAGCTTGAGCGGGGTCAGCACCGACACGCGCACCTCCTCCATCCCGCTGCCGGCTGAAGCCATGGGGGCCGGGGCAGAGCCGCTGCCACCCGCCGGCCCGGCAAGCGCAGGAAGGAGAGGGGGGAGCCGCGCTGGTGAGCTGCAGCCAACCCAGAGCCCCGCGGCGGGAAGCGGTGCCGGGCTGGAGCCCTGCCCTGTCACAACGCACCAGGTGCGACAACAGCTCCCACCAGTCCCCCGGCTCTCTGAGCGCGCACAGCCCCGCTCCCCGGCTCTGCCCGCCTCACTCCTCCCCCTGCCTGGGGAAGGGGGGGAGCTTGCACCAGGCCCCCCTCCGAGCCACGCACGTCACGCCCACGGCTTCCTCCAGGGAGCCGGGGTAGGAAAGGCGGCGAGCTGCCTGCCTGGCCCTCCCTTCCGACACACGCTGATCTCCCCAGCCAATTGTGAGGCAGAGTCGCCTCAGCCTGTTGGCTGGCTCCTGCGAGTGCCGTGGCGGCTCCAGCCCCAGGTTCGCCGCGATCCCCTCCTCTGCCTCCCCAGGGTAAAGTTTTGAGGAACTTTTAGCTCTTCTACACTTCTCCGACCAGGGCAGCCTCTCTGCTCACCCCTCGCTCCCACTCTGCGTCCTCTTCTTCCCCGCCTCCTTTTTTTCTCTGCTGTGCCTGCCAGCCCTTAGAGATCTGCTCCCGGGGGCTATTTGAACCTGAGCAGTTTGGAAATCAGTTCGCAGTTTGCAAATCAATCCTGTTTCCCAATTTACGCCACCTAGGGCTTGTCTTTCTCTCTTTTTAATTTGGCCGGATTCATGTCTTTAGCAATCTGTTCAGACACAAAACAAAACCCTTTCGGGACCATTAAGTCCACATGCTGCTAAATACACAAGGTTTCTCTGGGGAACGTTACCAGCCCCGCTGAGAGACCGTGACAATAAGAAAGTACAGCACCGTGCAGACGAGATCTCACCTTCCCACCCAAACCTAGGC
Source organism: Chelonoidis abingdonii (assembly GCF_003597395.2). Classification (NCBI taxonomy): domain Eukaryota; kingdom Metazoa; phylum Chordata; order Testudines; family Testudinidae; genus Chelonoidis; species Chelonoidis abingdonii. The sequence continues at coordinate 217,905,524 of NC_133769.1, read as the reverse complement.
ACCCCTTACACGGAACTCTCCACTCATAACTCGGGTAGGAGGTGACCTCGATTTACACCTATGATCTCAAACATATGCGATGCCTGAAAGTAGATTATGCAGTTGCTAATCCAGTAGCTAGGTTTTTTTAACTCTAAATTTGTTTTTGTGAGAACTAATTCACCAAAACCATACTTGAAAAAATATGGTGTGTTTTTTTTTTTTTAAAAAAAAGAATGCTGGGGGTTTGTCCCAGTCTGGTTCAGATTTGACGATCCCCCCCCCCCTTTTTTTTTTCTGGGACACTAGTCTAAATCACTTTCGGGTAGGGAAGGAAATGAACCCAGAGGGCAGGCAGGAAAACAAGAATGTGAGTGAGGAGGAATGCCTTTGAAGCTATGTTTGGAAGTAAGGCTAACAGTCCCCAACTGGTAGGCCTACTTTAAACACAATTATTTTGCAAAGTATATTAACAAAGAAATGAAAGAACACTTCTGGTTCAGGATTAGCAGCGAAGGGTGTCAACTATAATTCATTCTTTTAAGGATGAAACCTTCTGCCACTTCTAAACCCCAAAGGGTGTGTGTGTGTGGCTTTCAAAAATGGAAACATTATCTCTTTTCTTGCAAATGCAGGCTAGTGTTTTCTATTTCCCTCTCTTTAACTAAATCTCTGACCCCAAATTTAGTCTTGAATTATTGGTGCTGTGCAGGAGTTTTGTTTCTGTTTTGTTTGTTGTGTTTAATTAGCACTGTAGTGCTGTGAATGTCAAGGGCATAGGTTTTAGACTCATTATTAAACATTGATACTGGTCCTATTCACTTCATTTTCAAAATATAAATCACAGGAGAAAGATGGAAACAGACTGGGAACATTTCTGGTGTCAGGCAAGGATTATTTTTTTAATAAATTGATTAAAGTCCCAGATTTTCAAAAATATATTGGTTATATATCATTATGTGTATATTTGAGGTAGGACTATGAAAAATAGATAGGTGAGAGAAAGAACCCAGGAAAGCAATAATCAGACTCTCTAAATACAAGGAACTGTTTCCTAAGCCATAATAATTATTTTGCATGCATGTTATTCATCTGTGACGTAGCACTCCATAATGCTTTATGAGAATATGCTTACGAATGTAGATATGACATAACTGGAATGTGTTTTATGCTACATATGCCATGTAACATATTTCTGTAAAGGTTATGATCTACTGAATATATTTATCCGATTTGTATGCATGTGTCATATTTTTACTCAAAGTTATGAATATTGGCTGTGTACTTGCATTTGGTCAGCTTCTTGAGAAAGAAATGCGCAAGTTAAGTGCCCAATCAAGATACACTTAATGAACAATGGATTTTGGAAGGCTCCAATCCACATGTAAAGTCTACTTGAGGACATTCAAGGTAGCACATGAACCATGGCTGCTACCTGTAAGTTCTGAGTCATGCATGGACATGCGACTTCCCCATGTAACTTCAAAACTCCATCATGTAGCTGGAATTCTACACAGGGGCAAGAAGGGGTATCCATCCACAGAAGAAAGTCTATTTAAACCCCTGGAAACCCTCCATTTTGCCTTTAGCTGGCTCAAGATATAGCCTCTCCACCCTCAAAGGATACCTGAAAGAAACTGGAACAAAGGAAAGTAACCACAGGGATGTGAGTGATTACTGGACCCAGACTAGAAGGAGACTAGTCTGCAAAAGGAAGCTTAATGGAACACCTCTGAGGGCAAGGTTTTATCTGTATTCAGTTTTCTTACTGTATTAGTCATAGACTTACATGTTTTATTTTATTTTGCTTGGTAATTGACTTTGTTCTGTCCATTACTACTTGGAACCACTTAAATCCTTCTTTCTGTATTTAATAAAAATCACTTTTTACTTATTAATTAACCCAGCATATGTATTAATACGGGGGGAGGGGGGCAAACAGCTGTGCATATCTCTCTATCAGTATTATAGAGGGTGAACAATTTATGAATTTACCCTGTATAAGCTTTATTTGGGGTTTGGACCCCACTGGAAGTTGAGCATCTGAGTGTTAAAGACAGGAACACTTCTTAAGCTGCTTTCAGTTAAGCTTGCAGTTTGTGGGATGTGGTTCAGACCTGGGTCTGTGTCTGTGGCTGGCAAGCATGTCTAGCACAACAAGGCAGGGTTCTGGCATCCCAAGCTGGCAGGGAAGGCAGGGGCAGAAGTAGTCTTGGCACATCAATTGGCAGCCCCAAGGGAGTTTCTGTGATCCAACCAGTCACACCATCTTTCTTTAAAACTCCATTTTTTTCTCTAAAAGGCCTCCTCCTGCTTCTTTTGAACTCCATAGGAATTTTGCCAATGATGTAATAGGTAAGAGATCAGAATCTAAATGACAACCTAAAAAAAAAACCCTCCAAATTCCTGTTTTTCTCCATTTATACCCTCTTGAGATGTTTCAAAAGCCATACAGCTCAAAGCACACTACTAAACTTTTAGTGTGCAGAGTCCATACAGACACTTAGTGCATGACAGACTAATGCGAGTTAGATTTACACCCCAGTGTGCTATGAACTAGGTGTTCCTATAACAAGCCCAGAGAGAGAGATGGGGGGAGGGGGCAGATCCTATTACTTAGATTGTAAATTTGGGGGAGGGGGAGCAGAAACAGTCTTTTTCATTATAGATGTGAACAGTGCTTAGCACATTGCAGTCTGGTCCTTGACTGGTGACAGGTAGGTGCCATTGCAATAGATATAACTGTCATATTTTGCAACCATTTCTAATTTTCAAGGACATTCATGGACTGCATCTCTAGAATTTCCCCTGTGCCTCAGCATAGCATTATCAATTTCAAAATGCTCAAGGTGAAAACCAAATCATGACAGTAGAATTAAAAGGGTTTTTTAAACGGGTTGTTAATTTTTTTATTTCTAAATGTTCTATATAGTAGAAGTTTGTATCCTTGTGAAGTACAGCTGAAACCCATTAATCTCAGCCAATCATTAATCCCAAGGAAATACCCCGTTTTGAATCATTTTGCTATTTTAAGATGAAGCTGGAAGGGAGTGTGAAATAGGTGTATGGATTTTTTTAATGACTGGGGCAGTTTCAATTAGTAGGTAAAAGTCATTTATACATTAGCCAATCAGATTGCTTGAACCTCATCATTACATTTATCTTATAATAATTAATTAGAAGAATATGGGAAATATAATTAGAAAATGAGAACAGGATTAAAAATTGATAAAGAGTGTACTTGGGCCTAGCTAGACACACTGTTCCAAAGCAGGATGATATGAAGAATCACATCTCAGTGTTTCCCCCACAATTTCATGAGAGTGGGTTAAATGTCAGCACAATGTTAGCATCACAGGGAAATTGTGTGTCTTATGGGTAGAGACGGTAGCACTGTCTTTCGTTAAGGTTGCCTAGCACAGGGGTTCTCACAACAAAATTTTTGGTGGCCTCAGACTGACAATTTTTCCTAAAATACTTAATTAACTTAAGGAAAAACGTATATGCAAATATACATGTCCAAATCATCGTAATTTATTTATGTAGAATTTCTTTTTGCAAACTCAATAATAAAAATAATGTACAGTTGTCTCTATTCTTTACTGGATCTAAACAAAACAGAAACACAAATAAGGTTCTTTGCACATTCTTGTCTTTTTTTGTTGTTTCTTTTGCTTTGGTTGCTTTTTTTAAAAAGACTTGCTCGCTGTTAAGTCTGCTGTTGTGAAAAGTAATATTTGTTAATATCACTTTTCACAGCAGACTTACCCGCTAGCTGGGAGGCTGTGAAAAGTGGTATTAACAAATATACAAATACAAATTTTCACAGATTTACTCAACCCTGGCAAGCCAGGGGACAAATTAAGCCCTCGATGGGGAGGTGGGTAGGGAGACAGCAGGGGCCAGTGGCAATGTGGGGGTGGTGGTAAGCCAAGGGCCAGCACCTGTTGCTGTGTGGCTGGGGTCCAGGACTGGAGATGAAGCCTGAAGCTGGAGCATCACTGCGAGGTTCTCTTTTTCCTGCAGTTGCCCTTTCTGGCTGCTGTGGCATGGGGCTCTGGAACAGAGAGTAGGGAAACTGTCTTTCTTGTATTCCCAATGGGTCCCCCTGAAGTGCCCAGGAGAAGATGGAGGAAACAGTCTCACTGGAATGCAAAGGGATGGGGAAAGAAGGGTAGAATAGATGCAGAGGGGGTTAAGGCAGAAAGACAGAAGCTGACTGGGGAATGGATAGCAGGAGAGGGTGGCAGGAGCTGCGATGGGGGAGATAGGAGTAGAAGGGGTGAGAGCCAAGCTTGGAGGTGGGGATGGGGAGAGGAAGGAAGAAGAATCTAACCATATCACACTTCTGTCAGAACCTGGAAGTGAGCCCAGGAATCCTGAGTCAATATTCCTCTGCTGTCAGCAAAAAGCAACACTTGCCAGTTAGTGTCTAGTCCAGTTAGGTGCTAAGTGCACTCTATCCCACTGATCAACACCTTGTATAATGGCTGTGTGTAAGAAGTGGTCCTACTAAGGGTCAAGTCTTGAACTTTTACACAAGTATTGCTCATGCAAGTAGTTCTATTGACTTCAGAGAGGTTACTGGCGTAAGAACTGCCCAAATGCATAAGCATAGAATTGGGCCCTAAGATGGTAGTAATGGTTATTCTAACATAACAGTAGTGTTCAGTTTTCCTCTGCATCTGGTGCCATGAGTGAAGTGCCTTTGTGTTTCAGTTATGCACTAAAATTGTGGCAGATGTTGCTAGTGCTTGTTATACCACATTAGATTCTTAAGCCAAGGAGCATCGAAACAGGAAGTGTGCTACCAACTGGAGGAGTGGCATGTTTCTTACCCACAGTAAATTTATCACTGCAGGCTAGATGGAGAGCCCTTGGAGTACTGAATGGTATCATGAAGAACTACACCTCTACCCCGATATAAGGCAACCGGATAGAACATGGGTTTGCATACAACACAGTAAAGCTCTGACATGCTCTGAGCAACATGTTAAGGGTGTCAGCCAGGTCGGGCCTGAGGGGTTTGATAAGGGGCAGAGGGTCTCAGGGGCAGTCGGGGGCTCTCCCCCCAGGGTCTGGGTGGCAGGAGCTGTGGGAGGGCACTTTTGGGGGGTCTGCAGTCCCAGAGTGGCCCGGAGGATTAGCAGGGGGCCAGGAGTAGCTGCTCTGCTTCCCCAGCCCCAGCTGTGTCGCTCGGAGAAGGGGGTTTGGGCGAAGGGATCCCCCCCTGCACTTACCAGCGGAGGGGGAGCAACCCAGCCCCAGCCTGCTCCCCTGCGCCAGCTCCCAGATGCAGCGCTCCGCTTCCTGCCGCAAGCGAGTATGGGGGGCACCCTTTCCCCAACCTGTCCGCACTCACCTGTGGCAGGAAGCAGAGTGCCACGGTGGGAGGTGGAGGAGTGGATCGGGCTGGGGCCGCATCGGTCCACTTCCCATCACTGGTGAGTGCAGAGGGCACCCTTTCCCCAACCTCCCTACACTCACCAACAGCAGGAAGCAGAGTGCCGTGGCTGGGAGCTGGTAGGGTGGAGCAGACTGGGGCTGCGCTGCTCAGCTTCCCGCTGCTGCTGGTGAGTGCCTGTCAAAGGGGTTGTGTGGTGTGGTGGTGGATAGGGGTCGGAACAGTCAGGGGACAGAAGGGTTGGGAAGGGGGTGGGATCCTGGGGGTGATTAGGGATGGGGGGTCTCTGGAGGGGGTGGTCAGAGAACAAGGAACGAGAGGGGGCAAAGCAAGTCTGATATAACATGGTCTCACCTATAACACGGTGAGATTTTTTGTCTCCTGAGGACCGCATTACATCAGGGTAGAGGTGTACTCCCTGTTTTGCTTATTAAAAAAAAAAACACCACCAGTTTTGGATTCTAGTGTCATACTAGCCATGGCATATTAGCAAAACCAGAGTGATTCCTCAAGAAGAAGCAGAAGTACTAAGAAAGAAGCAGGGGCAGCTCTAGACATTTCATCACCCCAAGCACGGCGGCATGCCGCAGGGGGCACTCTGCCGGTCACCTGTCCCACAGCTCCGGTGGACCTCCCACAGGCATGCCTGCGGATGGTCCGCTGGTCCCACAGCTTCGGTGGAGCTGTGGGACCAGCGTACCCTCCGCAGGCACGCTGTCGAAGGCGGCCTGCCTGCTGCCTTCCCAGCGACCGGCAGACCGCCCCCGTGGCATGCCGCCCCAAGCACGCACTTGGCGTGCTGGGGCCTGGAGCCACCCCTAGAAAGAAGTGTAGAAAATTGTTAGCTTAGGATAACCATGGAAGGCAGTAGAAAAAAATACCTAAGGTGAACTGTAACTTGAAGTCCATGATGAAGCCAAAGTATGGCTATCTTCTGAAAAGAAGAGATGGAGATGAACTATCCTATGACTGAAATAGATAGAAGTTGTAGCAAGGATAGGAGATGGGCAAGTTGTTGGCTGTGATGGAATGCACCCTTGTATTCACACCCTACCCACTATTGTAATAATCTTTTTACAAAACATGCCTTGTAAGTAGGGCTGTCAAGCGATTAAAAAATTAATCATGATTAATCGGTGCAATTAAAAAAAATAGTGATTAATCGCACAGTTAAACAATAACAGAATACCATTTATTTAAATATTTGTGGATATTTTCTACGTTTTCAAATATATTGATTTCAATTACAACACAGAATACAAAGTGTACAGTGCTCACATTATATTTATTACTGATTTATTATGAATACTTGCTCCGTGAAAAACAAAAGAAATAGTATTTTTCCATTTACCTAATACAAGTACTGTAGTGCAATCTCTTTATCATGAAAGTGCAACTTACAAATGATGATATATGTACAAAAAAGACCTGCATTCAAAAATAAAACAATGTAAAACTTTAGTCTACAAGTCCAATCAGTCCTACTTCTTGCTCAAACAAACAAGGTTGTTTACATTTCCAGAAGATAATGCTGCCCATTTCTTGTTTACAATGGCACCTGAAAGTGAGAACAGGTGTTTGTATGGCTTCACAATATATTTACATGCCAGATCCACTAAAGATTCATATGTCCCTTGATGCTTCAACCACCATTCCAGAGGATGTGTCCATCCTGAGGATGGGTTCTGCTCACTAACAATCCAAAGCAATGCAGACAGATGCATGTTTGTTTTCATGTCTAAGTCACATGCCACCAGAAGAAGGTTGATTTTCTTTTTTCGCTGGTTGGGTTCTGTGTTGCTCTTTTAAGACTTCTGAACACATGGTCCTCCACACCTCATCCCACTGAGATTTTGGAAGGCACTTTTGGAAGAATATAAGAAGAGCCAGACTGGGTCAAACCTCCGACAGTGGCCAATGCCAAGTGCCCCAGAGGGAATTAACAGAGCAGGTAATCATCAAGTGATCCATCCCCTGTCACCCATTCCCAGCTTCTGGCAAACAGAGGCTAGGGACACCGTCCCTGCCCATCTGGTTAATAGCCATTGATGGATCTATCCTCCATGAATGTATCTACTTCTTTTTTGAACCCTATTATAGTCTTCACCTTCGCAACATCCTCTGACAAGGAGTTCCACAGGTTGATTGTGCATTGTGTGAAAAAATACTTTCTTTGTTTATTTTAAACCTGCTGCCTATTTATTTCATTTGGTGCCTCTAGTTCTTGTGTCATGAGAAGGAGTAAATAACACTTCCTAATTTTCTTTCTCCACATCAGTCATGATTTTATAGACCTCTATCATATATCCCATCGTCTCTTTTCCAAGCTGAAAAGTCCCTGTCTTATTAATCTCTCCTTATACGGCAGCAGTTCCATACCCCTAATCATTTTTGTTGCCCTTTTCTGAACCTTTGCCCAACTTTCCAATAATCTTTTTTGAGATGGGTGACCACATCTGCACACAGTTTCAAGATGTCGGCTTACCATGATTTATACAGATTTATACAGAGGCAATATAATATTTCTGTCTTCTTATCTATCCTTCTTAATAATTCCCAATTTCTGTTCTTTTTTGTCTGCTGCTGCACATTGAGTGAATGTTTTTCAGAGAACTATCCACATGACTCAAGTTCTCTTTTGGGAGTGGTAACAGCTAATTTAGACCCCATCATTTTATATGTTAGTCGGGATATGTATTCCAATGTGCATTATTTTGCATTTCTCAGCATGAATTCATCCGCCATTTTGTTATCCAGTCACCCAGTTTTGAGAGATCCTGTGTAGCTCTTCGCAGTCTGTCCAGGTTCTTAACTATCTTTGTTTAACTTTGTATCTGCATAAAACAGATAGCTAGGGTTAATATCTCTTCACCTGTAAAGGGTTAAACAAACAGTGACCTGCAACACCTGACCAAGAGGACCAATCAGGAAACAATACTGTTCAAATCTCAGTGGAGGGAAGCCTTTGTTTGTGGTTTTGGGTTTTGCGTTAGTTCTCTCTGAGTCCTGGAAGGACTAGACGGCAACCAGGTTTCTGCCAATCTCCCTGCGACAGTCCTTAATATATCACGAATAGTGAGTATTGAGTAAAAAGGCGCGGTTATAGTCTTTGATTTGTTTCGTATTTGCAACGGGATCTGGCTGGTAAGAGTTTAATAGTGTATTTGGCAGAAAGTATGTTAAATTGTATTTCTGTGGAGAAGGCTTTATCCCATTGTCTATAAGCGAAAACCCGTGTAATATTATATCATCTAGATTACAGAGATAACTGTGAACTTTTTTCTTTCTTTATTTAAAAGTTGCTTTTTAAAGACCTGTTTTGATTTTCCCTAGTTGAGGCTCAAGGGAATTGAGTCTGTTACTCACCAGGGGAATTTGTTGTGGGAGAAGGAAAGATAAATTTCCCTGTTTAGATCTGGAGCTTGAATCTTATGTCTCTGGGTGAGGGGAAGAAGAAGGAGTAAAAGGTGGACAGCCCTGTTTATAAGATTCAAGAGTTTGGATCACAGTATCTTCCAAGGTAACCCAGGAGGAAGCCTAGGAGAGGCACTGGTGAGGGAAGGAGTTTACTTCCCTTGTGTTAGGATCCAGGGGGTCTGGATCTTGGGGGTCCCCAGGGAAGGTTTTGGGGAGACCAGAGTTTATCGGGCATTCAAAGTCCTGATGGGTTGCAGCGTATCAGATCTAAGCTGGTAATTAAGCTTAGAGGATTTCATGATAGTACCTCATTTTTGGACTCTAAGGTTCAGATTGAGGAAAGAATACTATGACAGTATCATCTGCAAATTTTGCCACCTCACTGTTTACCCCTTTTTCCAGATCATTTATGAATATGTTGAATAGGTCTGGGCCCAGTACAGACCCCTGGGGGACACCACTATTTACCTCTCCATTCTGAAAAATGACCATTTATTCCTACCCTTTTCTCCCCTATCTTTTAACCAGTTACCAGTCCATGAGAGCACCTTCCCTCCTATCCTATAAAAGCTTACTTTGCTTAAGTATTCACATCCTTAAATCAAGTGCTGTAGCTATTTTTAGAAATTGGTATCTTCTTTGTATTTTGTCAAGTTTGCAGTGAAAGTGTTCTTAAAACGAACAACATGTGCTGGGTTATCATATGAGACTGCTCTGGTATAACATGAAATATACAGCAGAATGCAGATAAAACAGAGCAAGAAACATACAATTCTCCCCTAAGAAGTTCAGGCATAAATTTAATAATACGTTTGTTTTTTTTATGAGCTTCATCAGGATGGAGGCATGTCCTCTGGAACAATGGCCAAAGCATGAAGAGGCCTATGAATCTTTAGCACATCTGGCACATAAATACCTTGCAATACCAGCTATAACAGTGCCATGCAAATGCCTGTCCTTACTTTCAGGTGACATTGTAATTAAGAAGTGGGCAGCATTATCTCACGTAAATGTAAACAAACTTGTTTTGCTTAGCTATTGGCTGAGAAAGAAGTACTACCAAGTGGACTTGTAGACTCTAAAGTTTTACAGTAACTCCTCACTTAACATCCATCCCGGTTAATGTTGTTACGTTGCTCATCAGTTAAAGAACATGCTTGTTTAAAGTTGCTCAGTGCTCCCTTATAACATTGTTTGGCAGCTTCCTGCTTTGTTCACTGCTTGTAGGAAGAGCAGCCCATTGGAGCTAGCTGGTGGGGGCTTTTAACCAGGGTGGACCAGCAGTCCTCCCATCAGTTCCCCTAAGTTCCCTGTGCAGCAGCCACCCAGCAGGCCATCAATTGCCGGGCAGTTCAGGTGTCCCTCCCTGCACTGCCTTGTGCTGCTACTGCCCTGTGCTGCTACTGCCCTCTGCCTTGGAGCTGCTCCTGGGAGCCTCCTGCTTCCTGTGCGGAAGGGAGGCTAATGTCAGGGTGTCCCTCTGTCAAGGTATGTTTCCCACTTTGAACTTTAGCATCCAGAAAGTGGGACATCCTGTCACGTTACCTATCTGAAAGCCGATTACTTCTGCTAGATTCATGATAGCGCTGCCAGACCAATCCGAAATTCCAGTGTGTTGTCACTTCCTGTCCCCCAAAACGTTGCCCTGGGGTCAAGACCCGAAGACCCCTTGGTCGTTAAACTGCGAGAAATATTTACCTTCCCCTCCTCTCCCCCTCGCCGACTTTCCACCTTCCTGTGTTAACCATGTAGCAGCATCAACACTGATCCAACATATCCTTGGTCATCTTATACAGAGAAGACGAAATTAACCTTGCCTCTCCTCCGCTCTCCGCGTATATTCGCCCCCACTACCGCCCTTAGATGACTGTGTCAGACCCTTTGTCATCTCTGGGTCTTTGAGCAATGGAAAACATGACATCAGTGTCGATAGTCTTCTATGTTGTTCATATAACAGTGTGCTAGCGTGCTGGTGATCATTGAAGATTACTCTCTCTCTGTAAATCCGAGTGGTGTATCGAGTGTGAAGAAAAAATGTTTTGTCGGTTGTCTGTCAGTGCCTTTGTAGTGATTCTTAAGGAACTATAGTGGGTACTCCTTCCTCCCTACACGGCTTGAACTGGGGAGCTTAACAAGTGTTTATACTCCTGGTCGTGTAGAAATATCCTTCCAGCAAAGAGACACAATTCACAAGTTAAGAAATAACGTAAGCTTAATTCTGCCCTTTTCTAGCTAGTATTTACTATTTGATTGGTGAATAGACGTGTTTAGAAAGAGTGGAGAGAGATCGGTTGCACGTCTAGTCCCTCTTTGCCCCAAGAGCGAACAAAAGCTAACACAAGAGCACAGAACTAATGACTGTTTCCTCCATCAAGATGTGTGGAAAGCTATCTGTCCCTCGATTGGTCTCTGGCCAGTTCATGCCAGGTCTTCACTGAGATTTACTAACCACTTTACAGTCAAAGAGACATTAACTCTTACCTTCTGTTTATGACATCCTCTATCCCCCCGCTCCTGGCCTCTGTCCTGTCCCCATCTCCACAGGCAGGTGGGGACACGACTCACGCTCTAGGCACGGAGGGAGCTTGCTGGTAGCAGCTGTTGCCTCAACTTGCTGATCTTACTTGATAAAAGGGCATTACTTAGAGTTGAGGTCATGTACTTTCAAAGAGGGCGCAAATGCATAGTCTCCCTCTTCATACACAGCGTGTGCATGTCTGCTCTCTCTTCTCTCTCTCCTCACACACACACACACACACACACACACACACACACACACACAGAGTGTGTGTCTGTGTGTCTCTCTCTCACACACACACACATGGTGTCTCTCTCTGCCATGCTGTCTCCTCTCCCTCCATTCCTAATGCCCTGTAGCATGGAATACACATTTTGGGGGGGAAATCTGGGACTATGAGTGTGTTGGGGTCACCCTGCATGTGGTAACCAAGGCTGATGGAAGCCAGAGTGTGACTGAAGAGTGTCGGGGAAGTTGCACCTATACACAGACACTTAGGGTGTGACTTGCATGCTGTAAGGCTGTTTGTGAGTGGCCCAGGTGGGAGCTACAATAGCAAGGCATTGTGAGGCACCCAAGGTTCCAGTGCCTTGGATTGTTATAATGGAATGTTATAGTGACACATATTGCAAAGTGAATATCCATGGTTAGTCCATAATGGGGATGATTGGCAGCACTACTATATATTTTGATGTCTTTGTTCTGCAGCAGCTGTGATTATAAGGAGTCTATTATCTCCTGACATATCATCACCCCTTATGGTCAAGTGCATTACCATGAATCCTCATAGTCAGCACATTTAAGAAAGAGCATTTGTTCTGCTCTTTGATCCCTGGTGGAATTTCTTTCACAATGTTTTAAATCTTTCCCCTAAATCGCTGTCATTTGTATTTCTGACAGAGCACATTTCTTCACTCATATATCAGCACTTCTTATGTGCCTGTAAGCAGGAACAAAAATGTATTTTTCATTGGCTGAATTGATGTTGCTCTATTTTTGCCTGTAATTCATTTGTTTTCTGGTGTTCACTTGCTATTAGAGATGCCATGGCTTTTAGAGACTGCATGCTTGTTTATTGCTATTTTTTCTTTTTATAAAAGCAATGTCTGCAAGCTTCATGTGGTCTAATAAAAGTCAATGAGAAAAAAAATTAACAACTTGAATAAAGTACTATGTAGGGACTTACAAGTAGAGCTGGTCATGAATTTTTTAATGTAACACTGAATTTTTGGTCAAAACCAGATTGCAAGAGAGAGATCAACCCATCTTAGAATAGCCAATATCCTTACCACACTGAATTCTTGTTTTCCAGCCAGCTGTACTCAGAAGACACGAAGCCCTGAAGCTTAGAGTTTCGTTCCTGGCTCTGCCAGCTGACTCATTATATAGCCTTGGGCAAATCCCTCACACTTCTAAATCTCAGCCTTCTCATCTGTAAAATGGGAATAAAGGACATACTCCCACTCTTCCTTCCTAGAATACTCAAGGAGCTGACTGAGGAGATATCTGAACCATTAGCAATTATCTTTGAAAAGTCATGGAAGATGGCAGAGATTCTAGATGACTGGAAAATGGTAAATATAGTGCCCATCTATAAAAAGGGAAATAAGGCCAACCTGTGGAATTACAGATCAGTCATCTTAACTTCAGTACCCTGGAAGAAAATGGAGCAAATAATTAAGAAATAATTGCAAATCTAGGTTTGCAAATACCTAGAAGATGATCATGCTGACTGTTATTTATCACCTGGATTTGTCCAGAACAAATCATGCCAAACCAATCTAATAGCTTTCTTTGACAGGGTAACAAGCCTTGTGGATAGGGGAGAAGCGGTAGATTTGGTATATCTTGAGTTTAGTAAGGCTTTTTATACTGTCTCACTTGACCTTGTAAAAAAACCTAGAGAAATACAACCTAGATGAAGTTACTATAAGGTGGGTGCATAACTGGTTGGAAAACCAATCCCAGACAGTTGTTATCAGTGGTTCACTGGAAGGGTATATTGAGTGGGGTCCAGCAGAGATCAGTTCTGGGTCCAGTTCTGTTCAATATTTTCATCAGTGATTTAGATAATGGCATAGATAATATAGTTATAAAGTTTGTGGATGATAAACTGGGAGGGGAAGTGCTTTGGAGGATCGGCTTAAAATTCAAAATTATCTGTACAAACTGAGAAATGATCTGAAGTAAATAGGATGAAATTCAATAAAGACAAATGCAAAGCACTCCACTTAGAACATAAGAACGGCCGTACCGGGTCAGACCAAAGGTCCATCTAGCCCAGTGTCCTGTCTACCAACAGTGGCCAATGCCAGGTGCCCCAGAGGGAGTGAACCTAACAGGCAATGATCAAGTGATCTCTCTCCTGCCATCCATCTCCATCCTCTGACAAATAGAGGCTAGGGACACCATCTTACACATCCTCTAATAGCCATTTATGGACTAACCACCATGAATTTATCCATGTCTCTTTTAACACTGCCATAGTTCCCTAGCCTTTACAACCCTCCCGACTGTGTGCTGTCATGTGATTTCCTGCTTCTGGTGAAGAAGAACTTACTTTTATTTGTTTTAAACCTGTAAACACGGCCTCGACCCTGCCATTAATTTCATTGGTGACCCTTTACAGTTCTTTGTATTCATGGATATAGTATAATAACTCTGTGTCACTTATTCCACGTTTCTCAACATTGAAAGACATACCTATTGCCACATGATAAAATGGCGCGTGACATGTCTAGAAGGAGTACTGCAGAAAGGGATTGACTAGGATCCATTGTGTTTTATCACAAACTAAATATGAAGCAACACTGTAACAAATTTGCAAAAATTCAGCGAACATCTTTCTGGATGTAATTAGAGTGAGTATAGCCAAGCATGAGAAGTAATGTTCAGCTCTACCCACGCCACTGATGAAAGGTCTCATACTGGAGCTTTTGTGTTTCTTCAGTTCTGGACCACACATTTTCAGGAAAGATGTGGTAGAATTGGAGAGAGTCCAGAAGAGGAACACAAGATCATTAAAGGTCTATGAAACATGTCCTATGAGGGGAAGATTGAAAAAAATTGTTTGTTTACGTCTTGGCAGATTAGAGCAAACTGGAGATAGGACAGATAGGTTCTTCACAGTTACATCAAAAGTTTTCTACAAGGAGGAGGAGAAAAATATTCTCCCTTTAACATCTAGGATCCCACTAAGATGGCTGGTAGAGCAAAATTTTTTCACTAGGAGATTTAGTTTGTACATTAGGGCAAAAGCGCAAAAGAATCCTGTGGCACCTATTGTGACTGACAGAACGTATTGGAAGAGCATGAAGCTTATTGTGTGGTGAATACTCACTTCGTCAATGAATGTAGTGGAAATTTCTTAAGGGGCCATACTGGCCAGCAAAAAAACTTTTAGACGAGACTTACAAAGGAACTGCTGAGCTTCAGTTCATCTGCATTTGACACCATCAGCTCAGATTAAACAAAGACTGTGAATGGCTTGCAATTATAACCACGTTTCTCCTCCCTCTGGTTTAAAAAATTCTAAAAAAAAAAACTGATCTCAACTGCAATTAGAACAGGGCCTCATCCTCCTGATTGAACTAAACCTCGTTCATCTCTAGCTTGCTCTTGCTTGCATATATATACCTGCCCCTGGAAATTTCCACTACATGCATCCGATGAAGTGGGTATTCACCCACGAAAGCTCATGCTCCAAAACGTCTGTTAGTCTATACGGTGCCAGAGGATTCTTTGCTGCTTTTACAGATCCAGACTAACATGGCTACCCCTCTGATACATTAGGAAAAACTTCCTGACAAGCAGGAAGTGCTAAGCACTGGAATAAATTGCCTAGGTAGGTTGTGGAATCTCCATCAGGAAGATTTTTAAGAGCAGGTTAGATAAACATCGATCAGGGGTGGTCTAGATCAGTGGTTCTCAAACTTTTGCACTGTGACCCCTTTCACACAACAAGCTTCTGAGTGTGACCCCCCCTTATAAATTAAAAGCACTTTTTTGTATACGTAACACCATTATAAATGCTGGAGGCAAAGCAGGGTTTAGGGTGGAGGATGACAGCTCGTGATCCCCCATGTAATAACCTCACAGGGTCCCAACCCCTAGTTTGAGAACCCCTGGTCTAGATAATACTTAGTCCTGACCTGAGTGAAGGGGACTGGATTAGGTGACCTGTCAAAGTCCTTTGCAGTCCTATGATTCTATAATTCCTTATTGAATGGTTGGAAGGGAAAGCAGCGCTTAGGTTTCTTTTTCGAGTAGTCTTCCTCTTGTTAGTCTTCCTCTCAGTGTCTCCCTACATTCCTCATCAATTAAGTTCACTTCTGCACACATTGCACATTCGGAATAAGATAACTAAGAGTCCTACAACTATTTTCTGACTCCTTCTTCTTCCACACAACAGTCATCAACTGTTTTTTGACAGAGTCCACAAATGGTAAATTACATCACTAGTTGCTATCCTAGTCATAGAAAGGCTACAGATAAACAAGATTCCATTGGATTCTTTCAATCATATAAGAAATGGTGAAAATAAAAGTAAGGGAAACTTGCAATCATCAGTACAGTGGCTAAAAATCTATGGTGATAAAACTGTAAGCTCGTGAAAAATTTCAAATAGAATCAAATATAAAGTTTCAGCAAGTATAGTCTTTAGGAAAGTGAGATCACAAAAATGCTACTTTTTAAGAGCTTTATTAATTATCAGTCTTTTAGAAAGGGCTCTATATTTAGGGTTAAACATTACCAACAAAATTCAAATTTCAAAATTGGTTTAAACCAGAAATTAAATGAGTGTGACCCATTTTTCCATGTAGCTAGCTACTCAACTTATTTGTGTTGTTTACTGTGGAGAAATCTCCTCTGTCCATTTAGGTATGTAGTTCAAATCTCCAGCCATTTCATAAAGGGAAGGACTTCAGCTAGCCATGGAGAATCCCCTAGCATCATCAATAAAGCAAAGATACAATTGATCTATCAACAGTGAGGCCCTCTTCCAGTACCTATCTCTGTGTTGTATCAATGGAACAGCTATATCAAAAATGCCAAAGACCAGAAGGGCAAATTCATTAATCCTCTAATTATTATTTTAAAGAGGGGCTCAAGTAGGGAAAGTAAGTTTGTTGGAATATGTTCCCAAACTCATTCCCCTCCAGAAGTCATAGCCACGTGTTTTATGTAAATATTTTTGTTTAAAAATTAGCATAGACTTTGAATGAAGCAATATGAGGGAATACGCACTGAAGATGAAACTGATGGCAGATGTCAACTTGTTCCATGTAGAAATATATTTTAATCATTTTAATTCCTTGAAGTGACCACCCTTTCAAACCCCTTAAAATGCAAGTGTGACCCAGAGACCCCTTGGCAAAGGGTCCCCTGTTCTTTGCAAACAACTCTCATCTGAGACCTGTCAAAATCACTACACCAAACATATCTTGCAGTGTATTTACCTATAAAAGATAATATGTAAGTGTGAAGTTGCCCTGATGTTATCTGGACCAGTGATCTTTTAGGTCACTCCAATCCTTGACTCTGGGAGCCAGCTTTATCCTGCTCTGCTGTGAGAACCCCCATTCCTGGGCTGTTTCCGCACAGCCTCTAGCATGTAAGCTGCTTGGATTGTGCAACTGAATGACACTAGCCAATATCTCCGGTCCCAGACACAACCCTAAAAACCTCCATCTTGCAGTGTCCAGTTACACTCACTGGATGCTGCAAGCTTATATGAGTTCGTCAATTTAACAAAGAAATTGATATGTACCAGGCTTGTTATCCTAAGGGGAGTCTCTAACATGCTTCAACCCAAATGCACTGCTTCAGGTAGAATAAACAAACATGTTTATTAACTACAAAAGATAGATTTTAAGTGATTATAAGTCAAAGCACAGGTCAGATTTGGTCAAATGAAATAAAAGCAAAATTCATTCTAAGCTGATCCTTACAAACTTAGATGCTTCTCACCACAGGCTGGCTGGTTGCCCTTCAGCCAGGCTCTTCTCTTTGATCCGCGCTTCAGTCACTTGGTGTGTAAGAGAGAGGAAGAGCATGGCAAATGTCTCTCCCTTTTATCATGTTCTTTCTTCCCTCTTGGCTTTCAGAGTCAGGTGAGAATTACCCCAGTGTAGTCCTGGACTGACCAAGGGAAGGGGGATGACTCACTGGAGAGTCAAACAGATCCTTTGTTGCTGCCTAGGCCAGTGTCCTTTGTTCCTCGGAGGCTGGGCTGGGTTTGTCCCATACATGCTCTGATGAGGTATGAACTGCCCCACGGTTCCTGGAGAGTTTTGCCTGGGCTTGTTTTAGCCGTGGGGACATATTTTCAGCCTCATAACTATATACATGAAATTACAACCTATAACATTACTATAACAGCAATGCTCAGTGCGTCATGAGCCTTCTGAAGACACCTGACATGACAAACTTTGCATTGGATATTTGTAGAGAGGGTTCATCAAGGTTCGTCCCATTCTGGGGCAGCAGGGAACCACACCGCCTCCTTCAGTCATTGCACTGGCCCCTGGGGAATCAGTCAGGCCACAGGAGTTCTGGCTCAAGCCGTCCAGCAGTGGGCTGAGCACACACACAGATAACAATTAGCAGATAACAAGCACAGGCCCTGAGTCAGGGTGGGGCAGTAAAGAGCCACAGTTCAGGCCCTCAGGCAGGGGTTGAGCAGCAGTTTATATAGTGAAAGGCCCAGGCCCTGGGTCAGGGCAGGGCAGCAATGAGTTCAAGGCTCAGGCCCTCAGGCAGGGGCTGACCAAAGCCCGGTAAATAGCACACCCAGGCTTCATGTTCCAAGCAGCCTAGGAGAGGGGGAGACTGCCACCCACACGTTGGGTGGCAGGGGTGACGCAGGCCCTCCCACTCCACTGTGTCCTAGCCCAGGGCCCTAGCAGCAGCCAAAGTCCTGCTGCTGTGTCAGTGAGGATCCTTGCTGCAACGCACTGACATGGGTTCTGGCTGTGTTGCAGCCAGACTTGGGTCAGCTGCCCCAAGCTACTTCCCAACTCCTCCTCTGGAGATACCTGGGTCAAGGTGGTGTCTTCAGGGGAGTCGATACCATCATTTCAAGATGTGAGTATGAGTAATATTTAAGAAATACCACAGCTATGCTGAAAAAATATGCTTTATGGTTTTGGATGTAAAAATTGGTCACAGGGCCTATGTCTCAGTGATGGTCCATTCAAGCAGGAGGGAGTTGTCACCCTGTGCTGGTTAGTCAGTGATGTAATGCAAGGTTCAATTTTCTAGCTGTGCTCAATCCCAAGGCTATTAGTGGAAAACCATCAAAGACAACTGCAAACAATCAAAACCACTTGAATGTAAAAAACAAACATTACAACATTAATTGCCCTGTCTATGAATACAGACAAAAGACTGTTTCACTGTAATACAGAGTGGGAAGAGGCATGCTGTATCCATTCACTGAGTAAACATCTTCTAAAGTGGGGGTGGGCAAACTATGGCCCCCTAAGATCCTGGCCCGGGGGGCTAGCCCCTGGCCCCTCCCCCACTCTCCTCCCTCCCCTGCAGCCTTGGCTTGCTTGCTCTGCCACCGGCGCAATGCTCTGGGTGGCAAGGCTGTGAGCTCCTGGAGCAGCGCAGCTGAAGAGCTGGGGCCTGACCTGGTGCTCTGTGCTGTGTGGTGGCGGTGGCAGCAGCAGTGGCGTGGCTGTAGTGTCCCCAGCCACTGGTGCTCCAGGCAGCACGGTAAGAGGGGCAGAGAGCGGGGGGATTGGATAGAGGACAGAAAGGTGGTCACGGGGTGGGGCTGTGGATAGGGGTTGGGGTGGTCAGAGGGAAGGGAACAGGGGGGTTGAATGGGGGCAGGGGACAGGGAGCAGGGATGTGTGGATGGGGCAGGGGCTCCAGGGATGGGGGCAGATAGGAGGTGGGGGCCAGGCCACAACCTCCTCCCCTAACCGGCTCTCCATACAACTTTTGAAACCCAATGCGGCCCTCAGGCCAAAAAGTTTGCCTGCCCCTGTTCTAGAGTGTGAAAGAGTATACTGGTTCCTGGGAAGCCAGCTAGATCTGCAACAAATTTATTATTTTTTTGGCAGGGGAGGAGGGAGAGGGAGGAACCTACTTTATTTGTTAGGAAAAGTAACTTAATAAGGTATAGGCCCTAGGTGGTGTTTTATGATTTTGTTTTTTATTGTAACCATTTTTTCCAGCACACTGTCATTTCAAGTTGAACCTTAATTGTTTCTTAAATAAACCTACTTTTGTTTTTTTATAAATGCTCACACATGCTGTGTGTTAGATAGGAACAGTGATTTAAGGTAAAACTGGTAAACTGGGATCTGCTGCTCCTTTGAGAAGCCTTGCTGTCAGAGAGCAGCTATGTGGAGGCAAGCGCCTTCAGTCAGAAGTCCTTTCTCTTCCCTCTGAATATTCAGGTCGCTCTGGTTTGGGGGACTGAACTCCCTGCGGTATGTGGATCAAGTTGCATGCCTCCCAATACAGAAGTTAAGTGAAAACCCTGAGTGCAACTTAAAAGCATTTCCTTTCCCTTCCTGGGTTATTCCCAGACAGAGGAACAAGGGGCCAGGCACAGTCCCTGTCTACGGTGAGAATTCAACGCACCCTTGGATATCTTCCCCATCACTGTACATTTGTCGAGGTGAATGGTTAGCTGGCTTTTACAGAGTCAGAACACACAATTAGCAAAGAATCTGAAATTAAATGACTAATTTTAGTACAAACCAACTTAAAAGAGGAAATTGCTATGCTCCGGTGCATACATGTTTCACAAGACCAGGGCAGTGTAACTAATCTGCTTTCAAAGGTGTCACTGGATATACTAAGTTTATGGCAGTCATCGACTGAAAGAAAAGTTATAGACACATAGAATATATGATAGATTGAAGAAAAATCACTATGACTAGCATGGAAATTAAAGCACATAGATAGGGCCCAATCCTGAAATACTTTCACATCCTGAACTCTTATTCATTTAAATAGTTGTGAGCATGCAAGGAATACAGGATCAGGCCCATAGCATAGAATGAAGAGAATATGAAAAGATTTCTGCTGTATCATTGCATTTTTGACTTTTGATTCCAAATGATTGGTATTTTTTTTTTAATATAGAAGAAATAATCAAATATTCTCTTTAATTTCCGGTCTGCATTGAGTTTGCTCCCTTTCCTTTATCACTTACAGAAATAATATATTTTTAATCCTTAAAACTTTATATTCTTAAGGGACTGTACTGGGAGCATGGCCAACTGTTGGCACCAGTGTTGCTGGTTTTGCACTCTCTCTCGAGTCTTGGCCGGAGGTAGTTTATGCAAAGGCATGCTAAGAACAGATTCCTAAGGTAATTTTGAAATAACCCTGGATATTGATCTCTTGTTCTGTGCTTCAGTACAACCACATTACTTTGTTTAAAAGCTGTTTGCAGTACAAGAGTGTAGTGGGCAAGTACAAGCCATTTTATATGGGGCCCTTCAGTATTACTAAGTAACAGATAATGGAGTTCTATTAGAGCTACATTCTTATTTACACCCAGGTGTCTTTGCACCACTCTGGCAGCATACAGTGGCATCAAGCTGCCTGAGGCTATGTCTACACTAACAGCAGCGTTTAGATTACAGGCACTACATCCTGCCCCCAGCATGGGTATAAATAGCAGTGTAGATGGTGAGGCACTACTTAAGTGAGTAGAGAACAGACATGCCAGAACTTTAGGTATGTACCCTGCATGGCTCTCTGCACACCCAAGCAGCGCCTCCTACATGTACATTGCTATTTTTAGCAGTGTAGCGTCCCACCGTCTCCATACTGCTGGAGCCTTTCCCACTGCCTTCTCCTAGCCAGAACTTTTCACTGCCTCATGTAGCTACACACTGCAGTGTGGACACAGCCTGCTTTTCACTGTGGCATGAAGCTGCACAAATCCTACATGTCACCACCAAGGCCTTAGTAGAAATGAGAATCAAATCCAGAGTCTCCTCTGAATGATAGCCCCTTTTGGCTTTGGGGAAAAGATTTTTATAATTACCACAGCTGGTAGGAAACAACTGAACATGTATGCTTCAGTTCACCAAGGTATTTATAAGAACATCCCTAAACTAAGTACAAGTAATCCCAGGGAAATTAGTGGGACTATTCACATGCTTAAAGTTTGACAATCTTAAGTGCATTGGTGAAGTAATGGTTGAACAAATATAAAGTTGCTGGAGAACATTAGAGTACAAAAATATAAATTAGCAAAGAACAGAAACATTTTAGAACTTCAGGATATAGCTTTATCATCACCAGTGAAAATAAGCATGAATTTCAAAGTAGTTTTTTATAACTCTTGATTAACGTTCTTAAGAATGACATTGTATCTAATATAGATATCTAAAAAGATCCCAAGTTTTTAATTTATGAAGTTCTGTAAACTTGCTAATTTTTCCCCCTATTGTTACTCACACCATCTTGTCAACTGTTGGAAATGGGCCGTCCTGATTATCACTACAAAAGTTTTTTTTCTCCTGCTGATAATA
The DNA here is from genome assembly GCF_003597395.2 of Chelonoidis abingdonii. Lineage (NCBI taxonomy): Eukaryota > Metazoa > Chordata > Testudines > Testudinidae > Chelonoidis > Chelonoidis abingdonii. Next base: position 217,883,695 of record NC_133769.1, on the reverse strand, counting down.
GCCCACCTTAATTGATTACTCTTATTATAGTTGGTATGGCAACAGCCATTTTTTCATGTCCTCTGTGAATATATATCTTTCTACTGTATATTCCACTGCATGCATCCTATGAAGTGGGTTTTAGCCCATGACAGCTTATGTTCAAATAAATTTGTTAGTCTCTAAGGTGCCACAAGTATTCCTTGGTCTTTTTGCTGATACAGACTAACATGGCTACCACTGTGAATAACCCTGTGTTACCCTGGGATCAAATCCAAGCTGGCTGTTCCATAATTATCTAAAAGTCCCATTGAGCTGTGAGACAACTTTACCTCAGTGCCAATATTTCTATTTAGCACATAAGCATCAGAGGGTGCTGTGTGAGAACAAAGGTAAATGGACATAATACACTAGCATCTTCATATTGATCTGGAATCACTCCATGTCTTTGGCTCTAAAACTATGTAAATAAAAGTTTGTCACGTTAAATTTATTTGCTGTGCCTACTCCAGCTGAAGCAAAAGATCGTGTGTTTGAAAATGTATTTAGCTTTTTTCAAAGTGACTTTTTATTTAGAAAAAGCTCTTAATTTTGTAACTGTAGCTATCAGTTTTAGTTAAAACAGGAGAAGGAGCTGGCCTAGTGATAGTACTTTGCACCAATATGAAGGAGATCTTGGTTTAATTCCTATCCTTTTATAGTTCTAGCTGGTAGGGAAACTCACTCAGACCTTTGGAGAAAGAAAGGACTAGAACAATGCTTCGTAGTGTGGGATGGGACTCTTGTGAGGATTGCAAGTGGCAATGAGGTTCAGAAGTGATTGCTGACAGATGTCTAAGAAACAGCAAAATAATCCTCCCAGATGTTTCTGTCTTCCACCCTAGACATCTCCACTGGTGTGTTTTAATTGGCTGTGTTCATTTGTGTTTGGTTGATATTGTGTTTTATTTGCATTTGAAATTTGAACGGATGCTATATCATTTGGAGCCTTAAGCAAGAATATCCTCCCCCCCACCCCCGGTACTGTACTAAAATAGGCAAGTTCTTATAATAAAAAGCAAACAGAGGCCCCCTTGAGCTGCTTGGGGCCCTAAGCGATTGTTTAGTCGTCTTACGCCTAGCTCCGGCTCTGTTTGATATATAAGTAAAATAAGGGAATGCATAAAAGTAGCCACTATGGTAAATGGATACTGACCCAATCCTGAAACCATAAAGGTCTTGGTTTCTAAATGGTGGAAAAGACTAAGAAATAAGGGGAACTTTCAGTAAAGACTTGGGGAACTTCTGGGGCAAGGGGATGTTTCTCTCCTAGAAGCATGCTATCTGTGTGAGTATTCTCTTCTTCAGCAATATGGTGTCAGGAGTGACTGAATCCCTCTCTCTAAAAGGAGAGCATGGAGATAGAAAGAACAATCCTCATTGCCAGCTGGGTATGCCGATGGGGAAAGTTTGAAAGTCAAGGAAGGTAACAGGGAGAACTACAGCAGAAAGAAGAGAAAGATGCTTAACTGTGGGAACTGAAAGGAAAGGAAAGCCAGATATCAAGTCTAAAGGATGAAGAAGGAGCCTGAACAGAAGCTGTATAGAGAAATAAATAAAACTTCAAGACTGCCTACAAAGTCAAAAAATAAGGGCAAGACCTATCTCCATTAAATACTAAAGACAGCAGCAAACTTAAAGGCACAGAAACTGCAAGTGCTTCAAAAAAATAGCAACAATGGAACCCATATTCCAAAAGACTGCATAAGAATATTCAACTGTAGAAACTCATATGGCTGGGTTAACTGGATCCAAAGATTTGAAAAATTCTGGATGACTTAATAGACAAGGCAGAAGAATGCCAGATAAATGCTTCAATACTGGCCTTTGGCCAGGCTCCAGATGATATTCTACATTCGTTACTCCTCACCGATATGGAAAAGATAGAATATACCCCCCGCCCCAAGTGAATGAGGCATTTGATACCTGATTTATAGGTAGGCATAATATTATATAGGAAAAGGGCAAATTTAATAGGAGGCTGCAGGAATGAGAGGAAACAGCTGAAGTTTTCATAACAGCAGTTCACAGTCTTGCTGAACATTTCAAATAGGGTGCCTTAAAAGAAGAACTAATAAGAGATAGGACAGCTGTACATGTAAGGGATAATAAGTTGTCAGAGCATCTTCAATAAACCCATATCTGATAGTAGTGAAAGCTATAACTCAAATCAGAGCACAAGAAACCATAGAGAAAGAGTACTACAATTTATATGAGAGCAGCAGGAGGCACCAAATCAGATAACATTGATACAGTACAGATGAGAAAAACAAATGAAACGAGCAATGAGAGTAAGCTCCTAACATAAGAATTGTCCAGAACTAAAAAGTGGGAGGACAAAAAGTATTTACTGGAGGGAAAGTCAAATAAAGAAATACCAAAACCACTGTGGATGATGTGGCAAGACACCCAACCACACCTAGATGTGATGTAAAGTGAAAGGGGCAAAGTGTAGGATATACAACAAAAAAAGTTCATTTTGTAATAGCCTGCAGATCACTGGGAACCCCAGGCAGGAGTGCTATCATCAGAGGATGTTTCCATATTTGTTGGATAGATATCCTCATAAAAGCAGGAAAAAAGAGGGGCAGGTACACATAAATTAATCTAAATGGATGAAACTGGCACTGAAACAGCTGTCACTATTATTAAAAAAAATATTCCAAGGCTGGAGATGTTCAAAGACCCAGTACGATTCTACACTGGTCCAGTTTTATATGCATAAAATATCATAAAGTCAGGGATAAGAGGGGAGGAACCAAGTTAAGAGGTTTCCCTCCTAAAAGTATGGCACTAATGTTCTGTTGCCCATATTATCACTGTTACACATACCTTGTTGGTTTGTAGACCCAAAGTTTTCTCCACAGAGGGCCACACATTCTCACTGTTCCTGAGTGGTAGCTGTTGATTTTGGGTCTCTGACAGAGATGTCTATAAACTCACAGTCAGTCAGGCATTTCCTTTATTGACTATACCCTGTAGGAAGCTCATGTTTGTTATCTACATGTGTATTGAATAATTACACTCAATAAATTAGTTCCTGATATGACTTTCTTCAATAATAGGATATGATTAGCTGGGTCACAAGGCTAAGATCTTCATCCTTTTAAAGAAGGGGATCTTATTCTCCCAGGAAGACAGACATTCTCTCTCTCTCTCTCTCTCCCCCGCCCCCTATGGGACAGAGCACCACACCCAGGTGGTATGTGGGTTACAAAAGCAGCAGTCTGTTGGACTATGTTGAGTTATGTTTTTAAAGCACACCATCACTTGCCTATTTCTTGTGGAACGCAATGGATATCAAGGGAGTTTCTCTTCTTGGTCTTGTCTTAACTTGGAATGTATGTTTTTTTGTAAGGAACTCACTTCATCTGTATTTCTTTGTAAACCACCATGCACACGTGTTGTGCTATAGAGCTAAATAATATTATTATTATTTCCATCCTTCCCCCCTTTAGGGAGCCCTGCTGTGTTGAAGCGTATGTTTCATTTTTAGTCTGGTAAAGATTAATGGCTATACTTGAGTGGGACAGCTCTAATATGGCAACATATATCCAGCTGCAGCACTTGCTGTAGGCTCCTGTTAAACAGTGCATGTCTGGAGTTATTTTTTTCATAATTACATCCACAGGCAATGGAATTTAACATAACTGTATTAACCTTGATACAGTTCAGGATAAATAAATTAGAAGATACAGGAACATGTCTACAGTGCAAAATTGTTTGTTTGAATACAAATATTACGTGGTCTGTTAATTTGGAACATGGAAAGGCAAGTAAACCAAATAGCTTAGGCAGACTGAAATGTGAGAATAATGAAAAACGAGTGAACTTATTTATTGGAATCTCAGTGTCCTTGTTTGAGCTCTGTGTGTGAATAGCTGTTTTTGGTATGCTGACAATTCTGGGGGAGAAATTCTCATTTCAGGTCATCTCAAAACTGACTCTTTTGGGAATTTTTGGTAAATCAAAGAGTTGGGAAACATTTCCTCCTGGCTCAAGGGAAAAATTTTGCTTGACCCAAAATATTTCATTTCCATTTTGGATTTTTTGAAGCAAATGATAGCTCAGGCTAGATTTACAGTCAAAGCACATGGGAATGCTGTTATTGCCAATTGGCCAGTGGTTAAGGGACTCAGCTGGGAGATGAGACAGCTGGATTCAGATCCCCACTCTGAAGCAGGGATTTGAACCTAGTTCTTGTACCTTCTGGGTAAGTACCCTAACTCCCAGGCTATAGTGGGGGGCTCTCAGTTTCTCCTGTTGAAACTGTTCCATTTTGTATTAAGTATTTAAATATTCATTGAGCCAGAGAGAGAGAGAGAGCGTGTGAGTGAAAAATAACTTTGTGATCTGGTGTCTAAGCCACTCACAGAAGGGGGGGGGGGCAGCCGGGTTCCAGTCCCTGCTCCAATAAATATTTAATTTATTTATTCAAAGTAGATCAGCTTCAACAGAAAATTTGGTGGACACAAAGATGGCATAGATCCATCTTTGACCCTGCCGAGGCTGCCCCTTCTGAGTTCAATTCTATGCTCTGCCTCCCAGAATTTCCCAAGCTAATACTTAGTCCTGCTCTGAGAGCAGAGGACTGAACTAGAAGACCTCTCGAGGTCCCTTCGAGTCCTACAGTTCTATGATGCTACCCTCACTCAGGGTACGTCTACACTGCACGATTATTTCGAATTAGCTTAAACCGATATTACAAAACAGATCTAATAAAATCGGTTTAGCGCGTCCACAGTGGGATCCCGAAATCGATTGTTTGCGTCCATGGCAAAGCACCATCGATTCAGGAGTGGTGCACTGTGGAGCTGTTCCTCGCTAGCCCCATAGTCCCCACTTCCGTGTTGAGAGCACAGTGCCTGATGGGCAAGAAAACACTGCCCCGGGTGGTGCGGGTACAGCCTCACCCCTCCCTTTGGTGAAGGCAGCAGACAACCCTTGGCGCCTTTTGCTTGGAGTGCATTTGAGCGAAGCGCCAAGCAACAGCAATCTTCCTTTTTTTTTTCACGTTGTGGGGGGGAATACTGAGAGCGTTCCCTGAACCACGCCAGACACTGTGTTTGAACTCTACAGACACTGGGAGCTCAGCCAAGAATGCAAATAATTTCAGAGACTGCTGGACTGTGGGATCAGCTGGGAGTCCCAGTACCCCTCGCCTCCCTCATGAGCGCCATTTGAGTCTCTGGCCTCCCGTTACGCTTGTCAACAGCGCTGTGTATCCTGGAGTTTTTATTCAAACGCTTTGGCATTTCGTGTTCTGTAACGGAGCTGCATACAAAGATTGTTCTCCCATACAGCGATCAGACTAGTATCTCCCGTACGGTCATGCGGAGCTCTTTTTCGATTCAAACTGCATGCACCGTGCTGATCAGAGCCCACGCTGGCAAGCAGGAAATGTAATGCAAAAGTTCGCGGGGCTTTTCTGGTTACCTGCCGCGGCATCGAGTTCAGATGCTGTCCAGAGCGGTCAGTGCTGCACTCTGGGATGCCGCCCGGAGGCCAATAACGTCGATTCCGTCCACAGAACCTAAATCCCGAGTTATCACTATCGAATTTAGCGCTACTCCTCTCGTTTGGGAGGAGTTCCGAAATCGATTTAAGGAGCCGTTTAACTCGATATTAATGACGACGTCGTGTGAACGGATACAGTGTTAAATCGGTATATCGGCCATTAAACCGATTTAAAGTCGCAGTGTAGACCTGGCCTCAGACTGGTGAGCACTTACACAAAGCTCGAGTCACACAACCTAACCCCATAATGGGACTATGTAGTACTTTCATCACTTTTAAAGGAAGCTATTGTTTAAAATTCAAGAGACTATCCAAAAATAATGGAATTTTTTTCAAAAGTATATCCACTTCCTGTTCTTTCAGTAAATCCCAGTATTCTTAGAGGTTGCAACGTTTATTATTTGCTGGAATTTCAATCTTGCTATGTAACAAAGAATTGTCCTTTATCTGAACACTAGAAAGAACTTTTAAACTCTCAATCCTAACTCAAAAAGCAGCAGAGAATCCTGTGGCACCTTATAGACTAACAGACTAACAGACGTTTTGGAGCGTCTGATGAAGTGGGTATTCATGCTCCAAAATGTCTGTTAGTCTATAAGGTGCCACAGGATTCTCTGCTGCTTTTACAGATCCAGACTAACACGGCTACCCCTCTGATACTTGAATCCTAACTCAGGTGACTTAGGTTTTATTGCTTACAGTTTTGATATCTACTTCAAGAATTTCAATTTTCTTCTGAACAACACTTATTCACAGACCAAAGGAGGCATTTTCTTCTCTGCTACATTAACGGAGTGGAATGCAGTTAATTTAAAATCTATGTGACGTCGCTTAAAGCAGCAAAAAGTTCCCAGGATCTGAGAGGCCAGACAGTTGGTGGAAAAGCTGTTGTGATTTATTCATACATTTTAAAACCAATTGATACAAATAAGCATATTGTAGTGTAACATAATTCTGAGGCTGAGGAGAAGAGCTGGGTGGAGTATTGTGACAGAAGCCCACCCACATCTGAAAGTTCTTCCCCCAGACTAAGGGGAGGAGCTACTGAACACAGGGATTAAATAATTTGGGGGTCAATAAATGAAAAAGAGGGCCAGGAGTGAGGGTTACAGGTTCAAAATCAGGGAGCCAGAAGGGGACACCAAGCAGAGAACTTTGGGTAGAGCCCACTGCTCCTCAAAGGCATGTAGGGAGCCAGTGGATGCAGCTCAGCAGAACTCTGCCTGGATACATGATTGAAGGGAGGAATGAAAATAGTACCTACAGTTGCAGAGCTCCCCATCCAGCATCCTCCTGGTGGAATAGATGACCACCTTGGCCAGCACCAGTAAGATGTTCATGAAGAGGATATGCATAAATCAGACAGCGCATGGAAAAGTGCAGCCAGAACCTAAGGTAGGGTGACCAGACAGCAAGTGTGAAAAATCGGGACAGGGGTGGGGAGTAATAGGAACCTATATAAGAAAAAGACCCCACAATCAGGACTGTCCCTAAAAAATCAGACATCTGGTCACCCTAACCTAAGGAGAAGGTTCTGGAAGAGCTGGAAAAGGGGCTGCAACCTGGTGCACTTGGGATAGATATGCACCAGGGTTTCCCTCACACCACAAAAGGGGCCAGTGTAGGGGAGAGGGGCGAACTGCGCCAAGAGCTGAGAACCATCAGCTAATCACTTAAACACCAATTAATTTCCTCCTTCCCGTGGACCTGACTGTGCCTAATTAGCAGATTAGAATGGGCTGGGGAGGACAAAGGAGCCTAATTAGCACATCAACACAGAGGTTAGAGGACAGCAAAGGAAGGAAGTGCTAATGGGGGAGGCAGGCTAGCAATGCCAGAACCAAGGAGGATCTCTGATTGGAAAGACTCTTCCCTTTCTGCTCCTTGGTGGAGGGCTGAGGAGCAATGGATACAGTAAATGATATGGATCTTGGATCAGTAAAGGTGGTGGGAAGAGCAAGGCAAATATATTACACTGTGGTGTTTAACAACGGATGGTCTCTGACTAGTCTTTGTCGACAGAGTAGAAGACAGGGGCAGGAACTTATCCTGTCACCAGTATAATCAACTAATTTATTGTTAAATTTTCATATGTACTCATTCAGAACTATTTGCCAAGTTCTTCAGCAAACAAACTTTAATGCTCTACCAATCATTCAAACTTTTGCAACAAACTCTCTGAACTCACCCCGTGATCAAGTCAGACTGATAGTTATTGTTCCCTGACTGGATGTCTGCTGCAACTAATCATATGCAGCACACACTTCACATTGCATATTCAGATTTGCAGTTCAGCATTTGAACTGATGGTTAGTTATGCAATGTGAGATTCCTCCTTTTGTGATATGTGTTCTTAGGTAGCATTCAAGCTGAAATGATCACTTTTAGCACAAGTTTTGTTGTTAGTGAAACTAGTTCATTAGTATGTTTGTTAGAAGAAAATAGATGATTTTATTTAAATTTGAATGAATATTTGAAAAAAAAAACCCACTTGTTTTGGAAGAATTCACTCAGCTGTGTTGAAGACCAAATGTAACCCTTGGCCATCTTCTGTTGAAGCCATTGAGAACAGCAGTGCTGAACTTGTTTCTCATCCAAAGCTTTAGGTTCTGGTTAGCTAGTTGGTCTTATAAGGCTATGTCTACACTTGGAGGTCAGGATGTATTTCCCAGCTTGCATAAACATATTCTCAATAGCTCTCACTGAGTTAGCACCTGAAAAATAATAATGTAGCCACAGTAGCATGGGCAACGGCATGACCTAGCTGCCCCAAGAACCTACCCACAGTGGCCAGGCATGTTCGTACTTGAGACAGCTAGGCCAGGCCACTGCTCACTGCTGCCTGTGCTACCATGGCTGCACTATTATTTTGAGTGTCCTAGCTCGGTGAGAGGTAGCAGGAGTGTGTGCTGGGAATCACACCCCTAGTGTAGATGTAGTCTTAGTGAGGTTACAGCCAAGATTTTCTACAGTGACTGATGATTTGGGGGCACAGGAATCAATATTTGAGTGTCTGTCAAGTGACACAGTGAAGAGACCTGATTTTCAGAAACTGTGGAGCATTCACCCTCTGAATATCAGGGCCTTTTAAGGTGTCTTAAGTTGGGCACCCAAACTTACTAATCACCTTTGAAAATCTTATAGTTTTTTTTACTTCTAAATAGAAGATTAAGGAAGTGGCTATTTTTCTGTCTTTTATAGGAGTCAAATTAAGAGTAATGGCCTGACATTAGAAATTGAAAGATTCAAGTTAGATATAAGAAACCATTTCTTAGCAGAAAAAGTAATTAGAGAACGGAAATATAAAACTGTCTACTGAAGGAGATGAGTCACCCTCATTAGAGATGTTCAGAACTAAGTTAGATAAATTCCTAGTTTGCTTAGTGTATAGGAAGATCATGCTCCACACAGGAGGTTGGACTGCAAGATCTAAGATTAGTGCAACCCACTAATCAAAGATTTTGTAAGTAACACAAAGCTTGACAGAACAGTGAACTCTCTTAATTATCGTTTGACTGAAATATAGTGTAACTGCAAAATATACAATTTAATAGAACCTCAACAGTTCTCATTTTGCTCATGCAGAAATCTGATAATTCTTATATATGGACTCACCCCTTTTCTTAGGATAAATTTAACAGGCAAAGTGCTATAGTGAAGATTTCCATTACTAAAATTTCATTTCTTTTACAAATGATACTACAGGGTGTTTGCCAGGAAGCTGTCAGTACTGTTGTAAATAAAAACTGAAAGCTTTTTTTAAAATAAAAGAAGAAATTGTGTAGTCCAGAATCACTAAGGGATCCTATTCTTATTGTTAGGTTAAGCTCCACTATAATCGATTGAAGACTATGTGAGAAGTTAAAGAATATGAATGACATGAATAGTAAATGCATGCTGGAAAGATGATTTAGTCATAACATTGATAGTGACATATTGACAGTATGTGGTAAATTTTCACAAGGCCAAAGCCCCAGCTTCCCTTTTCTCAGGCCTATTTTGTGCCCATAAAACTTACAGCCTCATTTCTTGCCTGCAAATCTAAATGCTTGTGCCTCTAACTACCTGATATGCATGCACAGTCAGGTAGTTACAGGTGCAACAATTCAGAGTTGCACTTGCAATCCAAGTGAGTGTACAGTTTTGCCAGGTAGCTATTGTGGTTTCAAAAGAAGAGGCCTTCCTTTTGAAAATTTATCCCATTGTGTATGTGTGAATAAATATAACTATGTACATACCTTATTTTTACAATTTGGTTTATTTTTTCAATTTTTTTAAATTTAATAAGCACATTTCTGATAAATAATTGAATAATGTATCTTTTGTGAGGTTGTATTCTGTTATAACATCCATTTGCTTTCACTGGTGCATTTACAGTAGTCTGGTAATATAAATTTCATCTCCGACATTAGTGCAAATTACTGAGGTTCTCCTGCACTCTATGAAAGTATGGTTATATCTTGTGAAAGATATTAAAAGCAATGTCAAAATATAATATAATTATGTGATCATGACTAACACAAAGAAATAAGAGCTAATAGCAGCACTTATGGATTCACTGAAATTAGGGATATTATTAGGGCCCTACTTCATTTGCGAGATTGCGGATCCTGCAATATTAGGTTTCCACTGCAATTTTGATTTTAATTTACTTACTTTGCACAATTTGCTTACTTTACATAATTTTGCATTCATTTTGAGAATGCAATTAGTATGACACCAACATTAAATGCCTGTAAAATGTAAAAAGCTAACGTGACTGAACTTGATTTCTATAGCAGTTGTGTTAAGACTTTTAGTCTTCTGAATTTTATATTGTACTTGTCACTTTATTTTTTAAAATGAATGTAATATAGTTGCAGCAAAATGTCTGGTTATCAAAAAATTTAGCAAGCATAACATAATACTTGAGGGTTTATATCATTCCAGTATTTTTTTCTTAAACAAATAGGTTTACTGTGGCTTTTCCAAATTACCACTATTAATAAAGGTCCATTATTACTTTTCTGTGACTTTCCATTCTTGTCCGCAACTCAGCCACAATTATTTGAAGAGCACCCCATGATTCAAGTAGGGCCATATATACATATATATATATATGTGTGTGTGTATAGCCCTACTTGAATATATCTTCTTTCTTCTACTTTCCTATTCAGGACTGGTGACTTTTATAGCCCTCTTCCAAAGCTCCTGATTGCACACAAGGCTGTCATGCAGATTGATCTTTATGAGGGCTGCTGATATCTGTCCCCGCCAGCAGGTATACGGGATCTTGGGGAGCAATTACCACATAGGTGGGGTGCCAATTAATTTCTTTATTAAAGGAAAAAGGAAGTGGTGGGAATTTAACAATAAAATACAAAGGGATGGGGTGTATAGGGTGTTTACAATAGACAATGATGGGGGGGTTTCTTACTGAACAGTGTTGGGAGTTCTAACAGTGGGGTACAGTAAGTGGGGTTCAGCACAATGGGGGAATACAGTACAGTCAATAGAACTCAACTTTATATAGGACAATTTAGATACAGTGTAGAATGCCAAACGTACCAAAAGCATGCAAAATAAAAGCTAGCTTCTATCTAAAATGTTTAACAATACTTAGATAGAATGTATTAATATTAGTGGCCTTATATACAATGTAAACAATGGTATTATCAGATACAAAGTTTTAGAAAAGTTGGAAGGCACCAATGAGGTGTTATATGTTACAAGCAATGTAGAAAATCTGCTGACCTTAATTTGTGAGGCTGTGATAGCAAGAGTGTACCTAATGGTGGGTAAAGGAACAGGAGCGGGCGGGGGGTGGGAACTATTATTATCATGAATTCGGTGAATGATTGTTGGCAACATGATGAGAGGAGAAGTGTGACTGCAAGCAGCGAGAGGCTCTGGAAGCCCTGCAAGGTAAGGACAACGGGCTGAGAGAGGATTTTAAGCACACAAGAGGGGGAGATTTGACGGGGAAAAAACAGACAAAAGTTATAGCAGGGGAGAAACAGAAGGGCGTGGGAGTTCCAGGGCAGGCAAGGGATGTAACAGAGAGACACAGAGAAAGCACACAGAGGTGGGGGGGATTGGAGCGGGGAAAACAGACAAGTTTTACAGAGGAGATAGCGCACAAAAACCTTATCTATCTAAACCAACCAATAGGCAAAAACAACAAATCACAATTCTAAGCAAAACTATAACAGCAACTAACGGAGCAACAGAACAGCGAACTATCAAGTAGGTGAAACTTTACAAGCTTTACAATCTATACCCGAGCACAAAAGAACAGGCAGGTTGAAACTTACAAGCCTCTTATATCTTTAACAAAACTATAACTTATAAAACTAAAAACATAAACCTATGGTGCCTTGATTATGGGAAGTTAAGAGGGCAGAGGGTATGTCCCAGGATGGGGCATTGCAGCACGTGATACAGCTTCAAGCAGAGAGCCCGGAGCAAGCCCCACAGGAGCAGAGCTTAGCAGCTGGCACAACTTATTTTTAGCAGCAAAGGCTGCGGAGTTTAGTAGAGGTTTTGAAGACCACAGACCAAGGTTTAGCTGAGTCTGTGTGCTGGGAGACAGAGCCAGCAGCTAAAATGATAAAAAAATACAGAGAAGTTTTCCCCAGAGGTATTCTTACAGCCCAAGAGAAGCAGCAGAGGCAAAGCACAAGAACATCAGAAGGCTAGTACGGTCCATAATCAGGACGACCTTCAGGCAGCAATTCGATTCTTCGTGGGTGGGGGTTCAAAAAAACGAGGGACACTCAAAAATAAAAACGAGAGCGGAGAAAGACCCCCAGGAACCCTGGCTCGATTAGACCAGCAGCAGGTGAGGAACCGTTTTCTGATCTTATGTTTTAAAAATGGTCTGGTTTTTAAAGGCAAACTCAGCAGTTTCCCCCAGTAACTTTCGATAGGCTCCTCTGTCCAGGGGAGGAGGCAGAGGGAAAAAAACTGTAAGGTGGCAACTAGAGACAATGTTCTGGCAAGAGTCCTGTGCAGTGGTGACCTCAAAAGCACATGAGCGTACGACTCATTGCCCAAGATCTTAAAACACAATAGGCTTGCAGCTCTGACATTGCCTACCCCTACACCGAGCCCAGGTTTAACAAGGTGATAACAGGACTAACCCTTTGAACAGGGCAGTGGTCCCACTTAGCACAAGTGGCCATCCCTTTGAGAAGGGCAATGGCTCTTGGTAAACAACTTTAAGGGGCCCTCCCTTTGAGAAGGGCAGTGGCCCTGGTAAACAACTTAACAGTCAGGGAGGGGAGGCCACAGGAGAACACAAACAACATGGAGTTTGGGGACAGCTGTAAGAAACAAAATGGAATAGGGGGATAGCTGTAACAGACAATATCCAGTCCTTGTACTGAGTTTTTGGTCTCCCTTTTGGTCATCTTCCATCCACAATCAGTGCAAGAGCCATCTACCGATATAACTCTCAAGTCTCCACTGGACATGCCCGTAACAACGTAGCCAAGCGTCCCTTAACTTGTCTTCAATGAGAGCAACCCTCATTAGGTCTCTTACAACCTCACTTTGTCTTCTGTCAAAGAGCGTCCAGCCATTTGGCCATCTCACCATTGTCATTTCTGTGGTGGAAAGCATATTGATTTATTTTCTAGTGGCTGGCCAAGTCTGTGTTCTGGACATTAGGATAGGTCAAATTGCAGTTTTATATACTCTACCTTTTAACTTTATCAGCATTGTTTTGTCACAGAGAACTGGGGTCAGTTCCCACCTTTTGCACCACACAGCTTTAGCACAATACCAGGCATCACTCAAGAGGACGGCATCATCATCATCATCAACCATTGATCCTAGAAGAATGAATAAATACCTACGCTCTTTGCCTGTAATATCCTTTATAGTGGGTCCTCCTCCCTCAGTTATGATAGCCTCAGTCTTACCAACATTCACTAAGTCCAGCCTGCTCAGAACTATTTTGCCACTATTCAAAATTGGCTTGCAGGGTCTCAAAATCTTCTGCACATATCACTAGTCAGCAGCAAACAGCATGTTGCAAGGCAGTTCCCTTCATAGATTCTTACTTGTTACATCTATGACAACCGCAAACAAAGAGAGGCTCACCATTGTCCCTCTGATGTAGGCCAACTTTTACTTTTTACTTTCCCTACTGTAGCCCCATAGAATTTTGACTACTGTAATCATTCCATCATGCATACCCTGGATGAGATGGACATATCCTTGTGGCACACCTCTCCAATACAAACACCACTAAACTAGTTCTTTGTGGACCTGGAAAAGATGTATGATCATGTACCAAGAGACCATGCCAAGTTGCTGTCCCTTTTCTTTGAACATCTCCACGAAAATTCATAGCACAAATATTGATCATAGAATTGTAGGACTAAAAGGGACCTTGAGAGGTCATCTAGTCCAGTCCCCTGCACTCATGGCAGGACTAAATATTATCTAGACAATCCTTGACAAGTGTTTGTCTAACCTGCTCTTAAAAATCTCCAATGATGGAGATTCCACAACCACCCTTAGCAATTTATTCCAGTGCTTAACCACATACAGCATCAATTGTGTTCCTTCCTGGCATGATCCAATACTGACCCTTCCAAATTCAAATTATTCCATGCATACACTTTTCAATAATCTTCTCCCATATTTTCATAGCATGTGATGTCAGCTTAATTGGGTGATAATTAGCACACAGTGTAGTATCTCCTTTCTGTTTAAAAATAGGCACCATAAAACTTTCACGCCATTCATCCAGCATTTTCCTTTTCTTAAGAATATCATTGAACAGACTTGTAAGATCCTTGATACCTTCCCTTCCCAATGACTTCAGAGCATCCACTAGTACTTCATCTGGCCCAAATGCTTTCTCCTTTGTCATTTTCCTAGATGCTTCTGCAACCTCTTCATCCAATAAACGGTCTATCCCGCCTGGTTTGTCTGACATTTTCTAAGTTCCTCACCTGGGTTCTCCTAATTCATCACTTTTTCAAAACAGTCACTTCACACTTTGATTGAATCTCCATTCATTTGTAATATACCATGTTCATTTCTAATGTAAGTTAACTTGTTCACATCCCTCATTATTTTTTCTGTTGCCTTGGTGAGTCTATAGATAATCTTTTCAACCTCTTGCCTTCTTAGTCAGATATATAGCTTGTCACAGGCCATACTTTTAGCTAATGCAACACGTCCTTTGGCCTCCTTTTTTGCCTTCATGTACACCACTTTATCACTGCTCAAGCTGTTGACCTGCCATTTTTTTAAAGGTTTCCTTTTTTCCCCCTCAAAAGATTCTTTAACCTGTGGATTCCACCCAATCAATGCTGTCACCCTCTATGATGCAATGAGGCTATCAGTGTGTTGCATTTCCAGAGGACATGTCTTCCAGATCATGAACATTTCCTTTTCTGTGAGACACAAGGGATACTTTTCACTTGAACCAACCTCTGCAATGAAGAAGAGTATCTGAGTGCAATCCATCTCCACCCTAACACAGAGTAGAATTAGGTGCTTCAGAGCCTGAAGAAGAAAAGTGGGAGGGCAACTTAAGGGGAGGGACAAACAGAAGGAAGTTTGCCTCATTCAGTGCACTCTTGAAAATGTATGTTCTGGTGTCTACCCATAACATTTATTTTTTTTAAAGCATGGGAAATTCCATACAAAAAGCCATGTTAAAATAATCTCCTGAAAATTTGGAAATACAGAAGTCTAAGGTTGCCAGCACAACCTGAACTCTGTATTTGAACATATGTATTGGCACACTGTCTTTAATCACATTATTATTTCCGTTATAATAGCACCTAGAGATCCATTCAGGGACCAGGGACCTATTCTGCTGGTCATGTCTATGTGAAAAGTAGATTGTATACCACTTAAAAGAACATACCATACAAGTATAACAGAGTGATAGTGAAATTTGTCTGGTCCATCCAAATTAATAAGCAAGTTAGCTAGTCCCTGAATTCCACTTAAGGAAAGCTCTAATGTGCCTGCGAATGCAGCTAGGCTACCTTTGTACTTATATGGTGTTATATGGGAAAAAACAATTAAAGACTGTGTGATAATGCAAATTCACAAAGAAGCAGAGTTAAGGTTGTACATTTAACTTGAGTATTTTCTAATGAGTCATTACCTGACCAAACTTAACATTCTTTTTAAAAAGTTTTTGCAAGAATATTTATTTATTGTTTGTATAGTATCAAAAATGAGCTATGAATTGTACTTACCATGTGACTTGAAACATATTGAGATACAGACAGCTATGGTTTTCTTTTAACTTTGAGGGCAGTTAGCAGGTTGGGGGTGCCAAATGCTTTCTGCAGCCAAGGTACCAATGCATGTAAGGTCAGCCATATCTACAAATATTCCAAATAAAACACCAATCTAAGAGACAATTCCTGAGTTAAAACATATTAAACTGGTTGTATTGTCAGGTGTAAATTAGTTTCTGTTCATAGCGAAGTGTTCTTTTCTGATTATTCAGGGGCTGGATGATAAGATCAAGCAAAAAGATTATATGTATAGAAAGAGAAAGTTCCAAACCTTTAACTTCACATACGAAGCCTAATCCACAGTTCAAGATCTTCACTTTCTTTCTTTCTAACACACACACACACACTTATTGCACATATATATTTAATGACTACTATATTTAGGTACGGATTTGTCTTTTAACACACACATTAGCAAGCAGTATTTATAGAGCTACATTGACCATGTAACCTGCAAAAGAAATACTAATCAAGTGGGAAAAGAAACCATCTAGTATTTGGTGATGAAAATTGTTTTACATTGAGTGATTGTGCTAATCAATCTTCCACAAGTAAATCACCACTAAAAGATAATTATGGGATCTTTCAACACAACTGAGTAAGAAAAGGAATAAAAATAAACTCACAGAAAAACCACTCTCTTCAGTAAACATTCCAGAATTTGCTTTGCTTCCAATGCGCCAGAAAGAAATTTGGCCAATGTGCCCAAGTAGTCTTCAGCCTGTCGAAAAGCACTTCTTCGGTTGACCAGGACAGAACTAGTGGAATTGTTCATTGCAAATAATGTATCCAACAAATACAGTAGTTCTTTCTGTTCACAAGTTATCCAAAACAGGTTGTAATCTTAATTTGCTCATTAGTTGAAACTATTCATCAACTACTTTGTATGAATAAATTTTAGCCTATGATTCACTTCAAGTGGTTGGCCACATAAGCTGTTCTCTGACGGGATGACTTATGATTTCTAGAGAGGATGAGTATTTTTTTCCCTCTCCCATTCACAAAATTATCCACAGATAAGGTAGAACTTTGTAAGACTTTTTGTGAAAGTATTTTCAGTGTGAATACTTGTATCATAAATAGTGATGCCTGTACTGAACATTCTTTTTTCCTGTGAACATTCTTTTGAATAAATACATGCTCATCTGATGTATGCCAATAAGCAAATCAACAGAGCTGCAAATACCAACAAAGCAAACTGACAGGCTGTATTGGCAAGAAGTCACAACATCTAGAAAAATCAGCCCCTGAAAAGCAGATGACAAACGTGATATAAGAAGCTATATAGAATAGAAACCGGTCTTAGCAAGACAGACATGATAATGGTTGGACAAGGGAACATTTCTGAAGAACTAGCTATGTCACTCTCTTCCCCTCTATGGAATGCATTGTCAAAATTGTGCAAAGCTTTAGCATCTTATTAGGCTCTGCATTTCACCTTGATGATCAGATAGCATCAGAGACAACTGTCATCTAGCACACTGGAGATGGAAGAAAACATCCACGCTTCCTCTTCACCACTGACAAGGATCTGGCAGTAGAAATTCAGGCATTTTCATCTCCAAAGTTGATAACTGTAACTTGGTGTATCTGGTTTGAAGGTGGAAGTAATGCAGAGGTGGCAGCAGCTCATCTGTGAAGTAGCCATCTGCAGTCTCAATGGGATAGGCTGCTGCAACCTTACTGCTGTGCTCACATTGCTCCACTGTCTCCCAGCCCATTTCTATTGCCAGTTTAAGGCCTTCAACCCAGATTTGCCAAGGTATTTAAGTACCTAACTCTCATTGAAAGCAAATGAGAGTATTGCCTAAATACCTAAATACCTTTGAGGATTTGGGCCTTAGTCCTTATTTTTAAAGCCATCAGTGAGTCAGCACCAAGTTGCCACATCTCTAGCCATATCTTACAAAGGCAGGTACAGTACTCTGGAACAACACAGCCCAAAAAGCCCAGGACAAAACATACAATTGCTGAAGAGAAATCATTTTCAGTTGAAGATTTTGGATGAGGAATGAATTTTCAGAGAAAATCAGGCTAATCTGTAATCTGACTACATTCAAGATGCAGTTCAGGACCCTCTTAAAAAAAAAACTTTCCCACCGTAATTAAATTAATGGGGGGATGGAGAAGAGTACAGATGTCTATGTATACCCAAAACAAAGCCTCCTCCTGTACAGCTAGGAAGGAAAAAGAGCAGAAGACTCATGAAGTCCATTAATTAACCTGAGTGCTTAGAAAGTTTAGTGATGAGTGGTATACAAAACCTAGAATAGAGAATATTCACAAATAGTTCTTGGCTGTATTTACACAGCTCTAGATGCATATTTCTATTAATTATTATTATTATTATTATTATTATTTTATTGTTATTATTATATTCCTAGTATTAGTGTATATTTGGGTCTATTACAATAAGGTGGTGAGATGTATCCTGACTCTAAGAATGCCAAAAAAAAAAAAATGGTTTCCAAGGTTTCCAGAATGTGCTAAGATTCAGGTTACAGTTTTCTGCCCATGTAGCCCAAGACGTACCTTTGTATTGTTTCACTGTTTCAATTAACTGATCCATCATTCATGAAAAAGATAGCAATCATATATATCCTATTCCCAGTTGCAGAATGCGCGCCTCTCTGGCATCTTTGTTTTTCTCTCCTCTGTTGCAATTTGCTGTGTTTGTACAGGGAGATTTTGGCAAACCAGTAAAGTGCCTAAAACCAATATGGCTTATTGTTAAAAAGCAACCTAGTCAGCAAGCTGTAAATTGATCATTCAGCAAACTCAGCTTGCCCAAGGCAGGAGGGGAGGGGATTTTGGGTGCCATGGAAAGGGCAGCTTGACCCCGCATCCTTCCTGATAAGACTTGTGTTGCAGTTGTTGATACATGCATTTTAAAAAGAGCAGGAATATTTATTGGGGTCTCATAGCTGCAGACTCTGGAAAACCCATACCTGGTTAATCAATAGTCAGAAAGAACCTTTTGCTTGAAACTGTATCAGAGGGGTAGCCGTCTTAGTCTGGATCTGTAAAAGCAGCAAAGAATCCTGTGGCACCTTATAGACTAAGAGACATTTTGGAGCATGAGCTTTCGTGGGTGAATACCTACTTCGTCAGATGCATGTAGTGGAAATTTCCAGGGGCAGGCAAGTTTCTTCATCCGGTGCATCTGACGAAGTGAGTATTCACCCACGAAAGCTCATGCTCCAAAATGTCTGTTAGTCTATAAGGTGCCACAGGATTCTTTGCTGCTTTTGCTTGAAACTGCTTACTTAACAAGGTTTCTTTAAGGGATAAGCTTGAGATAGTTGGACTCGTTTGGGGACTCATTTGGACTCTCCTTCTGGATACATCTTGCAGTCCCCACCGGAAGCCATAAGATTTGGCCACCGGAAGCCTGACACTGTGTCACTCGAGAGCCACACTCAGCTTTGGTAATTATCAAGGGTTGGGGGTGTTTTACTAATCTGTTGCAGACGTGTGTAAGTGCTTGAGACTAAGCAGAGTTTAGCTTTAAGTGAAAGCACTCGTGTTGTCCTGTTTGTGCCAGCCATCTATTGGTTAGATGGCCATGTCTCCCCTGATTTATTTCCTGACACCTCCTCGCACAGAGTAAAGTTACCGAGAGCTTTGGTTTGAAAGAACCCCAGGTAACATGTTTGCATTCTGCTGTGAGGATGCTGTGATGCCACGTGAGGGGAAATTTCAGGTTGCCTCAAGGCAATGGCAGGTAGTTTCCTCAAATGGTGTAATTTGTCTGAAATAATACATTCTGCAAGGTTTGATCATAATCATTTTTGAATGTTTCCTGGATGGAGTGGGTACTACTGCTCTAGCTTTATTAATGGCATTACAGATAAAGAGCGGGGGGTGATGAAACATTTCTGCTTTTTCCATATGAAATTGCCATTTGCACTTCTTTCTTGAGTGGGCTGTGACTGGACCAAAAGGTGCATATGAGCCTGGTCTCCCACAACATGGAAGAGGACTTTCCCTTCTCTTTTTTTCACTTTTCCTTTATGAAGTTAACCAAAACAAGGCAGTTATTTCAAGAAGGTGCTGTCTGTGAGAGAGTTTGACCAGTTTCCATTGAAATTGTGACAGAATTACCCACTCTTTTTCCAAGTGTTTCAAGTTAGACCAGAAGGAGAAGTCCTTCGCCTCAGCTTGACCTTGTGGAATAAGATAAACCTTGAGTTTCGGAGTAATGCTCAATGCTAAGAAGACTTTATTTTACAGTATTTCATCCTCAACTATCAGCAGATGCAAGAGTCCTGTCACTACAATTGGATGATGACAACACACATTACTGGATGCACCTGCCTCCACTTGAGGCTCTTGCATTGTTCATTGCACTCTGTCAATGCTGCAGCTGAGGACTGGGGCTGGAAAAGTGCTAATTTGCCAATACTTTATTGCCAGCCTACAGCTCTGATTTGATTTTCCTCATTTGGCTTTTATTCTCCTCCTTCAGCTACTCTTTGATATTGTTTTAAGGACCTAATTGCATCCTTTAAATCCAAGAACATTTACATTTGTACAGCTCAAAAGCCTCAGCCTCTAATGGCGCTTCTCTCACTGTACACTATAATTGGTGCTTTTCCACTTGTGACAATTAGTTATGTACCCTTGACAATTATGAGACTCATCCTGTTGGTATTGGCAACCAAGTCCAAAAGGCCATTTAGCCAGGCATCACTAGATGCAGGCAGATTAAAATTGTTAATATACAACAGATAGTTGATGTTGACTTATTATACACTCAGCAAAAACAGGACATTAAAAGAAAGACATAAAATAAGAATGAAGGAAATGCATAGTTAAATCTGGACCATCAACACTTAAGCACAACTTTCTTCACCAAGAACGTAACTGTATGGGTGCTGAGATATGCTTAAGTGCTGAAGGTTTTAACTCTAAGACCAGATCTATACTAAAAAATTAGGTTGACCCAGCTACATCACTCAAAGGTGTGAAAAATTCACACTCCTGGGCAATGAAAATAAGCCAATCTATCCCCCAATGTAGACAGCTCTAGACTGACAGAAGAATTCTTCCATCGACCTAGCTACTGCCTCCCAGGAGGTGGATTAACTACAGTGACGGGAGAACCTCTCCCATCAGCATAAGTAGTGTCTCTATACTGAAGCGCTACAGCTATGCTGCTGCAGTGTTTCTAGCGAAGACACAGCCTAAATATCCAGTGGTTTGTGTTGTTTTGTGTCACAGCTTTAAATTATTTTAAATGTTGTTTTACCCAGGTATATTTCCATTTTCCTCACTTCTGAAGTCCGCTGTATCCTGCTGGATCTACTAGGATTGCATTGTAACACTTCCTATAAACTCAGAACAGTCACAGCAGAGCAACATAGGACACTTTCTTTCAGAGGGGCTGAGCATGCAGACTCTGAAGTATTATTAATGTCCTAAGAATCCATGGAGATGGAGCATCAAGACTCAGATCTCTTATTTCAATTTAGACGCTAATCTCTGAGCCACTAAAGCAACCCCTTGAATTTTTAAATATAGCTATATCTTACATTACATTATATCTTCAATGATGAGCTTTAGTTTGATGGAGCTAGATTCACAAGATAGATTTAGGCATTGCAACTCCCTGCTGGCTAGTGGAATTCACAACCCTGAGTTAGGCATCCAGCTTCCCTATAGACTGCATGGGAGAATTAGGTGCCTAATAAAGGGATTCACAAAAGCCAGCACATTAAGTAGGGAGCTTCCTGACTGAGCTAGTACTCAATGGTGGGGAGAGGGACGTGTGTCCTAAGCCTCAACCCCTCCAAAGGGAGGAAGGCATCCAACTCTGGGTTGGAGAGAGGTGCCTAAGCCAAGTCAGTTGGTTATTCACAAAAAACTGATGAGCTGACATCAGTGCCCCCCCCCGCCCCCATAGTTACCTGGGATGACCCAGGTAATTACAGGCCTATCAGTCTGACATCGATCCCAGGCAAGATAATGGAGCAGCAGAAATGGAACTCCGTTAATGAAGAATTAAAGCAGAGTAATGTAATTAATGCAAATCAACATGGGTATATGGAAAACAGATCCTGTCAAAATAATTTCATATTTTTTATGAGATTACAAGTTTGGTTACTAAAGGTAATAATGTTGATGTAATATATTTAGCCTTCTGTAAGGCACTTAATTTGATATCGCACAACGTTCTGATTAAAAAACTAAAATGATAAAAAATTAACATGGCACACATTGAATGGATTAAAAGGTGGCTAACTGATAGGTCTCAAAATGTTATTGTAAATGGGGAAATGTCATTGAGTGGGTGTGTTTCTATTGGGTCCTGCAGGGATTGGATCAGCTCTTGACTCTATGCTATTTAAAATTTTTAATCAATGAGCTGGAAGAAAATATATAATCCTCACTTATAAAGTTTGCAGACGACACAAAGGTTGGGAGAGTGGTAAATAATAAAGAGAGCAGGTCACTAATTCAGAGCAATCTGGATCACTTCGTTAGCTGGGTACAAGCAAAAAATATGCATTTTAAAACCGCTAAATGTGAATGTACACCTTTAGGAACAAAGAACGTAGTCACACAATGGGGGACTCTATCCTGGAAAGCAGTGACTCCAAAAGAGATTTGGTGGTCGTCGGGTGGATAATCAACTGAACATGAGCTCCCTGTGTGAGGCTGGGGCAAAAGGAACTCACGAGATCCTTGAATATATTAACCAGCAAATCTCAAATAGGAGTAGGGAGGTTATTTTACCTCTATATTTGGCACTGGTAGGACCACTGCTGGAATACTGGGTACAGTTGTGATGCTCACAATTCAAAAATTATGTTGATAACTTGGAGAGGGTTCAGAGAAGAGTCAGGAGAATGCTTAAAGGATTAGAAAACCTGCCTTATGGTGATAGACTCAAAGAGCTTAATCTATTTAGTTTAACAAAGAGAAGTTAAGCGGTGAGTTGATTACAGTCTATAACTGCCTACATGAGAAACAAATATTTGATAATGAGCTCTTCAATCTAATAGAGAAAGGTATAATGCGATCACATGGCTGGAAGTTGAAACTAGGCACAGTCAGACCAGAAATGAGGTGTAAATTTTCATGGTGACTGTAATTAACCTTTGGGACAACTTACCAAGGTTTGCGGTAGATTCTCTGTCACTGGCAATTTTCAAATGAGGACTGGATGTTTTCCAGAAAGATATGCTCCAGGAAATATTTTTGGGAGGTTCTATGACCTTTGTTACGCAGGAGGTCAGAGTAGATGATCACAATGATCCCTGCTAGCCGTGAAATCTATCACATCTATACCCAATAGCTAGAACACTCACTTAGGATGTGGGAGACTGAGGTTTGAATCCTTATATTGTCCGATTTGGAGCAAACACTTGAACCTAGGTGTCCCACCTCCCAGCTAAGTGCCCAAACCGCCAGCCTAAAGCACTGCTTTCTCAGTCAATGTTTACTTAAGTATTTCATGCAAAGTGTAACAGCTTTAAATGACAGATTGAGAGAGCTCTGCCCTCGGTATCTAATAACCCAATGGTTAGGGCACTCAGGTGAGAGGTAGGAGACCTGAATTGGAGTCTTTGCTCCAAATCAGGCAGAGTAGGGATTCAAACCTCTGTCTGTCCCTCCACCACACCCCCTAATGAGTGCTATAAACCTAAAACAATGGAGTGTCTTTTGTGCAGATAGGTGTTCTTTGAGAACACTACCAGATTGGGCAAGATAGGTAGGGGAATGCTTAGTTTGTGAATCTTGCCAGAGGTTAGGCATGGCAAGCTGTTTGGTGGTGTCAGGACTTAGTTGACTTTCTGCCAGTGGGCATGCACAAACCTAGGCAACTACAGAATTTAGGCTCCTACAGACTTAGGTGCAGCTCAGCTGAGGGTTTTATGATCCAGAAAACCCCTGCTCAGCTTCCACCTAACCCTGTATGCACCAGAACTCACAGAGTACCTAAATTTTTGCTGCAACAGTTTCCTAGGTGCATAAGTTTCTGTCTGTGGGCATGTGCACTGCTGCCTCACTTCAGGTGTCCAAATGCCTATCTGACACCTCAGCCCCAGTTTGATCCACAAACTGGGCGACAGGCAGGCAAATGCCTATCTTCCCTGCAGGGCCCAATCCAGAATTCACCTACTGCATCAGACCCCATTCAAAATCTGGCTAGAGGAGCAAGCAGTGGTGCCCACCTTGTATCTTTTAACCCAGAGGTTAAAGCATTCACCTGGGATGTAGGACACCCAGGTACAATCGCTCCCCTGCCTGATGGGAAAAAAGGAGTCGAAGAAAGGTCTCCAACCTCTTAGGTGAATGCCCTGACAACTGGGCTATGGGATATTCTGAAGTGAGGCTCCCTCTGTCTATCCTGTTGAAACAGTTCTACTTTGCATAAATAAGTAGAGAGTCATTGGGCCGGAGAAAGAGCAAGACACTAACTCTATAGCTTGATGGTTAGGGCACCCCCATGGGAGACCCAGGGCCAAGTCCCCCTATTCCCATGACTCTATATAAATCACCACCTAGGGTGCTGGCTTTTGTAGGTCCCATTTTTCAGCACCTCTCTCTCTCTCTTTTGATTCATGCTGTAGAGATCCTTAGAGATCTTCACTAACTGATGCTTTCCAAATAAAATATTTAATGCAGACATCGCTGTGCATTATTATTAAGTAGGAGACTTTGACCATGGGCTTCAATTTATTTTCTGACTGAACTGTTGGTTATGTACCAACATATCAGGTGAGCTAAAGCACTTGAGCACTAAGGATTTATCTGGTGCAAGGGCTACTAAAAAGTCAAAGCTCCCATAGCTGGGGCTATAACAGATTAATGTCCTTTGAGGATTGGGCACAGAAGTGGACTGGTAAAACACACACATACCAGTGGGTTAAACTTTTGCTACAGGTGCTCTGACATGGAGAGGGTTGGGTATGTTTTTGTATCAGCTTTGGACAGCCATTAGACGTGCAATGTTAGTACTTAGCATTTTATTACTGAGCATAAACAAAACAAGAAGAGATCCAGTATTGAACTGCTAACCCCACTGTTAGAACCATCATGTACAGGGGAAAGAGTGTATGCAGTTGTGACCTAGCAACACTGCCATTCGATTCCTTACTCAGTATTGTTGCAACAATAATCAGAAGCATAGTGCAAAGAAGATGCTTGTTGCTATAAAGTGAAGTGCATATGCAGTTATTGCTATGCATTAACTGCTGCTTCCTAAAGAACAGTATAATTTACTAGCTTGTGAGTATGGGCACCACTGCTCACAACTTCAAGAGCTTCTCAGCTGTGTGCCACCACTCTATATTGCTAACAGAGATTCTCCATCAGGTGAAGGTGTAGAGACCCAAGCTTTTGAAGCAGTAGAATAGGAAGTCTATTCTGGCGGCCACTGGTCTGGATTGTGACCCTTGCTCATGTAGGGAATCTAAGGGGAAGAAAGAAACCTTGATGCCCCAGCACTTGCTACTCATATTGTGAGTAGGAGAACACTTTCATCAGAGCTGCTTACTCCCCCTCCTACAGATGGACAGGGAAGCAGGTGGGTGGAAGTGGGGAATGAGTAGAAACTTGGCTTTATCCTCTGCCCCAGAACATCCTGGCTGGTGCAGCTGAGCTTGCATGAAGGGGGAAGTAACTTGTGCCAAGAACAGGGCCTGAAAAATGTACTCCCCTCAGGACACAAAGGGGGAAGCAGGAACCAGACAGTGACTCAATCACAATTCAGACCCTGCTCTACACTACATGCAGCCACTTAGGGCAGATTGTTCTAATCTAGCCCACGGTGAGGTTTCAAAGAGATACAGTGAGCAGTATAATGACAGTGTTGTGTTAGGTCACAGATTTGTTACAGCATTTTGAATTATCCAAATGCATTAGAGTCCATTACAGACTAATTAAGTGTATTCAAATTACCCAAACGTTCTCATTTCTTGGGTGGAAAGATTTTAGTCTGAAAATGGAACAGGAGCTTTTGAATTAGAGGTAGATCTGGGGATTGTTTGTTTGTAAAGAAAAAAAAATCCTCAAAATCTTTTCTTCCTATTTTAAACCTTTATCCTAAAATGACCTATGCACAGGCAGACCTCTGAACCCAGGAATAGTCCTGCAGAAGTCAAAAGGTGTAGGAGTCCACCCCTGCAGAGCTTATTGCTGGACTAGGGCCAAATTTCAAACTACATTGTTGTTACTGTTGTGTTTGTTTTTAAAGACAAGTTACACAAACCTTGAAAGTCTGGGATTTTATAAAATAAAGAATATTTTTAAAAATTTAGCTACATCATATGAAGAATACTACTATATCAACTGAAACTTTGATCAAATAATAGACTGTGCTTAAAAATTTAGACATATGAATTTGGCTTTTGTTTCCTCTATTCTGTTCCTTCTAACCTCTTCTACTCCAACGTCTCACCTTCTCCCCTATTTTCATTTGCATTGCCTTCATCTTAAATTTAACTAGGATAGAGAAGACTAATATAAACTGTTTAAATGTATTTGTTTGCTGAATATATTTACATTCCCATCTGAAATACACCAACATGGAAAATAACACAAAATTAGTACTTGGAAAAAAGTTATTTGTGTGTGAAACCTTAATACACAATAACAATTAACTGTTTTTGCATCGAATCTATGATTTTTGTCATTTTCCACTCTCATTTGTCCTTTAGAGGTCATTGAAACTATGAATGTGATAAGCCTTGTTTCATTTAAACTTTTAAGTACTAATGCAGATTAAGTATCCTATTTACATTTTTAATAGCAAAGCTTATAGTGACAGTGTTATTAACACTAAGTATAGAAAGTAATTAATAGCTTCATCAAGTTCACCCAAATGCAGACTCTGAGATGTCATAATACACAATTTATCCTTCATCCAAGATGAATGGCTATCTATTAATTTAGAGCCAAAAATTCTATCTGCCTTGAAACTTATTTGGACTTTGTTATTTGGACTCCAAACATTTAAAAGCAGCGAAGTATCCTGCGGCATCTTATAGACTAACAGACATATTGGAGCATGAGCTTTTGTGGACGAATACCCACTTCATTGGATGCATGCATGAAAGCTCATGCTCCAATACGTCTGTTAGTCTATAAGGTGCCACAGGACTCTTTGCTGTTTTCAGACTAACACGGCTACCCCTCTGATACCAAACATTTTAAAAAAGTCTACCAAAACATCACTGAGGTTACAAAATAAAAAACAGCCACCATTTGTTTAGGTCCTTCAAGGTTCTATCCTATGGTGATGCCAAGTAAGCAGAAGGAGGACAAATTAATTAAATTTATTCCAAGCCAAGCCATTTTGTTTTCACAGTTCCTTCTGATAGTGTCCAAATGGGGATGTCAAAGAAAAAAGCTACAATATGATGACTTGGTCTTCATAATCAAAGATTTTTTGGGGGAAAAAAGATACATTTCCATTTCATAATTGCTAACCATCACTGTAGATGGTATAATTTTTGAGCTCTTAAGAGGATTCTACACATAAGAGAGAGCAAAAAAATCAAACTAAAAAAATGAAATTACAGAGGTTCAGTCAAAAACCTTAGATCAAAACCCAGATTGAGATCCACATTTTGCAAGTGAACCCTTGTTTTACACTGACGTGTTTCAAACCTAACAGTCTGAAAGTATCCAGACTTTAAAATATTCATATATATATATATATATATATATATATATATATATATATATGAGTTTTGCAGCTTGAACTTCTTCTTAAATAAAATAGATATTAGAGATTTGGCTATAGATTCTATAATGCCTGACTGAACGTGTGTTGTCAAAGTTTATCGAGACTAATGAATATGTCCTTAAGTGAAGAAACTCATAGACAAATAAATTAAACTAAAAATGTAATAAGGTTATTCTGCCATATTTCAGAACTCTGTGGAAATGGATTAGATTTCAGTTCAATAGTTGACACAGCACAAATGGCTTCTTTGGTAACAGGATTAAAAAAATATTGACATTTACTTACCATAACAAGATTGATAATAATGCATTAGCTGCAACCATCAATAACTAACATGACCATTTCACTGAACTTGCACACTAAAGATGTTGATAAGGGAGGCACTTATTAAAAAAAGAAAAACAAGGCGAGAAAATGGAACCAACAAATCCTGCCGCAGAGCAGAAATCAGAACATGACAGGATGAGCACAACATCTCCCAGCAGGGCTGGCTCTAGCCATTTCGCCGCCCCAAGCATGGCGGCACATCGCTGGGGGCGCTTTGCCGCTTGCCGGTCCCGTGGCTCCGGTGGACCTCCCGCAGGTGTGCCTGCAGATGCTCCACCGGAGCCGCGGGACCAGCGGATCCTCCACAGCCACATCTGCAGGAAGTCCACCGGAGCTGCCTGCCACCCTCCCGGCAACCGGCAGAGCGCCCCCCGCAGCATGCTGCCCCAAGCACACGCTTGGCGTGCTGGGGCCTGGAGCCAGACCTGTCTCCCAGTGAGGGTGCACTCAAAATACTTTTAAGAAGTGCAGTATCATGTCACTTTTAACATCTACATCTTCTTTTTCAGCTAACAATAATTCCCTTAAAACTTCTGACTAGATCTTGGAATTGAATAGGAGACCAAATTGCTTGCACCTAAAACAGAATAAGTTAGTCAGTAGTCTATTGTGCTTTAGGGAAAATTGAAGAATATAGGTCTAATTTCCTCAGTCAACATGCAAGAATATAATCCTCAGACAGTGGTCAACTCAAGAGCTGAAGCTTCAGTTCAAAACTTTCTCCAAGGGTAGTCTGAGACAGTGGAATGAACTCCCCCAGGAATGAAGGACCATCACTAACTTCACCACTTTCCACTCCAAGTGCAAGGCACATTTCTTTGACCTTGCCTTCTCTAACACACACATAGCAACAGGCATATTAAAAAACAAAAAGACTCTCCACTGTGCACATTTCTTCCCCCCCGGGAGAAAAAAACAAGAACAAACAGGAAGTGACAGATGAGTGACAGATGTACAGCCATGTTTCTGAATGCCCAACTGGAAGGCACTTGGATGAGTCCAGTGTAAGAACCTATACACAGTAGAAGAGGGCCATCCATTCCTATCCAGCAAAGCACTTCAGTCCATGCTTAACTTTAGGCATCTGCAACTTCAATAGGATTTAAATTCACAGTTAAATACTTTCCTGAATTCGAGCCTAAAATAGCCCCAGTTTCATCTCCAACGCAGTTGGCTGATTAAAGCATTACAGAAAAGAGGAGGAGCAATAAAGCCCATAGCTTATAGCTACGCTCCCTTCCAAAACCTTCTGAAAAATGCTCAAGGAATCATCATCTCAGAATTGCTCAGTATCAACCACCAAAGTCATTTTTTGTTTACAGGCAAAAGCTACATTATAGCTTTTCTATTAACTGCTTGAGGCTAAAGTTAATGTTCTTATAAACTAGTTAACTGATGTAATCATTGGTTTCCACATAGGTTATTGAGATTATAAATCATACTCAACAGTTTAAAAAAATCAATAGAATGTTTAAAAAATGCTTAGTGAATCAGGATCAGCTCCCTTGGTAAATTGGTTGTTTGCTAACAACTAATGACTGATTTTTCCCAATTCACAAGGTGGGACATGCTCTGCTACCTTTACAATGATCAGTTGATTGCTCGTGTTTCTTTGGTGGTTTTTTTGTTTTATTTGTTTTTTTTTTAAAATTAAGGTACCATTAAACAGTGTTTGAAATCAAATCTCTCAGGTGCAAACACCAGGTTAGAGTCACTCAATTTAAAATAATTGCAGAAAACTACGAACAGCAGAGACAGGGTCGTCCCTAGACATTTTGGTGCCCTATGCAGCTCCCCCGTGGTGTGTGTGTGAGGGGGTGTGGGGGGGGACAGGGCCAGTGCAACCCATTAGGCGACCTAGGCGATCACC
Organism: Chelonoidis abingdonii; assembly: GCF_003597395.2. Lineage (NCBI taxonomy): Eukaryota > Metazoa > Chordata > Testudines > Testudinidae > Chelonoidis > Chelonoidis abingdonii. The sequence goes on along the minus strand of NC_133769.1, from coordinate 217,854,009 downwards.
TGAGATGCTAGTATTTGGGGGGCGGCATTTTGGGTCCTTCAGCAGCGACTGTGGTGGCCAAATCTTCGGCCACCCCAATTGTCATTGGCATTTAGGCAGAGGGACCTGGGGCAACGGGGTGCAGGGAAGGCCGCCTGCAGCAAGTAAGGGAGGCCGCGGCACACAGGGGAACCACTCCCAGCCCGAGCTTAGCTCTGCTCCGTCTCTTCCCCTGAGTATGCCACCCCACTCTGCTTCTCTCCCCTCCAAGGCTTGCGGTGGCAAACAGCTGATTGGTGCTGCAAGTCTGGGAGGCGGGAGAAGTGGAGCGGCGACGAAGTGCTCGGGGAGGAGGCGGAGCAGAGGTGAGCTGGGGCGGAGAGCTGCTGCATGGCTCCCTGAGCCTGGGGGGAGCTACTGTGGGGGGGAGCCCCTCAGGACGGAGGGGGGGAGCTGCCGCAGGGGGGGCACCTCAGGGCAGGAGGGTGGGGACCTGCCACAGAGGGGCACCTCAGGGCAGAGGGGGTGGGCAGCTGCCCCAGGTGGGCGCCTTAGGGTGGAGGGCTGCCACAGTGCCTGGGGGGAGGGGAACGTAAGGTGGAAGTTTTGCCTAGGGCGTGAAACATCCTTACACCCACCCAGGTGTGGCCCCAGGCCTCCACGGGGTGGGGGGATCCCCAGGGCTCTGCATGGCATGGGGCTGGCCACCAGGCCTCCACAGGGGGGCAGGAGCAGGCTTGGGATGCAGAGAGGAACTGCACCCCTGCACAAACCGGCAGAGTGGATTGGGGCCGAGTTGTTCCACTTACTGTTCCCTGGTGAGTGCAGGGCGGGCCTGACCCCACACTCACAGGATGGCAGGAAGAGGAGAGACCTGGCCCCAGCCCACTCCACTCTGCTCCCCTGGCTCCCAACCTTGGGGGGCAAGGGAGAACCACCCCACAGCACTCACCGGCGGCGTGGCTGGGAGCTGGCAGAGCAGAGTGGGCTGGGGCTGGGTTATTCCACTTCCCACCACCCAGTAAGTGTAGGGAGCACCCAACCCCTGCTATAGTCCCCCAGGACGTTGCTCTGGGGAAGGCATGGAGTGGGGGCGGGGCTGGGGTGGAGTAGGGATGGGGGCCATGGGGAAAAGGCAGAGCAGGGGCAGAGGCAGCTTTCCTGGGTGGCTCAGCTGGCCGGGGGATCGGGCTGGCCGCTGGAGCAGCATGCAGCTGCATAGGGCACCAAGAAATTTGAGACAATTTGGTGCCACAAATTTCCTAGTGCCCTATGCAACTATGTACTTTGCATATGGATAAGGATGGCTATGAGCAAAGAATGATATTAGCTGCATGGTAAGTTTTTCCAAGGTAGAAATCTGTCCAAAGCAAATACAAATGGAGAGAAATGTTGGCAGTCATCTAAAGGTTAAACAGAATTCCATGTATCTATTTAATGCAACATTTACAAAGAATGAAGAGCTGGGTGACATACTAATTATCCAGGGGGTTAAGGATTTGCATTTTATTTCCTTGTACTGTTTCAGTAATATGCTGTTCATTTTGCTTCTAAGTTACGTTAATGTGTAGTCTAAAAGCTATTGCATCTCCTGTCTTCCCTGTTACAAATTTTAGAAGAACTATATTTCACCTGCTATCAGTGTGCCTTCTCATCTAGAGATAGATGGCAGGAAGCTAAAAAAAAAGGAGAGGCGGAGGGGTGACTTGATATATTGGAGCCTGTCTTCATTTCTTCTCTCTTCCTTTTTAATGCCCCCGACCCCAAGTAAATAAATAAATAAATAAATAAATAAGCACTTGTAGCCATCAAGGGCCTAATTCTCAGAGGTGTTCAGTATCTCCTAGTAGTTTTAATAGAAGTTGTGGAAACTCAGTAGCTCTGAAAAATCAGGCCTTAGATAAACAAATAAAAGATAGGGTTGTTTCCACTGCTATTTCCTGTAAGTGTGAGATCTCCACCAATGAGGACAGGAACAGGACTAATATGTTAAAAGTGGTGTCCTTAATGTGTCCTTACTGTTGCTATTAAAGGTTGTCTCAGAGCTGCCACTTACAGAAATGCAGATTTGCAGAATACGTGGTAGCAACAGTTTCAGCAAGACAGTACTAGCTATATTGTGTCAGAATATAATAAGTTACTCAAGCTTTTGTAGAATACAAAGCAATTCCATTCTTCTCAGTACATGAGTAACCAGGAGGTATTCATGAGGATATGAAATGAGAAACATCTTCCTCTTCCAATTAATCATTGGTAAATTAATGAGCTCATGAATGCATAAATGCCTTTATATCATAAATATAACTAGCTATAAAAAGAACAAAAATAACTCTATGCCTATATCTCAAATTAAACCAATATATATCAGCTTTCAAATTGGACTAGTTTGCATGATAAAAGGAACTAGGAATACTGTACATGTGCATTGTTATGACTTGATACAACAGTATTCTAACATTTTTCCTGTGAGAGTTTTGATTTTCATCATGAAAAAAACTGCACCAACGTATAACTAATTCACACTGAACCCCAATGATCTCTTCTTTAAAATGTCTTCACAAGTATAGTTGCAGTGGATAATTTGTTCTTGTAAGTGAGCTTCTCATCTCTTTACCTGGTACTGTCCTTCATTCAATGCAGCTTTTGTCATTTGTGCTGATCACTAGAGAGAAAGAGACATTTTAGCCTTTAAGGCCACACAAAAGTAAGTATTTTGCAAATGTGAGAACTCCCCAGTGGAAATTCTGGACTGCAACATCCTACTCAAAACATGTGACCTGATTCTCTTCTCACTTACAATGGTGTAAGTTAGACATTATTCCATGGCAGTCAGTGGAGGAACAGTGATATCAAACTGGTATAGATCACAGCTGCCAACTTTCACGCAGTACATAAGCACCCTGACTTTCACAATAAGCCAAAAATCAGGCTAATCCCATTTCAAAACAAGGCCAAAACAAGCCAATCCCTAAGAACCCTGTCATAAACAGATGGTTAAGGGTTAATGCCTCTTTTACCTGTAAAGGGTTAAAAAGTTCACCTAGCCTAGCTAACACCTGACTAGACGAACAAATGGGGGAACGAGATGTTTCAAAAGGAAGGAGGGAAGTTTTTCCTTTGTTTAGAGTTTCAGTTTTCAGCCAGAGTGAAAAAGATCAAGGAACCAGCCTCTTAGAGTAGTAAGTTTTAGAAAGGAATAAATAGGTTTATGTTTATTTCTTTGTAACCTGTCTTATGCAATTAGAGGTACAATCAAATTGGGTATTTGGG
>NC_133769.1:217784182-217850351 GCF_003597395.2 Chelonoidis abingdonii | reverse complement strand
TGAAAATTCTAGATGGTGGCAGCGATACCAGATCTAAGCAAGTAATTAAGCTTAGAAGTGTCCATGCAGGTCCCCACATCTGTACCCTAAAGTTCAAAGTGGGGAAGGAACCTTGACAAAGCCCAATGCTCTATGTGACTAAATCCCCCTGGCGTGCAGTCTGGGACTGGTGGACCTTCTGTGCGCCCCTGACTCTCTCCCCCCTTAACCCTGCTTGCCCTCCATTGCCCCTGCTTGCCTGGAGCCAATAAAAAAAATAAAAAAGAAGCAACAAGCTACAAGAAGCTACAAGCCAAAAAACTAACCAACAAGCAACTCACAAGACAATTAAGCCAAAAACAAGCCCAATTTCTGCATTTTTTCGTGGGTTTGGTATAGGTGGGGGAGGACTCAGATTCAACATCTGCTCATCACCTTAGAATAGGGGTTCCCAAACTTGATTCGGAGCTTGCTCAGGGTAAGCCCCTGGCAGGCCGTGAGAAGCTTTATTTACCTGAGTGTCTGTAGGTACTGCTGCTCGCAGCTCCCAGTGGCCGCGGTTCACTGCGGGAAGTGGCGCTGGCTGGGCCGCTGCTTCCTGCAGCTCCCATTGGCCAGGAACGGTGAACTGTGGCCACTGAGAGCTGCGAGCAGTGGTACCTGTGGACGCTCAGGTAAACAAAGTGTCTCGTGACCTGCCAGGGGCTTACCCTGAACAAGCCGTGAATCAAGTTTGGGAACCTGTGCTTTAGAGTGTGGTCTCTTCTGACCTCACAAACAAAATAGGGTAGGCTGGGTCCATATTTGGAGTGGAACATTCCAAGACAAACCCAGCTTCTCCAGGAAATAGTGTTTGGGATTGAGTGGGTACTACTTTTTGCTCTGACTTAGTTCTCAGCATGATATTAGTGGAAGCTATATAGGAATAAGTGGCCAATTTTCAACATGGCATAGAGTTAACAATGGAGCACTCCAAGCTAAGGTGCCAGGGCTGATGTTATGTAATACAGTTATTTGTGAGATAGGATGAGGGAGGAAGAGAGTTTGAATAATGAGTTGTTTGCAAATAAGGCAGAATTATTCAGGATTGTCAAGACTCAAGAAGATGATAAAGAACTCCAGATGGGACTACTATCAAGGCTTAGGCAAATGAATACCACAACAGCAGATAATAATAATAGTTTTCACATCTAAGGTATTCCACTGATAGGAATAATAGGAACTGTGTGTGTGCACTGCTGGTTTAAAAATTAAATCTTTACCTGTCAAGTGTTTTGGACTCTCTCCTTAAATTAAGAAAGAATGAGCGCTCTGCCCAATTCTATTTCAAGACCTTACCTCAGGACATGACTTATGGTTCAAAGCACAAAACTCATGAGGAAGACCAAAGCAATTGCCCTGACCAACACTAAAAGCCATCCATGGGACTGCATAGATTCCAAGGCCAGACGGGGCCATTGTGATCATCTAATCTGACCTCTTGTACAACACAGGCCATAAAACTTCCCTCATATAATTCTTTCAGCAGATCTTTTAGAGAAACAGCCATTCTCGATTTAAAAATTGTCAGTGAAGGAGAATCCATTGGTTAACTGTTCTCACTGTTAAAAATTTACACCTTATATCTACTCCAAATTTCTTTACCTTCAGCATTTCCCTTGCGTCTTTCAGCCCTCTAAAATAGGACACATCCTTTCCTTAAATACCCTGCTGAGTCATGTGACAGGCAGAGAGGCTCAGAGTTACAAAGGAATTTAGGTATCTAACCACAGATTTAGGTGCCCAAATCCCACCTGGCACCACTATGATCCAGAAAACCCACTCGGCAACCACCTAGCCTGTAGGTGCCTAAATTCACTCATAGCCTAAAATGTTGCAGTAAAAGTTCCCTAGGTGCCTATGTTTCTGCTTCTTGGCATGTGCACTGCTGTCTCTCTCTAGGAGTCTGGACACCTATCTCCCACCTACACCCCAGAGAAATCCATGAACAAGGGACAGAGATACAGAGGAGCCATACCAATGGCATCTATCCAAACCACAGCCCCAGATCTAGGTTTGGATCTAGATTTGCAGCACAAATCTCTCTTTAATGGGTCATATCTGAACATCAAATCCATGAACTCCAAAATTTGGGAGAGTTTGCATTCAGATCTGCATTTTAAACCCTCAGATTTAGAATCAGGTTTTTCCTTCAGCTAAATATCAAAATAAGTTTGGTTCTAGAGAGGGCTGGTTCCAGGCATCATCAGAGAAAGCACGTGCCTGGGGCAGCATTCCATCCATTCTTGGGGCAGCACAGTCAGGGTGGCTTTTTTCCCCCCCCCGCTTTGGTAGTTCGGGCGGCGGCAGTCCGAGCAGTTTTTTTTTGTTTTGCTTGGTGTGGCAAAAATGGTAGAGCCAGCCCTCATTCTAGAACTACAGTTGGTTTCTGAGATTAGGGCCCAGAGGCTTTCTTCAGGCTTTTCACAGGATTGTTTACTTGCATATAATGCAAAATATATTTAAGGGTTTAAAATTTGGATTTTAAGTGTCCCTGTATTACTTAAAATACAAAATAAATGAAAATTTATGTGAATATTGGCCTTTGAAAAGAGGGATTTTTCCTCTACAGGAAATATGCCAGAATGTAATCTGCCTTAAAAAAACAAAACAAACAAACCTCTATTCACTAACTCCCTGAATCTCCATCTGTCTGCCTAGGCTTCTTAGATTGGGTGTTGAATGCCCACAGTCATAAAGATAGCATTCTTTCAACCCTCCATACATGTTATGTCAAGTTGCATCATGTCAGATGTGAAATGATTTAATGTGCTGTGACACTGTGTAGCCCAGTACTGTGCACTGCATTACAAACTGAGGGGGAAAAAATCAAAGGGACACAGAACCACACCCACTGGTGATTTGGCTACCTTGATACGCTGACAATACCAGGCTGTACTGTGCCATTGATTTTTAAGCAGGACACTGACATAAATGGGGAAATTGGCTTAAAAATGAAAGGCATGATATGGACTTCTGCTTTTGGTGGCGATTAATATTTACCCTCTGTGGCCACATCTCCTTCTTTATTTCAGACACCTTAAAAAAAGAGAGGTGGAAAATCACTTTACATTCATAATTAAACATATTCCATGTGATATTAGAGTAGCTTACTAGTACATCTTCACTGTAGCCCAGTACAGCAACATAGTAAAGACCAGATTTTTCCAGCAATATTTGCAGCAAATAATACCTTAATTAGATTGATTGAAATGGGACTACTTGTTGAGTAAGTACTGGTAAATATTTATAAGGGGAAGAGTCTGGCCCTAAATGAGTTGAAGTGTATTGATTACTCCACTATTGATTAGTTATTTCTAATTGGTATCAGTATATTTTGCAACCCCCTTAGTGGAAAAGAAAGAGTTACAAGTCCATCACCAGCACATAAAACAGTGTCTTTCATGACAGCTGTCACTTCAGGTAGTAAATACCCAAATGCAGATCTTGCAACCAGTTAGCAGATTGCTAGAAGCAGGAATCTCTGTTCTCATTTTTTGTTTGAAATGTTAAATAATGTACTGACAGCTGTGGAAGTTTAATTTCCTAATTCCCCCTCTCCACTATAGACCCATCAGCCCCCGCCATGCATGAGCCAAAAAGGAGACAGAGTACCTTTCCAAAAGCTGAATTTTCACTTGGATTGCCTGTATTAGAGAAGCTTCATAAATGCTCAGATGCTGACACCATTGCCGATTTAACAGCACCAATAAAATACTCAAACAATCTCTCATCACTGTATGCATTGTCACCTCACTCAGTGAGAAATATAGATTAGTAATGTTTCTATCATCTTGCCAAATTAGGAATGCATGGCTTTCTCGGTGAAGCGAGGTTAACAGAGTTGTAGATGGGATGTCTCCTGCCACCTTAATATGGAGAGCATGATTATCCATGTGTGCTGGTTATATAAATGTAAATATATTCCCTCACACATGAGTGCCCAGAGACCTCCAAATTAAGGGCCCAATCCAGCTCCCATGAGAACGATCATTTATGTCAATGGGAACAGGTTAACCCCTTGGACAGTGAGGGGAAAAAAATCCCATCTGTGGTACAACTGAATTATTTCACAGAGTGAATTAACTATCATGAAAAAAGCTAAGTATCTTACACCTCCTCTAGATATTTATTTTCTGTTTTAAGTTATTAAATTTTATTTATTTATTTTACAAAAAGTCCTACATAGCACATAAACTTTTAATGTTTGTTTCCAAAATTAACTTTTTAAAAACCAGTAAGAGTGGCTTGTATTAAATATACTTTAAAACAGTATTTTTGGTGGCTACCCATAGTTTTTTCCAGTATTCTCTTTCTCTAAAATCTCGTGTATTGTGCCAATTTGTCCTTTGCTAATTGTGTTGATGCGAACACCTTCATCCATCACAGGAAGTCTTTAGAGAGTAATATTCTTTTTAAAGTTAATGTTAGTACTGTAGCATCTAGGGACGTCAATTAAGGACCAGGGTTCATTATGCTAGAGCAGGGGTAGGCAACCTATGGCACGTGTGCCAAAGGTGGCACGTGAGCTGATTATCAGTGGCACTCACACTGCCTGGGTCCTGGCCACCAGTCCGGAGGGCTCTGCATTTTAATTTAATTTTAAATGAAGTGTCTTAAACATTATAAAAGTTTTATTTACTTTACAGACAACAGCTTAGTTATATATTATAGACTTATAGAAAGAGACCTTCTAAAAAAGTTAAAATGTATTACTAGCACGCGAAACCTTAAATTAGAGTGAATAAATAAAGACTCGGCACACCACTTCTGAAAGGTTGCCAACCCCTGTGCTGGATGCTGTACAGAAACAGACAACAGTCTCTGTCCCCAAAGAATTTATACAGTCTGGGTGTTGGATGGGACAAGTGGACAAAACAGACCAATGGGACAGAGATGAATGGATGGAGAGGACGAGGTAACAAAATCTGAGTTTAGCTGAAACTGGAAGTCTCAGGTTGCTACTTGCCTAACCAAGGTTTGTTCTGCCCATAGGGCCTGAGCGTTATATGCCTCACTGGTTCGAGCTCAGGAATTTAGCTGCTGCACTTGGATTCCTTGTATGACAGGACAATGTTCTGTCTCTAGGTTTCCATGTCCACCAACAGTACCTGTTTCTATATCCAAATAGATCTAACACCTTGCTGCCCTTTGTGCCTTTTATATCACTGGTAGTATTTTCTCTGGGACAGCATCTCACTTCAATGAGATTATTTAAGTACTTGAAGTTCAACACGTGCACAGGTATTTGCAGGACTGAGGCCTTAGTGGGGAAGTGGGGTTTGAGTACAGGACCACAAGGCAGGAACTACTGAGTTTTAATCCTGATACACTCTCCAGCCTTGGTCAAATCACAGCCTAATTTCAAAAGGGGCCACTGATTTTGGGTGCCTCAATATTTTGATGCCCAATTTGAGACACTGTGGCTCCCTTTGAAAGTTTTGGCCTTAGCATCTCTGTGCTTTAGCCTCCCCTTTCTGTTAAATTAAGATAATACTTAAGGCATCGCTGGTTGTTTAGTACTGGTAAAGCTCTTTGAAATTTAGGGTTGCCTGTGTGGTGCTCACCTGTTGGAATTGCTTTGCCCTTTTGTTTTGCCTTAAATTTAATTCTGTGGTACTTTTGTGATGAGGTTCTGTAGGTCATTTCACGGTAAACAAAAACATTAAATTCACATACAGCCAGAAGGTGAGGACGGCTCTCAAAGCCCATATGCTGTGCAGTGGGTTTCTTACACAAATAGGTCATGTAACCTGCTGCCTCCTGGCATTAGATGTGTCCATCTTTTATTTGTTTGTATAGGGAGTCAGAGGGAGGAGGATAAGAATCACAGGAGCGTACCTGAGAAGGCAGAAGAATATTAGACAGCGTTCGCTCTGGGGTCGGGTAACTAAACGTCCCAGTATTAGTGGTTTTGTATTATACAGGCAATTATAATGTCCCCTCCTCCCAGAAAAAATGTGTCCTGATTTTTCACACTTGCTATCTGGTGACCCTACTCGAGGGGTTCCTGGGGCAAAAATCTGATTTTTCAGATGCAACCTCTATTATGAACTTCCTGCAGTTATTTTAATTCAGACACCATAATATTACCTGCTGCAAACTCATGGAAATAGACAACTTTTGCGGGACAGGAAGGGTGGGAAGAAAGAGGTCAGCACTAGAGTTAAAAATAAAATGGCTGAGTAGTTTTGCAGCTTGGCTATATTTTCCCACTTTCAATAGAATGAGATAAATGAGATTTTGTTCCAAATTTAGGACCTGCATTAATAAATAAAAGAAACACTTGGTGGGGGACACTAAAGCTTCACCTCAAGCCCTCAGTTATGTATATCCAGCACACACATTTCAAGAAAGTAGATGAGACTAAAAAGTAAGATTTGTGTGAATAACTAATATTTTTATTTTTTAAGTAGGGAGAATCTGTTGATGTTTCTCCAGTCTTTGATATATTCCCCTTGCGTGCTGAAGATGAGACTGATTTCAAATCCACAGCCTTGCTACGTCCTACTGAAATGGACTTTTTCAAACATGCCAACATGTTTATTTCAACATTATCTACAACTGTGATTTTTATAAATCTTCATCTGATTTAGAAATGCAAATCTGTTTGGTTATATGCAAAACTTGAAAGTGTTTATTTAGACATCAGAAACCACACACTTCTAATTTATTGTGTTAATTTATAGACCCCCCTCAAATCTAATTTAATGTACTGATTTATAAACATTAAACAAAAAGTTCAAATTGATTAATGTTAACTCTGCTGTCAGATTTATGTTTCCTCGCTAAGAACACAGCTGTACCTCATTGGTTGGTTTACAAATCCTAACGTTAATTAGTTTTCTAGCTGTCTGATCAGAAAATATCTTCTTTCCTGATCATTAAGTTCTGATTTATCTTTTTGATGTATAACTATGTCTGATAATTTGTTACCACAGAGTCCTGATTTACTAACCCTATACGTTAAAATTTACAACATAAATTTGAAAAGCTCTGACCTAGGTGTAAAAAAAAAAAAATTGTGACTACTTTATGCCTGAAAAATAATCCTCAGGAGCATAGAGTTTTTATACAATTTTGCTGTGAAACTAAAAAATAAATTAGGAGTGTTTGTCAAGGAGTTTTCCTTTTCTAGTCTTTCCTTATTTTTGCATTTGCAAATGACTCCCAGAGACATTTCATCAGAATTTTCTGAAGGTTGGCTTACTAGTATTTGACCTGACTGAACTGAGGAAACTACAATATGTTGAGCTCCTTGACAACTTTTGGGGGTCTGATTTGGTTTCAATAAGGCTTTATCTTCCACGTGTATTTTTCATCCACTGAAAATCACTGATGTGTATTTGGACTTGAAGTGCAGCTTGGGAAACTCGGACACTTGTAGGACAGACTATTAATTATATATCTGCTGAAGTTGTTATTTCTCTGACAAACTGCTGCAAAATTTATGTTTATCAGTTCTGTGCTCTCACCTACTGAGTGTTGAGTTATTACCCTCTGGGAAAGGCACTCATTTTCATGGCAATCCTGGAAAGGGTCAGAAAGCCTTGGACAGGAATTAACCTAGAATAACGATCCTCCAGAGCCCCTTGTGCTCAGCAAAGGGGTTTTATGGTTCTCATAAATATTATACAAAATTTAGCTGATCCTTTTTGTTTATTCTTATCTAACATTCCTCCTTCTTACACTTGCTGGATTTATTGGGTAGTTTCCCACTACCCATTTTTTGTGGAAAGGCTTTGTTTCACTTTTGAGCTAAGCCATTGGAGAAGGGATGCATGGCTGTCTATTCTGTTAGGGCCAAATTCCAGTCTCTCTGAAAAAGTTGATTTTAATGAGCTCAGGATTTCAACATTGAAGAAGTAGCAGAGGATTTAGAAAAGGAGGTGCAATAATTATTGAAAATCTATATAATACAGAAATAATGATCAGGGATTTGTTTTTGCTTTTCTTAACCTCACAACAGTATCACGGAGGAACTCCTCTTCTTCCATCAAGGTACTTTATATGGGGTTCATCACTGTAGTCTCTCAGGCTCCGCTCCACAAAAGGGACTTGAGAATTGTGTTGCTGAGCATTGCAATGCCTAACTTTGAGGCACCTCCAAAATCACAGAAACAACACCATGTTTCACAAAAGCTGAGTTAGGCACCTAGGCTCTCTAACCAATGAGTGGAGAAAGACAGGTGCCTAAGAATGTGATCCACCAAAGCCTTTGGAAAAAAAAAATCACAAGATCGCTGTAAGAAGTTTGTAAAGAGCAGCAAAGAGTCCTGTGGTACCTTATAGACTAACAGACGTATTGGAGCATAAGCTTTCGTGGGTGAATACCCACTTCGTCAGACGCACAAAAGCTTATGCTCCAATACGTCTGTTAGTCTATAAGGTGCCACAGGACTCTTTGCAGCTTTTTACAGATTCCGGACTAACACAACTACTCCTCTGATACTTGTAAGAAGTTTGTTTCCGAAGAATGAGACCTAGAGAGGCAACCATTATGAAAGGATCTGTTAGGATGGGGCCTGAACTTCCATCTTCTGAAGACAATGGCTCCACTAGGAGTAGGCTGTAGATGCAAGTAACTCAATAGAAATACCCAACTCAAGCCAGGAAAGTGTAGTGTTTAATTACTTGAAATAACCAATTATCTGGCAAATTTTAAAGAATATTTTATCATTTATCTGTCATGTGTTTTTCTATACATCATTGTCCTTTATAACTGCTTAACATGGTATCCATGTAGAAATAGAACTTTTCTCCTTCACTCTTCTCCTGCCAGATTCATCTAGTTGATGCCATGATCCAGTGTGTGTGTGTGACATGGGACTCACTTCTGTTCCAAACTGTAACATCACTGAGGGAAAGCAGAAAGGAGCAGCTGGCTGCCTACAAAGGAAAATGTTTGTCTCTGTATATGCCTCATGATACCAAGCAGACATACAGAAATGAAAGACAAAAAAAGTCAAGAGTTCAAGGAGCTTTTTGGGTTAAAATAGTGAAAATTTGAAAGTGAACTTTTAGATTCAGAGTAGGATCTAGCTGTCTTCTGATAATATTGTATGGAGCCTAGCACAATAGGCCCTAGTCTTTCTACAGGTAGGGCTGGTAGCCCCAACCAATATTAAGGTTGCCCAAGACCCTGCTGTTAATTGCTTACAACTCCCATTCTAAGACCCTTTTGTTAATTGCTTAGAATTTAGCTGAGTTTTAAACATTGGGATGAAATTTTCCATGGTGGGTATGTATCTCAGATTGAGTTATATTTTGGAAAATTTCAGCCAAAATGGTTCAGCCATTACTGAAGACAAGATTAGGAGGAAAATGGATTGTTTTGCCCACGTTAAAAAATTCCAGTGACTTTTTCCATTGAGAAGCTTTAGCAACAACATGTTGTGGAGAAGAGATTTCAAAATTGGTAGGGGAAGCAGGTTGCCCTTTTGCCCTCCTCCCATGAAACGCCACACAAATTTGGCCAAGTTCGTAGCCCCTGGGGGAAAAAAAAATCAGTTTGCCCATGTTCCGAGATTTTCTAGAGTTTAGCAGTTAAAATCCTCCAAGATTTTATCCTCACTGAGGTTATGTCTTCATTACAGACCTATATTGGTATAACTACTTTGCTCAGGGGTGTGAGAAATCCATACCCCAGAGTGACATACGTACGCCAACCTAACCGCTCCATGTAAAGAGCGCTATGTCGACAGGAGAGCTTCTCCAGCTAATATAGTTATCACCTCTTGGTGAAGTGGATTAACTATGCCAACAGGAGAAGGTCTCCCATCAGTGTAGAAGTGTCTTCTCTAAAGCAGTACAGTGGTGCAGCTACACCACTGTACTGCTATACATGAATACAAGCCTTAAGTATGCTCCAGCCTCTCATGGCTCCTGTTGCTGACCAGAAAATGCATGAAGTTGTCCACACAGAGCAATAGAGCATGCTCCAGCCCTGAGTTAGAGGATCCAAGCCAGACTCCCCAAGTAATGGCTGCTCCTGACCGTGGCACCATAAGAGAAGGGAAACTGTCTCTGCTATGCTTTCAGTAACACTCTGCCTTCCCCAGCTAGCACTCAGACAGCTTGGAAGAGGAAACTGTTTAACTTCAGTGCAAAGGGACAAGAGCCAGAGCAGATGGGGAGGGAAAGGAATAGATTGGGACAAGGAATCTGGTGCAAGTGGGGTGGGGGCAGTGAGAGAAACTGGGAATGACAGAAGGATTCCCTCCATATTGGACATGCTCCAGCATGGGGTAGAGCAGGACTTTCCCTGCAATAACAACTCTGGCTCAGGGGGAGTAGATAAGGGCAAGGAGTGGAGGGTGGGGGTGGGAAGACAGGGACTGAAGGCTAGCAGGGGGAGGGGGAAGAAGAACTGGGAATTCAGAGAGGGAGATTCAGACTGGGTAGGTAGGGGGACTAATGACAAGGAGCTGGGCGGGATGGTCTGCTAGGGAGTCTGGAGGGGTGAGACTAGGACTGGCTGAGCAAGGAGACTGGGACAAGAAGCTAAGGATCAGAGACTGGAACTGGCTAGATGAGGAGAATGAGAATGGGACTAGGACAAGGAACCCAAGGTAGGAAAAGAGGACTGGGACTGACAGCTAGGAGGGAACAGGGCAAATGTGGTCAAGCTTGAGGGGAAAATGAGCACAAGAGTCTATATTCACCAGAGCATACTCCCTTCCAGAGCCTGGAATGGAACCCAAGTTCTGAATCTCACAATCCTCTGCAGTCAGCAAATACATGTGAAACAGGCAAAAATGCATCTCATCCCTTCCACTGATGATCCACAGAGAGGATGACAACCTACTACTGCTATCAGTTACTCCATTAGCTCACCTGGCACAGGTCAGTGCAGGGGATCTAAAAGTTCCAACCCTCTGATGGCTCATGTGAGTATCAGTACGATGCCGCATGATGCAATTATTTTTTGTGTGTAGTTTCCTATGTTAAAAGAACATTAAGGTTGTAAAGTCAAGCATCCAAAAGTTAGGAAATGCCAGAATTAAGATGATTTTTGCAACCTTAATTCCCCCTCACACCCCAGTGTATACGCATTATGATACAGTTTCTAATTTCAAGATTGCAAACTGTTTTTTCCACAGGACCTGTGCATCCTTTATTGCATGGGATAGTTCTGTTATGATGATAATTGGGGTTATGTAGTGAAAAAACCTTGCATGTAAGATGCCTGCTTCATTTGTTGCATAGGTTGAAACATGTATACTATTAATAGTACTAGTGAGGGTGGGTCTAGGTCTGCCCAAAACTGAAGCTGCTAAGTCCAGGCTTCAACTTACTTCTTGAGACAATGAAGGGGGAAGAAAAACAAACACACATACACACAGGATCAGGAGTGAGATCAGGGATCCATAGGGGGACATCAAGCAGAGAATCCCCAAATGCCCACTGCTCCTCAAAGGCATCTAAGAAGTCAGCCAGCATTGCCCCGAGGAACTCTGCCCGCAGGTATTATCAGATAAGGGATCAGATATAGCCCCCTCATACACATCCATCTTCCTCCTCCAGGTATGGTGGATGGCTGTCTTGGCCAGTGGCCAGAGGAGGTTCACGAGGAGGTCCTGCAACTTTGTGGGGCCACGGATGGAGTGTGCAAGGACCAGAGCGGAATACAGGCTGTCCCAGGGGGTTCCTTGCCCTCCTTGGGTGGCAGCAGTTCCCACCCTCAGCGCTGGGACAGGACATGAGGGTAAGAAAGGGGATGGCAGGAAGCATGAGTGCACACAAATGTTTCCTGGGCATGGTTTGGGGACAGACCAACTGGATGTCATTCAGCCAACTTAGGCTGCATGTTGGGGGCAACTCAGGAAGGCTTGCGAGGCCTGAGCCCAACGTCAAGTTCCAGAGGGTCAGGGGTGAGTGGTGGGCAGGGAGCACCCTTCCACAGGACCTGCTCAAGGAAAATAAGAGAAACAGGAGGCAAGTCTGCCCTCGCCCCCTGGAGCACACGATGGGGGACATGTGGGTGAACAATGCCACACACTCTCTGAGCACCATGGGATCCACCCAATCCCTTTGGCTGTAGTCTAGGTGGTCTCCAACTCTGGTAGTGCCAGCCAGGACCAACTTCCAGCACACCAAGGGAGATTCCACCACCTGCACACATAGGTGAGGGTTGTGAAGCAGGGTCTCTGCGAGAAGGTCCTTCCCCTCGGTGGCTGCTGCAAACCTGGTTGCAGAGACAAGCTTCCAGGTCCTGAGGAAGTCCTGGCAGAAGAGCGGCAGTTCAGAGAGGTCTCAGGGGAGACCTCATGGAAGTTGATAAAAGAGCGACTGGTTGTATCAGTGTCCTCGGAGGTGTGGAGGAAGGTGCATGCCATTATGCTCCATTGGAAGATGTGTAGTGAATGAAGACGGGGAGGAAAGGATAGTCCTATACCTAAGACAATTGAACGATGCCCTGGAGTATTGGATTCCACCCTTGCTTCTGCCACAGAGTTCTTGTGTAGCACTAGGCAAGTTACTTAAACCAGACATTTCACAGGCAGGTCACTAATTGTGTGTTCCTCATTTTCCAGGTGCCCAACTTGGGACCTTAGTGTTTGACTTCTACAAGTACTGAGCACTCACAGCTGCAAGTGAAGTTAATGGGAGCTGTATCTGAATGCATAAAGTGCTAATGTAATGCTAAGTACTCTGAAAAATCAGGCCCAAGGTGAATTGGCACCCAAAATTTGTGAATTTTTACTCTAATCTCTCTATGCCTCAGCTCCCTACATGTATAATAAAGTTAATACCTATTCTTCTCACATGGGTATTGTGAAGATAAATTAAATTTCTGAAGCACTCAGAAGAAGAATCATAGAAAAGCCCATAAGTATAGTGATAATTCTGTCTTCAGGACAGAGTGTGTATAAGTCAATAAGTCATGGAGCCACACTCTGAACAATTATTAGAAAACAAAATATTGAATAGCTGCTCATTAAGCAAGGACCATCCATTCTGTGCACTGAAGGAGCCAGGGGTCCACCAAAAAAAAAAAAAGGGTGTGATCATGTGATCCGCTATAGCCTAATGCACGCACATGTGGGGACTGAATCAAGGTTGCACAGACCACCTTAATTCTGGTATTTCCTAGTTTCTGACTGCTTGACTTTACAAGCTTAATAATGTCCTTTTAACATAGTTTTTTATGTGTAATAATTTAAGTTGGCATGGCTCTTTAGTCCAGAATTTGTGATTAGGGAAAAGTCTACAACATACAACCGAGATTCCAGTAACTCTCCATTGCAAAGACATAATTCATTCCAAAATATGATTCAGAACAGAGCTATGGAATGTGTCATTAACATCTCGGTAATAACAGTGACCATCACATTAAATTGGTTTTCCCCAAGACTCTCCTTTCTGCCCCCTTCCAGATCATTTATATGCAACTATCACATACTGTATTCTAATTTTTAATAAGGCCTGTGTATCCCTTAAGGTAATTTTCTCTGTCTTTACAGCCTACTTCATTTTAGTCTGCTTTAGCTTCAACTTCGGCTGTCTCAACTCCATGGGGACAAAATCCTCTCAAAGTCCTAAGTGTGTAAGCCCAGTGGCTGAATCGCCTTCCTTCTCCAACGCTAAGGGACCCCTTAATTCCTTTGTTAAGCCTTTGAAAATGACAAGTAAAGATTTATAATCCCTGCGGGGGCAATGAAAAGGAAACCATCCAGATGCCACCACACAATTCTGTAGTAAACCTCTCCCACAACTGCCAAATGCAGGAATGTGGTAAAGACGCTGAATACTCAGCACAAGAAATTTCACAACCCAGTAGCAATGCTACATCAAAATAATAATAACAAAAACCAAATGGGAACCCAGCAGACTGAAATCCCCCGGGTTTGCTGGCAGGAGCATAAGCGAGAATTCAATGTCACATTTTGCACAAATACTATTTTGAACGAAATAAGTGCCCCCATCTAACACTGGAAAGGATAGAGACCACACACAAAAAGTAGCATAAAATCATTGACTGAATCACCTTCAGGGCACAACAACTGACTAATTGTTTAGTGATCCCTTGCTATCCCTTAAGGCATTAGAGACAGAGGCTAAATCTGTAAGATTTTCCAAAGGGTGTGTGCAAGTAAACCCACTGCTCTAAACAGCCTAATTTTCATATTAGCCTTTCCTGAGACATTGCTGGACAAGCGTGAAACTGATTTTAAGCCCTTTCAGCACAGAGCCAGAAATGCAGATCTGGGAAATCTGAAACTTTCCACCAAAACTTCTTACTGGAATGTAACCTTTTTCCTTGCTCTGAACTGTCTGTGACAAACAAGTCTATCAACGGGTTATTCATAACAGTCTCATTTTTAAACTCCCCAGACTTTTGTAGGGTGGAGAGTCATTAAAATATGGCAAACTATTTACAGCAAATAATTTATTACTATTTTAGTACTTTTTCTGTTAGCTTGTTATCTATGAACAGGTTTGTTTTATTAAGTCATTTGTTACCAAAGTGATTCAGCAAATGCTTTATGCAAACATATGTAAGACTGTGGGTTGCTCTCAAACCTGTCACTGCACCATTGCTGGAGTATTCACCTTTCATAGTTTGCTGTTCCCATTAGTCTCCTAAGTCACATGATAACAGTTTCTGCTGTCTGACTGGATAACCAAAGCTTTAATAAGCGGGAGATGGGGTGAAGTAAGTCATTTGTGACACCAATGCATTCTCATGAGCATCTGAGAGATTTCTGGTGCAAATACTGGTCTGCATCACTCCCTCATTCCACAGTCTTGCAAACACTAAACAAAAAATAATTCTCTCCTATCAATGTTCATGATAAGCAAATGAAAATGATTCTAGATGTATGGACAGTGGTAAGCAAATACTATTCAAGTATCCTAACATGTTGTAAATAGCTAGAGAGAGAGTGATGAACTTTGTAGAATGAGTTATTGTAAATCGTAGCATGATATGAAGATGGGTGGAGTTTTTCTCCCTCTATTAAAAAAAACATAAGTAAATATTAGTGCTTATGAAATATATTGAATTGGAAGCAATTGGTCCATTCTTGAGCCAGAGGACAGGTCCAGGATAGGCAGTGGTAATGGAGTATTTTACTATTGCACTGCCCTGAGATCCTGGAGAGACCATTTCCAGGGCTGAAAGCTAGTTTACACCTACATACCATGAAATCATTGACCTGGTGGTATCTGTTATGATCCAGGGCTTTGGTTTACCTCAGACCCACTGTCATTCACTAACTCCAGATCCCCAGTTGCCTTCCTACCTGTTCCCATTTTTCTGAACCTCTGTGGCCTCCTCTTCTTCAGCCACCCCCACCCCAGTGCCCACGGCATCCTAGCTCAGTTCTCACATGCCAGTGAAATCCTAAGTCATGACGTGTCTTGTCGTCAGTACATACAGCAATTTGTAAGATCTGGTTCGTGCCTTCCATAGGACTAGCTAGGGTCTTTTGCACAATTAAAGTTAAAAAATATTCTCCAGTTTTTCTTACAGAGATGAAATTAGTGGAATTCAAACACAGGCTAAATTCAGCTGTGGAGTTACACCAGGGATGGATTTGGCCTCATAGTAGGCCCCTCCAATAGCCATCCACACTTCTGCCTCTCAAGTTTCAGGTCTTCCTACAATTATGAATTTAAATGGTAGTTTTGGTAGATTGACAAATCTTTACAGGAATCTGTTAGGAGTATATGAATATGAACTACTTCCCACACTGGAAAGATGTGTACATTACCAGACTGCAGCATGAAATATAACTCCTTAAACACTCCTCCGCAGCTCTTTAGCATGTTGAAAACTAGCATTTGACTGCCCATTACTGTTTCACAAGCCCCTCCCATGGGAACTCCAAAGTTACCCTGATATTTTGGAAAGTATGACAAGGGCCTGCTCAAGGTAGGCTGTTAATTAGGGCATACAACAGGAACCAATAATAGACTATGTAATAGGAAAGCAGAGGGTTAAGAGTGTCATTTTAATTGTAGATCTTGTTTATGTTCAAGGGTTTACATCTCAGTTGCAAACTTTTTCTTCAGATTGCAACTTGGCATACCAGGCCTCAGCTTGGAATCTAATGTTTACACTGACCTAAAAAAAAGCAACATTTTGGCATTTGAGACTTACATATCTAGGATTTCTTTAAACTTTCAGAGCCCCCCCAAAAGCCAGTTTCCATTTGAAAAAAAGAGTGGTTGTTTTTTTTAAAATTCATCTGGCCACAAAACAGTGTAATTAAAAAAAATTAAAGGAATTACACTGTCACTGCAACTATCATAGGTTGACTAAATCATATTTAAAAACGTACTGAATATTCTGGATATCAGCTGATGAAAATTTGGTGTGGCTATCCTGGCTCTTCACATAACCACCTGCATCAGAATGTCAATGAGAGTTTTGCCATCGACTTAACCAGAGCCAGGTTTTCATCCTTGAACTTTAATTATGGTAAAATACTCAAATGTCAAAATAGTCCTTTACCTTGGAATATACCATCTGTGCTTTAGGCCAGGCTTGTGACATGTACATATTTCTAATTCTAGTCTCCAAATTTTAGCAAAGGACTCACTCAACACTTTGAAGCTAAATCAAAACATAGCACAAGCCATGTTGTTTCAAATTCCAGGTTCTAAAGAATTTGTTTCATTTGCAGTTTTTGTTCTCCCTCAGCCCCAAGTCATGGATATTTGTGCTTTTGGAATGTAAATGAAGGGTACTCATCAAATTATTCAGGTTGGCTGATCAAACTCTCTCTAGTCCTCTTCTTTGGTATCTGCTGTATTTTTCCACTTTTACATTGCATGTAAAATGCCTTTTACCTAATTTTTCATTTTTAAACAGGCACAGATACAGTTTTAGATTAACAAATACACCAATATGAAAAATATTACAATTGTAAACTATTACCTGAGGTTACGTTTCCACCATGTCAAAATGAAAGTTGTTCTACAGCACCATATGAAGCTGAAAGGTATAATTGCTCTGGACACCAGGGAACCTCATGGGATGCAGAAAGTACCTATTTGCCAGACTCTGGTGTGGCAGTGGAGTGCGCTGCAGAGGTTACTCCAAGCTAGTACCTGGATAAATCTGTGGCCCTAGGAATCCATTCCAAGGTGCATGGGAGATCTGGAAGATTCAAGTAGATATTTTCACAGCTCTACGGGAAACCAAAGTTCAAATCCCTGCTCTCTATCAGACAGAGTAAGATCTTGAACCTGAGTCTCCTTCATCTCATGTCAGAGCTCTAACCATACAGGTGTAAAAGGCAACAGTGGCATTTTCTCTAGTTGCTGGTGCTTGGAAGAGCAAGATGTCTGTAGAACAGGCCTGCTCCTGACCTATGTCCCTGTACCCAGAACCATTATGGAGGCCCGTCTAGCATGGCTGCACATGAGTATGTAAAGTGTAGTTATAATGCACAGGGCATAATCTCTCTAAATCTGTAGCTTCTTTGAAGACTTAATTGAAATTAATGGTGTTTCCACGTGCTGCCACAATTCAAATGCAGAATCCATAAAAAGTGGAGTGTCAACCTTCAGTATGAAGACTTTGGGTTTTGTTACTGTGCCACAGCCTAGTTGCTCTTTATGTTTATTATTTGTCTTGAGATAGCACAGAGGCCCCAGTTAGGATCCCATTTTTCTAGGCACTGTGCTCACATAATGTAAAGACTAATCCCTGCCCCAAAGTACTTAGTCTAATGTTAAATGTAAAAGGTTAGTTTTTAAGTCTGGCATTTGATGCTTTGTTACAATGTAGGAGACCTGAGCTGGATTCTAAATATCAGGGTTTACATTTTTGGTGTATCAGAGGCTCAAATAGCCTAGTTGTTAGTGTTCTGCATTACTATACAAGTCAGATTTACAGCCTGGTCATCACTGGTCACAACCAACAGGCCAAATTCTTCACTGCTGACGTCAATGGAGGTATGCTATGAGAGAGTTTGGACCAGAAGGTGTTTTTTTCCCAAAGGCTAAATACATTTAGAGAAGTTACATTACTGACTTTGGTTTCGAACCTAACTTTAGAATATGCACAGCTGCTACAGGAAGGTGATAAAGTGTGTCTTTAAAAATCTTTTATGTACAGAAGCTTTGAATTTGCAAACAGAACAAAACATCATCCCTCTATTTAAGCTCTTCCAATGCATTCCGAAAGCTGCCCCTTCACAATCAGGTTTTTTAGTGTACACCAACATATCCTAAATGAAAATTTAGAACCATTCCCTAAATTTTCTTTTTCAAGTAAATATATACATGAATACTCTACCAAAATAAATGCATTGCATTTAAAGTTAATCTTGAAGTGAAATCAATTCAACAAACCAGTTTTAGATTTTTTCCTTGGTCTGTGGATTTAAATTGCTTCTGAAAAAAATCACATGAACCAAACATCTATATGGCAAGATTTTAGCTTCATAACTACAAAAGTAGGCTTTCCACCTGCCTCTCAGATTCCATTTTCCACAAAGAAAATGCATGTTTAAAAGCACACTTTTTGTGGCAGACATAATCTCACTAAATTGCATATGACTGAATCTTTTGAGGCCCTTTTAACTCCAGAATAGCTTTCCAAAACTGTATATGTAAAAACAGCTTTGCCATATGTAGGGTTTGCCATAAAGTTACAGGTACAGACAGATATGTAACATGGGTAAATTAGCGTATTTAAAACAAACATATTCCATGGGAGTGTTAACAGGTAAGGTATATCACCCCTAAGTGTAGCTTATTTAACCTGGCCATTTAAAAGGTTAGCTCTTTTCATGTCTGTAATGTTTGTATAACTTTCTTACATGCACAGTGTTTTAAATCCTATGAAAGCATTCAAAAGTTCTTCTTTTGTAGCATGTGTTCATCTCATTGATTTTGCAATATAAAAGCATAAATACAATGCAATCAACATGCATGCATAAACAGTAATAAAGATGGTTATTATGTGCTGTGGTACTTCTGTGCATTGTTTAAGGAAACCTGTTTATAGTTTACTTGGTTTCAACTACTTTAAAAGATAATTAATTTGAAAAGTACGTCGGTCACATCTTCTTTTCAAGGGATCTATGTCTAGGTTTTTATTCCACACTTAAATATGAGTGGCCACCATACCAGTGAATGTGTGCCTTGGGTATCTGATTATTGCACTGCTATCACTTTAAGGTGCTGAATTAGAGCCAGACACCTATGCAGACCCCATGTATAGATCCTAGAACTGATAGTCAGTCATCCTAGAGACGTGGGGGGTGAAGTAATATATTTTATTGGACCGACTTCTGTGGGTGAGCAAGACAAGCTTTCAAGCTACAGAGAGCTCTTCCTCAGGTCCAGGAAAAGTACTCACAGCTAAATACAGGGTCAAATAGATGGAATATGTGCTACCTACTTATGCTAAGCTATCTGTTCGATCTTGTATTTAGCTGTTACTCTCTGAGTATCTTTCCTAGACCTGTGGAACAGCTCTCTGTAGCTTGAAAGCTTGTCTTGCTCACCCACAGAAGTTGGTCCAGTAAAAGATATTAGCTCACCCACCTTGTCTCTCTAATATCCTGGGACTGACACAGCTATAACACTGCATACAACAGATTATCATGTTTTTTTAAAAACGCTGACAAGATGAGGTGTGGGGAATCTTTGTGGCCATTTCCTCTCTCCAGTACTCCTCTTGCAGTTTTTACTACGTGACGTGATAATCTGACCCCAGGAATGGAGGTGTAGTATGTGACACTATGACTATAAGCAATGCCATGAAATTTTAAAAGGGAAAATTTGAAGTAAAACCAAAAAAAATCAAGAAAATCCTTCCAACAGGCAGGTCTACTGGGCTATGAAATTGTCTTCTTAGCAAAGTATTGGAAACCTAGTTGTGTAAAACAACTAGATACAAAATGTTCTGCAGGAAATATAGGAAAACTGACTGGATGATCTCAGAGGTTTCTGCCACCTCTAATTTATGATTCTCATACTTTCTTCTACTCTATTCAAATTCTTATATTGTGCCCCTCACTGTGGGATTTGAGTGCCTTCCAGTGAACATCAAGCAATGATGATCCAGTGAATCAACTAGCATCTGTCACATTTGTTTCCTTCTACCTTCTTCTCCTGTGACAAGGCACCACTTACCACTAATGATGCCTAGTGGTTAGGTCACTGGGCTCTAGCAGTGTGGCAGTCTCTCTCCTAGCAGATAGAACCTTAGCCCTCCATCCAGGTCACCAACTGAGTCCAACCACTTCTGGGATAACAGTCCAAAAATACATTAAGTCCTTACAAAAGAAAGTCTTCTGCCCACCTCTGCCTCAGAGTTTACAATATCTCTATCCCTCTTATCTCCAGGGCGGAAGGGTTGTGCCCTTTTCACAGGGCTTGGATGCCCTCCCTCTCCACTGGGCTCCAACCGAAGGTTTTACAAGAAGCAGTGATATCAAGCACCCAGGAGTGCTTCAGGACTGCCTCCCTGGACCACTTACCCTCCCAGTCCAGGGGATGGTCAAAATCTCACAAACAATCCTGAAGAACATTGAGTATAGGGTTCCTCCAGCCTAGTGAAAGGCTAGTGCCCCCTCCAGAGCTAGGGTTGCCAATTTTCTAATTCCAGAAAACCAAACACCCTTGCCCCACCCACTGCCCCACCCCTTCCCAAGGCCCCACCCCTGCTCATTCCAGCCCCTCCTCCCTCCATTGCTTGCTCTCCCCCACCTTCGCTGTCATGCTCAATTTCACTGCAAGGCCCAAACAGGCATATATATTGTTTTGACAGATGTATTAGGCTAAGTTCACATTTTATTTGTTACAGGACGCAAGAGTTGGCAGCAAAATAGTCAAAATGGGTAATTTAAAAAAAAAAGAAATTTCACAAAGGTTTTCATGATTCTTTCCCTCCTCTCTTCACATTTTTTGTAACTATCTCCATGTTTTTTGTTTGCTTAAGTTATTGTAATTTTATTTGTGGAATTAGGACCACACGTTATCACAGCTGCAATGTCCAT
This sequence comes from Chelonoidis abingdonii, assembly GCF_003597395.2. NCBI lineage: Eukaryota > Metazoa > Chordata > Testudines > Testudinidae > Chelonoidis > Chelonoidis abingdonii. Next base: position 217,829,367 of record NC_133769.1, on the reverse strand, counting down.
TAAAGGGCCGCTCCTGAAGCCCAAATACAAATCCATAGAGCACAGCCACAGAAATTCACACCTGTCCAGATACCCATATAATTTAATCTGTAGAAACTGACTCCCACCCTACTTGCAGATACATACACCTGCCATGCACTAACACACATACTTCCACTTATTTATTATTACAATTGTTGTTTAGTGCTTAGAGACCCCAACTAAGATCAGGGCTCCAGAGTAGTAAGTGCTGGACATACACATAGAAAGAGAGTCTGCAACAAAGAGTTTATAATGTAGCTAGCCAGAGGTGGGGAGAAATGAATGATACATTGGTTCTTCTTCTATGACTAGTCAACAGCATTCACTTTTTAAGAAATACATTTCTTTTAGAGATCCCTTCTCTTTTAAAAACTTGTTATGAAATAAATATACACATTTTAGGTCATCATTTTTTTTGTGCACAAGACGGCAAAAGGAATAAAAGTGAAAGTTAAGCTGCAAATTGTATTCACACAGGTATACACACATGCGGCAATACATGCACCTCCCTACACAAACACACACAGTATGTTACACACATACAATGAATGCATGCACATACTTACAGAGACCCTTTTTCATATACTTTTCCAGGGGCTGCCTAAATCACCCAGCATGAAGGGAGGAGGGTGGGCTGGAGGGGAAAGATGGGGGGCGGTGGAGGAGAGAGGATGGGGAGGGAAAGAGGCTAATGATGAGAGCAGGGTGGGGGTAAGAGAGGGCAGTGAAGGAGAGAGGAGAGAATGTGGGCGGGGGTACGTAGTATGGATGGGGATGCAGAAGGCTACAGGTTCATGAGATGTGAGGAGCACAGGGGTGTATAGGGACACAATGGGTACAGTACTGTATGGAGGTGAATGGGGTTCAGGAGTGTGGGGGGTGAGGGACATGAGGGCAGTGGCTCTGGGAGGCTGAGAGGATGAGTAGGAAAGCTCTGTAAGGGGTACAGGGCTGGGATGGGTAAGTGTGGGAGGATGGGATGAGGGAGGAATGCAGCGCAGTGGATGGAGGTGCAGGGCAGGTGGAATGGGGAAGGATGCAATGATGGGGGGGCAGCCCCATTCCCAGCACTCGGAGATCGGGTTACACATACCTCCAACTCCTGGGTGCCAGTGATGGGGCAACAGACCATGGTTTTGCTGCAGGGCATGCACCAGAGCTCAAGCCCAGCTATGCGAGGCGAATAGGGCCAGGCAGGGCCGGCTCCAGGCCACAGAGCGCCAAGCACGTGCTTGGGGAAGCATGCCACGGGGGGCACTCTGCTGGTTGCGGGGAGAGCGGCAGGCGGCTCTGGTGGAGCTCCCGCAGGCATGCCTGCGGGAAGTCCATCGGAGCTGCTGGACCGGCAAGTGGCAAAGCACCCCCCACGGCGTGCCGCAGTGCTTGGGGTGGCGAAATTTTTAGAGACGGCCCTGGGGCCAGGCAACAGTGGGAGAAGTGCATGCCACGCAACTCCTCAACAGCCACCTGCGAGCGCTCGAGTGGCGCTAGTTCTGCCGCTACCCTGACCAAGCCAATGGGAGCTGCCCCTGAGGGTGGGGCAGCACTCAGACCCCCCCCCCCCCCGCCACAGCAGCCCGTAAGGCTACAAGCCAGATATGCCAGCTGCTTCCCAACCCAAGAGCTGCACGGTCCATAGCACAACAGCTACCAGGGAGCCTGCCAGCCCCACTGCTGCGCCGCATGAACCGGTCATTCAATGGCCCAGTCAGCAATGCCTTTTGGACTGGGTGTTCCGGTCCAAAACCAGACACCCTATCTAGGGCCTGGGCTTGCTGCAACTTGCATACTTCATCCCTGCAACCAGGTCTCCTGCTGTACCCTTACCCAGGAATTTTCAGGATAGAATGGGAAGACAGACCTGTTTGCCCACATTCTGAGCTGTCTGGTTTCCTTTTAAGCCCTTCCTCCAGCTGGAGCAGACTCTGCAGGTGCAGTAGGGCAGGGCCACAAACTGTCCCCATGAAGGGTTTATACATCCCATCCCATTCCCCAACGTATAGATGTCTTCTAATCCAAGCCCATAGCATCTAAAACGAGTGAACATTTTTTTTAAAAAATTACACATTTGTAAATATAACCAAGTTTACAAAACACTAATTTTCTTTGTTATATATAAATCTGCTTAATACATTAATATCTCACTGGAAAAAAAGCAGGGAGATACAGGGATAAGAAAGGATATGGAGAAGAGATCCCTAAATTGACACAGTTTATTGGCACATGCTTCTTCAACATATTCTTGGTTAGAATAAGGATTCTCTTGCTTTGTAAGGGCCAATTCTGCCAGGTCTCCACACTCTCCTGCCACTGAAGTCAGCAGCAAAGTTTACAAGATAGGACCCCCAAGTGAGGAACCAATCCCAGTTTTCTGCAATGGATACTAGTGTGTTATACCATTCTATATATATATATATACACACACACACACACACACACACGCACACATACTATAGCCTTTTGAGTTCAGTCATATTGATCGCACCACATTTTCTGTCCAATGCCTAAGATATTCTTTTCCACCATAACATTCAAATAAATTCATTTAACTGTTCATGTGGAATCTTTTTAGTATTTGAAAAATGTGCTAGTATTCGCACTATGTATTAATAATATACAAGTCCTGCTGGAATTTATATACTTTATGAAAAATGGTCTCTTTCAGGTTTTCATTTGCTGCCCAGACAGAACTGATAATGCCCACCAGAGGTATATGGAAGTGTCTTAAAGCACAGTTTCAGAAGTCACCCTGGATATTTCCTGTTTTTTGTTTGATAACTAAATAACCTCACCACGCAATTTATAGTCCTTAGCATAGGCATTATCTAGGGACTAGGGCAACCATTGCATACTCTGAAGAGCAACTCTTTAAAGGATATTGTGGGGTTCCAGAGTTACTGCCGTAGTGATTCCAGATCACCTTCTTAAACTTCCAAGTACAAGGATTCTCCCCCTCCCCGCCCCCCGCACACACCTCAGTAATTAACCCCGTAAACTAAATCTGGAATTTGAAAGACACACCGTGTTCTTCAGGCTTTGACATCAGTAATAGAAATTCTGCCATTGGAACTTAGTTCATATTTCTGCATGAACCAGAAGACAATACAGATAGAGAATTCATGGCTTTGTCAGGTCTGCAGCTTTAACTGGAAAGAGGAATTGTAAGAATTAATTAATGTTACTTAAAATAATCAGGCATGATTAGAGAGGCGGGGACAGCAAATCAAATCCAGTGAGTAAGCAAATGCCATTTCTGACTGAAAGGGTGTCCAAGGGCAAAACCTTCTTAGGCCAGGAACATGTTGCTTCTCTTTCATGACCATATATTCAAAGGCAAGGAGTCTGCCCACAGAGGCTAACTAGACACAGATCATCACCAGCAATCTTCCTTAGATGCAATTCAGAAGATGAGTGAGTTAATTACTAAGCCAACTTGGCATATATAGACCTAAGTCTGCAGCTAACAAATATTCACTATTACATTAAGGTCTTTTGTTTAATTTATAGTAGATTGTTAAAGTGTTTTTACTACATGCTTCTTTACAAGCTTGTCTTTCATGGACTGCTGTTCTACCATGCAGTACAACAAGAATAAATTTATTGTTCTCAAAATCATACTGCCACGGATGTCAGTGAAAAAAAACATCTTTGACTTAAATGGCAAAGGACCAGGCCCTGAATGCAATTGATCATTTATTATACTACTGCAATACTACTGACTAACTACTATCTTGCTATTTTGCACGATGACAAATATCTCACGGGCTTTAGTGAGTTTTGTGAATTAGTGAATACACATGATTATGCTTGGTTTTTTACTGTATCGCAGAAAGAATTTCTGTGTTGTACAACCATGCTTCATAAATATTCAACAAGCGAAACTTAAGCACACAACTCACCAGCTGGCACATTCCCTGGTAGCTAGGCATGGCAGACAGGCTCCCCTCCTTTAGCTCTCCCTGCTGATAGCCATTCTGTCCCTGCAAGGGTCTACTTCTTCTTGCAACTGAGCCCTCTGGCTAGGTCAGGGTCCTTCCGTTTTCCAGGGTACCAAGAGTTCAACAAGTTATAGACCATCAATTTCACATTGGACCCTCAGTCTGACTCCAGGCTCACTAGTCCTTACTCCTTGACAAGGAGTTCCACACTACCTTCCTCTGTGGGCTGTAGGGGAACCCATGCCTTCCCTCTCCACTTGGTTCCGATCCAGGGACCCCAACTAGGCAGTCAAGACCTGACTACACAGACCCTTTGCTACCTCTCTGGACCACTTGCTACTTTGCCCTGTCTTGGGCTTTTGTCTCAACCTCTTCCTGGGCTCCTAGTACCCAGACTCCACTCCCCTTAATCCTCTTCCACAGGCTGAGTGTCTGAGCACTTTCTGCTGTCCAGCTGGTTCTGCAGGAAGCGAGCTCTCTTTACCGTCCCCTCACAGCCAGTCTCTGTCTCAGCATGAGTCTTACTGCTCTGGGCAGGCCCCTCCACCAGTGAGCAGAACTTTGGATGGACTCATTTCCTGCTGCTTTCATTCCCAACTGCCTTGGGCTCTCTCTCACAGACTTACCTTCCTTCAGGGAGGTTCTATCTGCCAGCAATCCAGCTCAGCTACCTGACACAAGCCAGGCTTCTCTTGTTGAAAGAGTGCTAGAGATCTGCTTTCCTAGCCCCGCCGAGCTGGTCTCCCCACCCCCCCCCGAGCCGGGTTCAGCTCTTTTAAGTTCTCCCTCTAGGACTGATACCTACTCCAGGTGTAGTAGGGTGAGACAGAGCCTAAAGGCTCTGTTTATCCCCTTCGGGCCCAGTGTGAGGTACATATCCCCCCCAATGGACAAATGACCACCCCAACTGGTACAATTGTAATCAAATAAAAATAATTTTTGCACAATCAGAATAATGGCAAAATCTGTACAAAAATCTTATGACTTGTCATGCTGTTGAGATTCCTCACTCTCTGGCACAATCTGCAATCCACTAATGAGCTATTCTAAGTGCTAACATTTAAAAGGCATGAAGAGAGCCTTTTAGTGCGCCCACAGTACTTTATAATACTTTGGGAGGGGGGCATTAACAAGTGCAATTTATTTTATTTAATGCATGCTTTATACTATACTAGCAACTCTACAGTAGTACCTATTGCAAAAGTAATGTAATCTTAGTCCTCCCTACACCACTCAGCTATTAAATCTGTGCTTAGTAATGGGGTAAAACCATCTAGTTTGAGAGTTAATATCTTTTTGCGGATACAGACTAACACGGGTGCTACTTTGAAAAGAGTTAATAAGGTTCTACTAGTACAATTATTGTTGCTAGTGATATTTTCTTTTACCATTGATTATGGTTAATGGGCAACTTCCCTTCTCAAAGCACTTGAAAATGGGCAAAACTTCTTTGAAGGACATTTTCTATTTCTAACCCCAAGTTTCTATGTCTTTCTGAAGCCCACAGATGCACCACTGCTCTTTTCATTGGGTGCAAGAGTAACTACTCTCAAGTATCGGGGGTAGCCATGTTAGTTTGTATCCACAAAAACAACAAGGAGTCCGGTGGCACCTTAGAGACTAACAGATTTATTTGGGCATAAGATTTTGTGGGTAAAAAACCTCACTTCTTCATATTCAATTAGATGGAGATGGAATTAGAATCCACATCTCATGCCATTAATTCACCATGGGTCCTTGGACAAGTCACTTAACTGTGTCTTTCCCTATAAAAAGGCTCTAGTTATGCCTACAGAATCTTCCTGTGGAAAGCACTTCAAAACCTATGGATGAAAAACACTACTAATGCTCATTGCCAAGGGTGAATTCAAAAATCCTAACACTAGGTCTCATTCTTAGGCTCCATTCCATGCAGCATTAATGAGTCACTACACAGGGATGGGTGAACAGGTTTTCAAGAGATATAGGGACCATGCTGAATCTTCATTCCTCACTCGGAACTTATTATTTAGAGGTGAGGATTGGTAAATCCTCACCACCTCCTCCTAGCATCAGATTAAGTCAGTACAAAAAGTCTTTGAGGGAATGAGTCACCAATTCACTTTTCCTCCCTCTCCAGACAGATCCTCCAATAGCAAGTGACCAGGCTAAACCCTTTCCTGCAGCTCTGTTCATCCTGGACTTTCCTAGTATTTGCAATTAGGTCCAAAGTTCTTTGGAAACTCTGAACACTCCTGACATTTTTAAAGCATGGGCACTCCAGAATACAAGTAAGTACAGTAACTCCTCACTTAACGTCCCCCCGCTTAATGTTTCAAAGTTTCATCACTACTCTGTTAGGGAACACGCTCCTTTAAAGTTGTGCAATGCTCCCTTATAACGCTGTTTGGCTAACTTTACAAGGGAGCATTGCACAAGGTCCTCTTCTCTGCCTCCTCCCCCTCTCTCCCTTCCAGCACTTCCCCCACCACCAAACAGCTATTTGGTGGCACTTAGGACTTTCTGGGAGGGAAGGAGGGAGGGAGTGGGGAAGCCTCCCCCCCCGCAGCAGGGCCACCCAGAACACAGGGGCTTTAGGGCCCTGGCCTGCAGCTCTAAAGCTCCTTGCAGAATGTGACCTAGCCAGCATTGAAGAGGAAAGTGCCACTTCTTTCCAGCCACTGGCTGTGCAGCTGGCCCTGCTCCTTCTGAGTCCTCCGGCCTGTGCTCGCAAGGCAGCATTCCGAAAGGGGCTTTAGAGCTGCAGGCCAGGGCCCCAGGGCCCCCTAAGCCCAAGGCCCTGCAGCTCCTAAATCCCCTGTATTCTGGGTGGCCCTGCCTGGGGGGGCAGCTCCCAGAATCATGACCATGGGGGTGGTGCTGCACTGCGCAGTGCCCCCTGCACACCTCCTGCACCAAACAGGAGCTGCCCCAGGTAAGTGCTGTGCACCTCCTGCCTGCCTCAGCCCTGAGCCTCCTCCTGCACCCCCACCCTGAGCGCCCTCCCGCACCCTTACTCCCTCCCAGACTCTGCACCCCCACCCTGAGCACCCTCCTGCACCTTAACTCCCTCCCAGACTCCGCACCCCCACCCTGAGTGCCCTCCCGCACCCTTACTCCCTCCCAGACTCTGCACCCCCACCCTGAGCACCCTCCTGCACCTTAACTCCCTCCCAGACTCCACACCCCCACCCGGAGTGCCCTCCCACACCCTAACTCCCTCCCAGACTCTGCACCCCCCCCGAGCGCTCTCCCACACCCAAATTCCTTCCCAGACCCCACACCCCACCCGCACCTTAACCTGCACCCCCAGCCCTGAGCCCCAGGAGAAGAATGGAGAAAAAAAGAATGAAAAACGGGGGGGGGGGGAAGATATGAGAAAATGCTCTTCCCATGGGGGGCAGAGCCAAAAATGAAGCTGACCACAGGGCCCCACTAACTCTAAATCCACCACTGGTGGGAGAGAGAGGAGCAGGGCTGTGGCATGCTCCAGGGAGGAGGTGGAATGGGGATGGGAAGAGGCAGGCCTGGAGCATCCCCCGGCAAAGTCAGCACCTGTTCTTCTGGGGGGAAGCAACTGCTGCGCAAGGTGCTTCCTAGCATCCTTGCCTGCCTCATTGTCTGCAGCAGACTGTGCCTGTGTGGGGAAAGCCAGGGGCACCTCCCAACCACTGTACAGTACTGTGCAGTATATAATGCCTTTTGTCTGCCCCCCTAAAATTTCCTTGGTACTTAACCCCCCACATTTACATTAAATCTTATGGGAAAATTGGATTAGTTTAACATTGTTTCACTTGAAGTTGCATTTTTGGGGAACATAACTACAACGTTAAGTGAGCAGTTACTGTATAAGGTAGTGTACAAGCCTCCCTTAATCCCCCTTGTGTCAAGGTTTGATACTGCAAGTGGTCCCATATCCCAGTGGGCCATCTGCCTCTCGCCAGGTTTTCCATGGCTCAATCCTCTGGCCAAGTCACATCAGTTCAGTCCCCTTCCAGGGTAACAAAAGGTCCAACTGAAAGTCCAAACTAGCAGCTCCTCTCAGGTACCACTAAATTCATCTGCTTCTCAGCCCCTTCTCCTGGTCCATGCAGAGCTTTGCTGTCTTGCCTCTTCTTCAGCAGAATTCCCCTATTGCTGCCATTCCCTATGGAGTCCAGCAGCTTTCCTTAGGAATCTCCCTGATTTTTGGAGATACTCTCTCAGGATTTCCCTCCCCTACTCTGTGGCCTTGGGGGGTAGGGGGGGATTGTCCTTCTCCTGTTACAGGCTGTAACTCAAAGCTCTCTTACAGTAGCCTACCCCATTTCCAGCAAGTGCCTTAACCTAACTTCCTCAGCCTGCTCCCAGAGGGAAACTCCCCTAATTCCCCTCCCAGCTTTCACTGCTTCACAACCACATATCCATCTGGGGTAACTAATTAGCCCATATGTTACCAGCTCATTAGTGAGGCTGAGAGATGGCTGTTACATCATAAGTAAGACTGAGCCCAGCTTCCCTTAAAGAGCCAGGAAAGGATGGTGGTGGGTACTGTAACAGAATAGATTAGATGGCCCAGTATAGCTATTTTTCATCTTTAGTTTATTATTCTTTGACAAATGTGGTTTGGGGTTCCACTGCCCATCTACTGCTTTCATGGTACAGGAACTGGGTCATCTGGTCACTCCATACCCAAGTGGACCAGCCAAGAGAAGAGGAGGAGATTGGGTGGACTTCCCCCCCCCAGATACCATTCAAGAGGATGTGGAGTGGGAGATTTTCATGTAATGAAGAAATTACCTTTAGGAACATAGGGAGCTGCAGAGTGAGTGAGTGAGTTGGGAGAGGATAGGCTGAAGTGTCAGGGGCCCAAGTATTTCTGAGCTTGTTTTGGGTCCTGTGCTGTGTTTGTAACAGGGCAGCATCCAGGAAAAAAGTGTGTCAGCACAGCTCTTGGGGCAGGATGGGATCAGTCTGACTGGCTCTTTTGTCTCATCCCCATCCTGGAGAGCTTGCCCCTCTGAGAAATGATGTGCAGGACTGCATTCCTGCCTGTAAATCCTGTCTGTATGCACATGGGCTGGCTTCACCCACTGCCACAATGCAGCTGCCTCTTGTGTGGGGCAGCTGTTTAAAAAAGGATCCCTCAGTCAGCTCTGGTCCACGTACTTGTAGAGTAATATTTATGTCCAATACAAACGTCTGATTTAAGGTTGTAAATTGAAGCATGCAAATTAGGAGATTTACAACCTTCACTTGGCTCTATATCCAGAATCCATGGAGTTAGTTAGAGCGGTGCACAGCAAGTCAAATCAGTTATTCCAAGTTTATATTACATAACAGAGATCAGAATCTGCTTTCTAGTCTTTCATGCTATTCATCTAAAGCACAATGCATATCTATGAAACTGTCTTAATAATCGTTGTAGTAAATGTTCACTACAATAAATCATGCAAATCCTTTAAAGTGATGCTTTCAACTTTAATTTTACATGGTTTGTTTATGTCACTAGAATAATATTTTTACTATAAACTTAATTTATTATTGTTTAGCTGGCAGGTCAGTGGATTTGAAGATCACCTATGCTCAACTATTCCTGGCACTTCAATTAAGATCTTAGATCACATTTCTTCCAGCATCCATTAAAGATCATCATGAGTGATTTTTTTGCTAGAACCACCTGAATGACTTCAATCAACTTAAAAGTGAAAGTCTTATGCTGTTTGCCCTAAAGCCCTGCATATGCACTTGAGATGTGGTGAATATATTACACATCGATTTTATTGAACATTATAATGGCAAACATAGGAGAGGAAGCCGAAAGGCAAATAAATCATGTGGTAAGCGTACAACTGCTTCATTGACTTGACAGGCTCCTATGTACAGGGCCTAAAAAAAAGCAAGTAACCTTGAGATTTCTTGGCTAGAGATCATGTTAAAGGAAGCCAATCCCACCTCTCTTATGCCTTCAGACTTGTTTTGAATATACTGTCACTGACCCAACCTTCCTTTGAAAGGGATATCAGACTACAGGATAACCACAGACTTGTCCTCTGCCTTGCACCAGATGAATGATTGTCTGTAATGGACTGACCAGTTGATCCTGGCTACATGGGACTATTGCCCACAGAAGAAGTTCATCAGTGCTGTCCCAATGAAGTGCTGCTATTCTAGAATCCTGTCCCGAGGGCAGCTGATCCACCCATTACTCCAATTGACATCACTGGGTCTAGAAAGTACTCAGGGTCCAGCATGAGCTTCAGTGCCCATTGAAATCAAAGGATCTTAAGCTGGTGCTTAAAGTGAAACATACTTAAGTGCTTTGCAGGATTGAGCTGCTGATGATTGCAACTGGACATTGTGCTGTTGTTCTCTGATGATGTTCCAGTTCACTTTGTCAGAACAATGATAGAGATGGGAGGGATTGCTTTTGACCAATTCCACTGGTATATATATTTGTCTTATTTTCTTACCAAGGGGTGATCACGTGGGCGAGTCAGCAACAGTTTCCTAAAGAAACATTAAATTGTGCCAAGTAGAATTCCTATTAATTCTGCATTAAAAAAAAACCCACTATGATAAATGTTGCTGCAACAAAGTAATAATGACTTGCAATTTATTGCTGATAAATCTTTAGGTGCTTGATCATTATGAATTATTTTGTATTCATTGTCATTGCACTAATCATTATTAATTTATTTGATATCCATGTGGCTCTTATATACAATCTCATGAGACTTCCATTATAACATCATTAATTAAACATATCATTAAGAAGAGTATCTCAGCCTTATGAAATCGTTTAGTGTTCATAACAATATTGATCATAATGAATTCATTTGATATTAATGTGAACATCCTATGTACTGCTACAGAAATTCCATTGTAATTTAGTAATAATGTGCCATTATAATAAATGGTTACCAGCAGAATGGGCAGGTTGTAAATCTCTGTATTCACTATATTTTGACATAATACACTCATACATTATTAGAAACAGTATAGGGGCATTTGGCATTTTTAGAACTGAATTGGAAAATACCTGCTGTCAAGCAGTGCCCAAAGGAAACATAGGGATGTTACCATACTCACATGCTATTCTAGGAAGAACTGCTTCCCAGAGTGGGAGTGGGGAATGTTGGCATGGAATGCTACATACAATAGACCAGAGAATCAGCTGGGTCAAATGACATAGGTCCGTTTTACGCTTGTTGAAGATTTAATCCAGTGTTCCTTGGTTATTATAGCTAGGTCATGACTGTTTAGATGGTACAATGTTAGCTGTACCTGCATAGATTTTTGAACAGTGTGTCCGCATTTTTTTAAGTGCTCTGTCTCCTTTCTAATATTTGAGCTAGCCTTTCTCTGCGTTTGCATCATTTGTAAAGGCTCTGGTGGTTCTCATGGACACAGCTGCTTTGAAAATCAGCTTTGTACTTACAAGTAGAGCTACGAAACACTGCCTATTGCTTCTTCAGCCTGTTGCACTGGCCTGGACAGCTGTGCTTTCACATTCAATGCCAAGAGTTTTTAAATGATATCAAATAAATCATAAATAAATCAGGCAAAGAGCAGGAAAGGGTTACTCTCTAGTTGCAGCATATATAACTCTAAAACAAATAATACCAAGTACTGGAAGCTGGTGCTTTATAAAAGCAAGTTATTAAATATTCACAAACAAGTAAATGCACACAACACACAATAGGTGCGCTCAGTAGCACACAAAACTCATTCTCACGAAACCATGATATTCCATCCCATTTGCTCTCTCTGATGCTAAGTTCCCTTCAATCACTCCCATAACTGTTATTTCTTTCTCCCTTCTCTTTGCTTCTGGTATCCTCATTCATCACTATGCCCTCTTTATGCTTCCCTGCATTTAGTAATTTCTCTGCTCAGACCTCCCTTCATCACTTTCTCGGTATTCCGCTTCCCTTTGGAGTCTTCACTTCTCTCTTTCCTGAAGATGTCATTTCTTTTTGCCTGAAACTCTTGGTTTTCCTCTTTTACTTCCACCTTCCTCCTTCAATTCCCCTCAAAGTGCCTCCTTTTTAGTTGTACTGTAGCTTCCCTTCTCTTTCCAAAGAACCTAACTTCCTTTTCATTTCTTAATGGAGCTGCCGCTTTTGAGTGAGACTAGAGGCTCCTGTTCTCCCTCATCTCACTCCGAGGGTTTGCAGCTGTTGAGAATTGGGGTTCCTCCCACTCCCATGATGCATCCTCTTTCCATCAACCCTCAGAGCAGCTGCTTCCACTACTGCTGAGGTTGTGAGAGATAAGGTCAACCCAACTTACTGCAAATGAGCAAACCATGCTGACATCTCAATCCAAGAGGAGTCAAATTAGTAGCCAGAAGCACTCCTCAGCACAGCTTTATTTTCCAGCCTGGTTATCTCCCTAGAGACAGTCAGAAATGTGTCTGGTCAGAGGATGGGCAACAAAACGTGGTGACCTATAGCCACAGATATCACAGGCCTCAACAGCCAGACCTGAGCTGCAAAAGTGGGGACTGAACAATCGCTGGTTTCTTTGTTTATGTAAATATCACTTCAATACACTTGCAAAACTACTCTTCAAAATGTAACGCAATCACTGCTATATTAGTTGTATTACAGGAGTACATAGATGCCAAATCCGCCGTCAGGGCCCCGCTGTACAGACATGTTGTAGGAAATACTCCTGATCGCAAAGGATTTGTAATCTAAGTAGCCAAGCCAGACCAAAGGTAGCATCAGAAACAAAGGCACAGAGATGCTAAGTGACTTGTCCAAGGTCACACAGCAGGTCAGAGTCAGAGCCAGAAAAATGAATGCAGCTCTCCTAATTCCCAGTCCAGTACCCTACCATTGGACCACACTGCCTCCACAACAAAAATACCTCTGATTATTCTGCTACTTAATGACACTGCACAAATCTGGAGCTCTCTGGATATTGGCTTGGTGAGCCCCACAGGCCATCTTTGAGAATTAGAGAAGGTAATTATGCTCTTGGTCACTATCTGCCAAAGCCTAATGCAGGGGGTAGGAGAAGTACTTGTTTGTATTTTTTCTCTTTCCAGCCCGATCAGAAAGTTCAACTAAATCATTATGTGTCTGAGAAACCAATTGAAAACTGTTCCTGCTTTTGTCTCTCCTGATTACATAGAATTGGCCTTGCCAAGCAGGGGCACAGGAAACATACCATGTGAGTTGCCCCCTGTGACATTCTCCAGTATACCAGGGTTCCAAATGATAAACAGAAGGCTGATAAAATTCACAGATACAGAGACAGGGCAGAAAAAGGTCACACAAAACATCTGTGGACACTGCAGACAGAGAGAATGCTTAAGGAAACCACTGCTGGTTTAAGAACACAAGTTAATTTGGAGTAAATTTATAGCATGAGTCAAACAGCTTACACACTTCTACTTGGCAGCACTAAAAACGAGAGATGGGCCAAGTCAAAGTCTGAACATGGAGCTGGGTCCAGATTTTGAACACCCTGACATGTCCAGGTGTTTGGATTCGGGAATTTTATTCAAGCTACTACAAAAATAAATTGTTTATTTGAAAATTTGGGGGTTGAATTATTAAAATGTGAAGATGTTTGGATCGTGGGTGGCAGAGATTGGACCAGTCTCTACCCAAAACACTCAACATTAATACTGGAAAATGGGAAACTAAAATAATTCATATTAGATGTGTTGAATACCAGCCATCAGGTCCCACATATAAGCAGAAAGGTTATCACTTTGCCATCAAGATGTAGGAATTGCCCTTCCTCTGTCACTCCAATACTTATCAGACAAAAATCTGGGGACCAGTGAAAAGTTGCAGTTGTAGAGGGTCAGAAGAACATGGTGTCTGCGAAGGAATTCTTTGAAAGAAACAGAATTTATAACAAAGAAAAATTGAGAGGAAAACAATGACTAAGAAGTGCACACTCCTCTGATGCTCCTTAATAGGAGTAGGTGGGAATATTTTTCCCATCAATCTTTTCTGACATACAATTGGCAACCTAATCTAACAGATTCTGTCTGTGTTCTAAGTGACTCTCACATTATTCCCTCCAAAGTGAAGCATGCTGCCTTGGAATTTGGGATCTCAAAATGTGGCAATGATGTTCTCTGTGATCTTCAAGTGTGTTGGAGGTGGGTCATTTTCAACCCCAATAGTCCATCAAATGCTAGTTAAAGTATCCTTGCATGCATTTTATTTGGCATTTATTTATTTGGCAAGCAACTAGGATGAATGAAGCTCTTGAGGCAAGCATCATGGTGCTCATTAATGATGAAACGATTGTTTACATGCTCTCTACAAAATTCCACTCAGTCTTGGAACATAGATGAGCAGACGTGGTTTCTCCCCATCCCCTACTTTCCACACATATCATCATCCTTGGATCAGCAGTGAAGAGTCAGCAATGGGTTTGAACAGTTATTGAGAGGGTGGAATTCCATCTGGGCAGACTTTGCTATATTGGTGTCTCTTGTAAGATATAGTAAGCAGGAAAAGAACAGCTGAAGTGGCTTGAAGTAATTTTTACCTTGCTTAAGAAATCATGGGCAATCAAATGAAGATATTTATAATAAATAAATATGTAAATAAATTAAATAAAATGCGATGCCATGGCCAAAAGTCCCCATATTGGGTTACTCTTACCAAAGTGATGAACCCAGAAGAGAGCAATATACCAGCTGCCTTTTATCGTCTTCTAATTGAGCTTTTCCAACACATTTTAGTTTGGCAGCGTTCAAGGCCAAACATATTTTCTGACTCTTAAATACTGAACTTCCAAAGAAGCTGCTGCCTGTGTGGCCCAAGTTTAGGTTTGGTATTTGGAATATTCAGAGAACATATGTACAGCCATGCTGAATGACATCACTGCCCTGTTGCCTCAGCAGACTGGCTATTGTCAACATCATTTCTGTTTATTGCAGGTGGAGCCAACTGACACCAGACAATAAGAAAGATCTCTGGTTCCTTCATGCTAAGTTGGTTGAGAAAGAAAGTGACACCCGCCTAGCTTTTATATTTAGGAAGGAGAAAAGACAGGAGGGGAGTAAGAAGCAAATGGAGACAATAAGGAAATAGAGAGGAATAAATGGTAGTGTCAGACAGATATTGAAAAAAAAAATTGAGAAGGAAAAGGAAACTCATCCAAGCAAGAGAGGTGAATTAAGAGGAAAAAACAGTCCAATGAGTTAATTAACACGTTGTTTCATTTTATCTTGGGAGAAGTAGGTTGACAGAAAATTGGAAATCTTGTATTAATTTGCATTATGAGAGTAAGAGGTGTTGCAAGAAGGGTCTGTCTATCTATGCATACATCCCCCATCACTGTAGTGTCTAAATACTGCAATATTCATGCATTTATCCTTCCAACACCCCAGTGAGGTAGGGAAGTATTATACCCATTTTACAGATGGAGAATTAGGACACAGTAAACAACATGCTGAAGGTCACGCAGGAAGCCTGTGGAAGAACTAGAAACTGACCTCAGGTCTCCTGAGTTCCAGTCCACTGTTTTAATCAAAAGATCAATCATTTGGAGATTTAATTCTTCTGGAGATTTCAAGTGTTGCTGTTATAAGGTTAGTATCAAAACTGGTCACGCTATGGGCCATCCTGTACAGTTGAGCTTGTGTTTATTTGTTATGGGGAGGGGTATTTATGTTTGCATGTCCCTAAAGCAAATAATCTTTTCTGAAAATTGGTGTAATCTAGAGACAATATTTTCATTCCAAACAGACCAGGCTCCTTCACAGGTGGAAACCAATAGAGTGTTGTAAACTTGGAAAATAGTGTCACAGCCTTGCCAAGCAAGGAACATTGGCCAAGAGTGGTAAAATTCTGGTCAAGCCCAGGCAGCATAAGGAAGAAGGCAGTGAATCCACATTAGAGGCTTTTGCCTGAGCTGAAAATGGCTGCAGACAATAATATAACAGGTCCTTCTGATCAGAGTTTGTGCATTCTAACATGTATGTCTTTCTTTATTTGGATTTATGTGCCTCTGCTGTAAATTACAAGAGCAAAAATAAAATGAAATAGAAGATTACACCTTGACAGCCAGTAGAACTCAACCCCCAACAGAACACAAAGCTCCCCTCCCCCAGGCAGGTCTAAGGGTACGTCTACACTGCACGATTATTTCGAATTAGCTTAAACCAATATTACAAAACAGATCTAATAAAATCGGTTTAGCGCGTCCACAGTGGAATCACGAAATCGATTGTTTGCATCCATGGTCCAAAGCTACCATCGATTTCAGGAGCGGTGCACTGTGGGTAGCTGTTCCTCAGCTATCCCATAGTTCCCACTTCCGGGTTGAGAGCACAGTGCCTGATGGGGCAGAAAACATTGCCCCAGGTGGTGCTGGGTACAGCCTCACCCCTCCCTTTGTGAAGGCAGCAGATAACCCTTTGGCGCCTTTTTTCCCGAGTGCATTGAGCAAACGCCAAGCACAAGCAATCATGGACCCTTGAGATCACAAAAGTATCCCTGACCGTATGTCAACACCGTCGTGTAACTCATCTGCCAGCAGCATTCAGTACAAGAGGTGACATTTAGCAGTACTCAAGGAATTATTTATTTTACTTCTCTTTCACGCTGCTGGGGGGCGAAAACTGACGAGCTGTTCCGTGAACCACGCAAGACACCCGTGTATTAAGCTACAGACATGGGCGCCTAGCCAAGAAATGCAATATAGTTTTCAGAGGAGCTGCTGTGAGACTGCTAGCTGTAGTCCTCATTACCCCTCCCTCCATGAGGCATCCGTATTGAGTCTCTGGCTTCCCGTTACGGTTGTCACGCACCCGCTGTGTATCCTGGGAGTTTTTTTTCAAAATGCTGGCATTTCCTGTTCTCTTAACAGAGCTCTGATAAACAGAATTTGTCTCACCATACAGCGATCATATCTAGCTATCTACCCGTAGGTTCAAATGCAGGAGCTACTTTGCATTGAATGCATCGCACACCCATGCTGATCAGAGCTGGACACGTGAAGCGCGGAAAATGTCATTCTAAAGGTCTCGGGGCTTTGTCCTGCTTTACCCGGCACTCCGCATCCGAGTTCGGTGCGGACCAGAGCGGTCAGTGGTGCACTGTGGGATACCTCTAGGAGGCCAATAATGTCGATTTCCGTCCACACGAACCCTAATCCGAGTTATCACTTTCGAATTTAGCGCTACTCCTCTCGTCTGGGAGGAGTTCCGAAATTGATTTAAGGAGCCATTTAACTCGATATTAATGACGACGTCGTGTGAACGGGTACAGCGTTAAATTGGTATATCGACCATTAAACCGATTTAAAGTCGCAGTGTAGACCTGGCCTGAGACTCAACAGTTAGTGATGGGCCAATGTCAGAGAGCTAAGTCTGGGTTTGATTTAGGCAAAGTTTCCATATCTACCTGAAGCTTATCCAAATGATCCAGAACACTGAGAGCTCCTCTCCTCTCACCATTCTGCCATCAGGCCCTGAAACCCTCTTTGACCCCCACATAGCCTCCACTTCCACAGCAGAATGATGTTCACTCTGTTTATTCTGTTTTCGTCTGAGGATGTGGGCAGCCTCTTACCCTTTGGAATGATAATATTTGAGCTCCACATGGATAGCTGAGAAATCTGCATCTTCAGCTGGCCGACGAGCCTTTTCTTCTGAATTGGGCCAGGGGAACAGGCACAGCAAAATCTAGTAATCCCATGTTGGGTTCAGCTCCTCGGCCACTTAAGAATTAAAAGGCACTCAAGAATTTATTCCCCAGACCAGTCCATGTGTATAGCTTGATTTTGACATAGTCCCACATGACATTCTCACAAGCAGACTAGAGAAATACAATCTAAAAGAATCTACTATAAGGAGGGTGCACAACTGATTGAAAGACCATACTCAAAGAGTAGTTATCAGTGATGTTCACCTTCGTCTGCAGCATGGGGCATGAGTCACTTGCAGATTTAAACTAATGTAAATGGTGGATTCTCTATAACTTGAATCCTTTAAATCAGACTTTGAGGACCTCAGTAACTCAGCCAGAGGTTAGAGGAGTATTACAGCAGTGAGTGGGTGAGGTTCTGTAGCCTGTAAAGTGCAGGTGGTCAGACTAGATGATCACAATGGTCCCTTCTGACCTTAAAGTCTATGAGTCTAAGGGAGATTTAGGTTAGATATTAGGGGGAAAAAATTGTGACCAAAGTGGCAGTTAAGCTCTGGAATAGGCTTCCAAGGGAGGTTGTGGAATCCCCACCACTCGAGGTTTTTCAGAACAGATTAGACAAACACCTGTCAGGGATGGTTTAGGTTTGCTTGGCCCTGCCTCAGCACAAGAGGCTGGATTTGATGACCTCTCAAGGTCCCTCCCAGCCCTATAATTCCATGAGGCATCTAATGGCTCAATATTTTCTTTCTGAGAGTGAGGAGGGGCACCCATAAACACATGTTTTCAAGACTTCTGAAATAGTTGGTAGGTATTGGGACAAATATTGCGGAAGGAGGTGGTTTGTATTTTAACCAAACCTGTTGGCCCTTCCTTACTTTGAATGCTCTGAGCTGAGTGAAAGGCAGTTTCATTCCCCCAAAGAAACAGTTAAATCACACTATTAAAAAAAAAGCAGTTTGAATACATTTCTCTAACCTACATCTTTTTCTGAATGTCATCCTAACCATGAGCTGTTCAAATTCTTTGCCAGAGGGGGATAAAGAGAGGGAGAGAATCATGGCACTACTGCATTTAGATGAAGGGAGTGATACAGATAATGAGGTATGTTGTAGTGAGGGTGGACTTCATTATCAGAAAATAAAAAAATAGAAAATAGAAAATAACTCATCTAAGTGTGGGCATTTGAACACCTGCTTCCTGTACTGTGATGTAATGGACTTGTTTCTTGTACAAACTCAACTCCCAAATTTTGATTAATTCTCCCTCATCATTTTACCAAACTGTAATCCCAAAGTACTCTACCACTCTGCAGTTACAGGCCAGATTACTGCAATTATGCAGACATATGACTGGTAAAAGCCAATACAAACATTTTAGATCCCTGATTTCACATTTGACAGAATAAGGGTTTGTGGGTTGTTGTTTTTTTCAAGATCATATTTCAGGAAGGAAAGCTTTAGGCAGAGTTAGCGTCCAGTGAAGGTGACTGCTAGAACTAAGCCTGAACCGTAATCTACCAACGTGGTGATTCTTACAAACACTCATAGCTCAGTATAAGCCTCTCACTCTAATGCATAGTGAATCTTGATGACAAAGATTTTAAGACATTGCAGCAATTTGGGATGCAATCAACCACCACAGTTTGTTAGCAGACATGTGCCTCTGTCATAAGGATGTCTTGTTATGACTTGTTTCCTTTTCAGGTAAAAGTAATTTGTTTTTTATTTTAGGCTGCATTAAAAAGAGAGAACAAAAATGGAGGGAGGATAAGAAAACAGATTTTTATATTGAGATTGCTGTAGCAACAAGAACATATTTCCAAATACCCAGAGCTAAACAGCAGTTGGTAATTGAGGAGATAGGGTGCTGGCATTGTGTCAAACCACAGAACAGTGCTGCAGTCGAAGAGGGAAAAAAAAAAGCAAACCTCTTAAAACTGTAAGCTTACCTCCTTCTGCGTTTATGAATTCTTGGTCTATGCCAAGGGGGAGGAACTTAAAACTCCCCCTAAAACCTGGCAATGGCTTTATATCATCTTTGGTTTTGCTTTGTTACTTTCCCGTAAACATAAAAGAAAAATCAGAAGCTTTAAATGAGGCCAGATTTATTACATTTTTTACCCTAGCATTAGTCAAAATAAATATTCCTCAGAAAGTAGTTTTGGCAAGAAACAGAAAAGCATGGCTAATTTTTTTCTCCTAATATGGATGTAATTATGGACAATACAGTACGTTCTTATTGCAATCATTGGACAGAACTGAAGTATTTACACAATAAGCTTTTCAGAGGCATATTTTCCTTTATGTCACAGCTGCAGTGGGAGTCTTCTTGTTTAAAATGAATGTTTTTTTAAATAACCTCTAATGCTGGTGTTTAGGAAAACCAAGTAACTGCAACTGAAACTTCTAACCATTGGTTTGAAACTCTAAGGACATAAAGAATGAAGAAATTTCATGTTCCTCCCTCCCTACTTTCCCTCCACCAAGTTGCTAAATGCTTTAGCTGTGTTAGTGTATGCATATATCTATTTATATTCTGTAACCGAATGAACTTACATTAATAGCATTGCTTTCAGTCAAGGCCATTACTGTGGGCGATTGCACAGTTTGGCTGACAACTCATTCCTAGCCTACTCCTTTTAGCCTTCATCGGCATGTTTAGGAGTTAAAATAGTTTTACTACATGTGTGCTGTTTCTACATACAGCAGGAGTAAGTCTCTTGTAATGCCTTCCCCTGGCTAGTGACTTTCCTTGAGCATCTGTAACTGGGGAGGAAAGGAACTTTTCCCTGATGCACAGGACAGGAGGCAGTAGGACTGCTAATCAGAATGGACTCTAGCAATGGAGGGTATGTTCACAATTCAAATGCCATAAAAGGAATGTGAAGTTTACCCCCTGTAACTACAGACAGGAGAATGAATTTGGGAAGTCAGTGTACTTGGCTTGGGAAGGTGTCCCAATACTCTTTGGAGCAGAGGCCATCTTTTTGTCAGACGTGTGCAGAGTGCCCAGCACCTTGGGGTTCCAATTCCCAGTTGGGATCACTTGCCACTACACATATACAATAAATAATGAAAATGACTCTGTCATAGGTAGCTGGGTCCATCATGCATGATGAAGAGGTTCAGCTGGGAAGCATTGTGGCATTCTCTCTCTCATAGCCCACCCTGTAACAAAATCAGCTGCAGGGGTCAGCGAATGGCATGTACTGCACATTGGCTCACTGCTCTCACCTCGCTCTTTATTTCTTTTAGTAAGAACGCCCACTGTCATTGCTGTAGCTGAAGAACCAATAAAGGAATGACTGTGACCAGGATATTTTTATTGGGCTCAAAAGGAAGTAACTGTTTGGTACAAATATTTTGTCTAGATAACTTGGTAAAGGTTAGGAGGAATATGATGGGACCAGCCATGGCTGCATTATGCCATAACAAGACAAACTGGCCACTGATGACTGATCTTGCCCCATTGAAGTCACTGGGAGCTTTGCCATTGATTTGTTTGGTTATAGCCCCTAATCAGCATTTCCTTGTTCACATTTCCCCTCTGCATTATGATCCCCCTTTGACATTCACTGAATGCAGTGGCTGATGGATTCCTGCAGGAGCTATGCTGACAGCAGGCTAGAGGGAGTACAGAAGGACCAGGAGCCCAAGAACAGGTACAGAGACTGCATACAGTTAGCCCATTCTTCTGCAGAGATTATTGAATCTGTGGGTTTGGGAGGCTGAACTCTTGTTTCTTCCAACAGGAGAACATGTGAAGTTTGTAGATTCTAGTTGTCATGTAACTCCCACAGCACGATTCCAGGAAGCTGGGGGGAGGAAGAGAATAGTGCTGCATTCCCCATTCTGACTTCTGAACTCACAGGGATGGGATCCATTTGATTTCAGCAGCATCTGCTTCCAGAAACTGAGAGTACAATTGTGACAGGTTGGATCACAGAATCCTCCTTGGGAGCTGTCACTTGATGTGTCAAGACTACCTCTGTCCCTGCTTTCCCTGCCAGCTCGGGATCCCAGCACCCTGTCTCGCTGAGCCAGACACACCCATCTGCTGCAACACAGACGCAGAGTCTGAATTACTCATGCCAAAGCTGCAGACTTAGCTGAAAGCAGCTTACAGAAGTGTTTTGTTTCAACACTCGGATGCCCAACTCGCAGTGGGATCTAAACCCAAATGAATCTGTTTTATCCCATCTAAAGCTTATACAGGGTAAACTCATAAATTGTTCACTCTCTATAACACTGATAGAGAGATATGGACAGCTGTTTGCACCGCCCCCGTCTCCCCGTATTAATACATACTCTGTGTTAATTAATAAGTAAAAGTGATTTTATTAAATATAGAAAGTAGGATATAAGTGGTTCCAAGTAGTGACAGACAGAACAAAGTGAATTACTAAGTAAAATAAAATAAAACACACAAATCTAAACCTAATACAGTAATACAACTGAATACAGATAAAATCTAACCCTTAGAGATGTTTCAGTAATTTTTTTTGTTCTCAGACTGGACACCTTCCTAACTCTGGGCGCATCCTTATCCCCGTGGTATATGCTTCTTGTTCTCAGCTTCAGGTGCGTAGCTAGGGGATTCCTTCATGATGGCTGCCCCTTTGTTCACTGTTCCACCCACTTATATATCTTTGCGATAAGTGGGAATCCTTTGTCCCTCATGCCATTCCCGACTTTACCCCGCTCCTCGACTGGAAAAGCACCAGGTTAAAGAATGGATTCCAGTTCAGGTGACGATGATCACATGTCACTGTAAGACCCCAGAACCTTCATTGCCTCCCAACCTGACTCACAACAAGGCTGCCTGCAAACAGAGCGCATCCACAGTCATTGTCCTGGTTGAAGGGAGCCATCAAGAGATTCCAACCACTATTAATTGCCCACACTTTGCATAATTACGCGTAGGCCGTCAGATTTATATTTCATATTTCTAGTTTTAAGAGCTACAAGAGTGATACATTTATAGAAATAGGATGAAGCACACTTAGTAGATTTAAACTTTGTAATGATACCTTACCAGAGGACCTTGCATGAAGCATATTCCAGGCGGGCTCATATATTCACTTATTAGGATATACTTTTATAAAATACACATAGAACTGCCACGTCACAACAATAATTCCCCTAGGAACACAATTCTCACAAACCATATTCGTTGTTCAGACAAGATTCCTCAGTCTTAGTTTTTCAGAAGTATCGGTCTTTATCATAGGGGTAATACCTCCAGATTCCAGTCCCCATTGTGATAGCACATACAAACACATAAACAGTCCCTGCCATGGAAGTCTAATGTATAACAAACAGACAACAAATCAAATGGACATGAGCAAGGTGCAAGGGCAAAGTGAGTACGGCATTATTCTGCTTAATTTCAGAGATCAGTGCTGTTGTAGAGAAGGCTATAAAAACACTATTATGTTGAAGTTTTAGGCCCTGATTCAACATAGCACTTAAGCACATGCTGTAACTTTAAGCACTCTGAGTAGTTGCTGATTGACTGGGGGTACCTGTCTGCACTACAGAGTTTTCCAATCGCTACATAAACCGGTTTTGCAGACTAAAACAGATGTGGTAAAGGTTGAGTGTACGCGGCCACACTAGGCACATTAATTCGGCGGTGTGCGTCCATGTCCAAGGCTTAGCGTCGATTCCGGAGCGTTGCACTGTGGGTAGCTATCCGTAGCTATCCCATAGTTCCTGCAGTCTCCCGCCCCTTGGAATTCTGGGTTGAGATCCCAGTGCCTGATGGGGCAAAAACATTGTCGCGGTGGTTCTGGGTACAGCGTCACCCCTCCTCCGTGAAAGCAGCAGACAATCGTTTTCATGCGCCTTTTTTCCTGGGGTGAACTGTGCAGACACGCCATAGCATGGCAAGCATGGACCCCTGCTCAGATCAATACCGCAATCATGGACGTTGTAAACACCTCGCGCATTCTCGTGCAGTCTATGCTGAACGGGACCTGCAAAGCCAGGCGAGGAGGAGGCGGCTAGGCGGCTACTTGCAGCGCGCGACGAGAGTGATGAGGACATGGACACAGAATTCTCTCAAAACGCGGGCCCCTGCGCTTTGGAGATCCTGCTGGTAATGGGGCAGGTTCTAGCCATTGAATGCCGATTTTTGGGCCCGGGAAACAAGCACAGACTGGTGGGACCACATAGTTTTGCAGGTTGTGGGACGATTCCCAGTGGCTGCGAAACTTTCGCATGCGTAAGGGCACTTTCATGGAACTTTGTGACTTGCTTTCCCCTGCCTGAAATGCCATAATACCAAGATGAGAGCAGCCCTCACAGTTGAGAAGCGAGTGGCAATAGCCCTCTGGAAGCTTGCAACACCAGACAGCTACCGGTCAGTCGGGAATCAATTTGGAGTGGGAAAATCTACTGTGGGGGCTGCTGTGATGCAAGTAGCCAAAGCAATCATTAAGCTGCTGCTACGAAAGGTTGTGACTCTGGGAAACGTGCAGGTCATAGTGGATGGCTTTGCTGCAATGGGATTCCCTAACTGTGGGGGGCTATAGATGGAACCCATATCCCTATCTTGGCACCGGAGCACCAGGGCACCCAGTACGTAACCGCAAGGGGTACTTTTCAATGGTGCTGCAAGCACTGGTGGATCACAAGGGACGTTTCACCAACATCCACGTGGGATGCCAGGAAGGGTTCATGATGACGCTCGCGTTTTCAGAACACTACTCTGTTTAAACGGCTGCAGCAAGGGAATTACTTCCCAGACCAGAAAACAACAGTTGGGGATGTTGAAATGCCTGTAGTTATCCTGGGGACCCAGCCTACCCTTGATGCCATGGCTCATGAAGCCATACACAGGCAGCCTGGACAGTGGTCAGGAGCTGTTCAACTACAGGCTGAGCAAGTGCAGAATGGTGGTAGAATGTGCATTTTGGCCGTTTAAAGGCGCGCTGGCGCACATTACTGACTCGCTCAGACCTCAGCCAAACCAAATGTCCCCATTGTTATTGCTGCTTGCTGTGTGCTCCACAATCTCTGTGAGAGTAAGGGGGAGACCTTTATGGCGGGGTGGGAGGCTGAGGCAAATCACCTGGCCGCTGATTACGCGCAGCCAGACACCAGGGTGATTAGAAAGAGCACACCACGAAGCGGTGTGCGCATCAGAGAAGCTTTGAAAACGAGTTTCATCACGGGCCAGGGTATGGTGTGAACTGTTGTGTTTGTTTCCCCTTGATGAACCCCCCCCCTCTTGATTGACTCATTCCCTGTAAGCAACCCACCCTCCCCCTTCGATTACAGCTTGCTTAAGGAAATAAAGTCACTATCGTTTTAAAATCATGTATTCTTTATTAAAAAGTCATTATAAAAAGAGGGAGAGAAATGACAAGGTACCCGGGTGTGGTTTGGGAGGAGGATAGGAGGGAAGGAAAAGGCCACTAAAAACATTTCAATGTAATGACAGCCTTTTGGTTGGGCTGTCCACGGGGGTGGAGTGGGCAGGGTGCACGAAGCCTTCCCCCACACGTTCTTACACGTCTGGGTGAGGAAGATATGGAACATGGTGAGTGGTGAGGGTGGTTACACAGGGGCTGCAGCGGCACTCTGTGACCCCACTGCTGTTCCTGAAGCTCCACCAGACGTCGGAGGATGTCAGTTTGATCACGCAGCAGCCCCAGCGTTGCATCCCGCCACCGCTGATCTTCCTGCCTACACCTCTGATCTTCCTCCCGCCACCTCATCTCGCGAGCGTCCCCTCCTCATCCTCACGTTTGTCCCTCCTGTCCTCATGTTCACTGGCATCTTTCCTGTAATTTGATACCATCCTTCCACTCATTCAGATGAGCTCTTTCATTGCGGTCACTTCCATGATTTCGAGAACATTTCGTCTCGCGTCTTTTTTTTCCTCCCTTATCTGAGATAGCCTTCGGGATGGAGTAGGGAGGCTTGAAAAATTGGTGCAGCTGCATGAGGGAGGGAAAAAAGGGAGAGAAGTATTTAAAAGATACATTTTACAGAACAATGGTTATACTCTTTCACAGTGAACAACACTATTCACCTTACATAGCACATGTGATTTCACTACAAGGTCGCATTTTGCATCTTAATATTGAGTGCCTGCGGCTCTGGTGTTACAGATCTCACAGACGCAGGTCCTGGGCATCAGAATTCAGCTTGCATGCGGCATGGTAAGCCATTGTCTTTCGGCTTCTGCAGCCTTCATATACACAGTGCCTCCTTTTTCCCAAATACAAGCAAATCCCGTTCAGTGCTGCTTCTTTCCTGTTAACATGCAGCAGCAGAAGCCACCCCCCATCCAATTCTCTGGGATGATCTTTACCCCTCCCCCCACTGCATGGCTGGTATCATGGAAGATCACTGCTAATCACCCCCTTTCCCCCCACCGCGTGGCTGGTAGCAGGGAAGATCCCTGCTAGCCAAACGCAAAAAAGCTCAGCGCTATTCCCCTTCCCCCCCCTTGGCTACCTGCAAGGAAGGATTTCTTTTAAGCAACAGGCAAACAGCCCAGTAGGAATGGCCATCTCTGTCCCCTTATTAAATTCCTGAATTTCAACCAGGTTACCATGAACGATATCACTCTCCTGAGGATAACACAGCGAGATAAAGAGAATAGATGTTTCTTGAATGCCAGCAATCACCGGGACCATACGCAGCTAGGTTTGTCATGCAATGATACCCGATTACTTGCTACATGCATGGCATGGTCAAGTGTCCTACCCATGGTGGACGGAATAAGGCTGCCTTGCCCAGAAACCTTCTGCAAAGGCTTTTGGAGTACCTCCAGGAGAGCTTCATGGAGATGTCCCTGGAGGATTTCCGCTCCATCCCCAGACATGTTAACAAACTTTTCCAATAACTGTACTGGCTGCGAATGCATCCCAAGTCCTCAGGGCAAATCAATCATTAAAAAACGCTTGCTTTTAAACCATGTTTTATATTTACAAAGGTACACTCACCAGAGGTCGCTTCCATGGCTTCATGTCTGGGCTAGTGGCTTGGGAGGGCTGGGAGGGTAATTCCGTCTGGGTGAGAAAAAGCTCCTGGCTGTTGGGGAGAACGGAGTGCTGTGTGCTCTCTGCAAGCTCGTCCTCCTCTTCCTCCTCCTCCTCATCTTCCCCGTCCACAGAATCCTCAGCCATGGCTGAGATTACAACCCCACCTCGAATCCACGGACAGGGGTGGGTAGTGGTGGCGACCCCCTAGAATTGCATGCAGCTCAGCGTAGAAGCAGCATGTTTTTCGGCCCTGCCCCGAGACTTCCGTTTGCTTCTTTGGTTTTCTGGTAGGCTTGTCTGAGCTCCTTAACTTTCACTCTGCACTGCACTGAGTCCCTGTGTGGCCTTTCTCCATCATAGCCTTGGAAATTTTTTCAAATATTTTTTCATTTCGTCTTTTGGAACGGAGTTCTGTTAGCACAGAATCCTCTCCCCATATAGCGATCAGATCCAGTACCTCCAGTGTGGTCCATGCTGGAGCTCTTTTTCGATTCTCAGGAGACTGCATTAGTTACCTGTGCTGATGAGCTCTGCGTGGTCACCTGTGCTGATCAGAGCTCCACGCTGGCCAAACAGGAAATGAAATTCAAAAGTTTCGATTCAAAAGTTCGTGGGGCTTTTCCTGTCTACCTGGTCAGTGAATCAGAGTTGAGATTGCTGTCCAGAGTGGTCACAATGGTGCACTGTGGGATACCGCCCGGAGGCCAATACTGTCGATTTGCGGCCAAGCTAACCCTAACCCGATATGGTAATACCGATTTTAGCGCTACTCCTCTCATTGGGATGAGTACAGAAACCGATTTAAAGAGCCCTTTATATCGATATAAAAGACCTTGTTGAGTGGATGGGTACAGCGTTAAATCGGTTTAACGCTGCTAAAATCGGTTTAAAAGCATAGTGTAGACCAGGTCTTATATGGAACTATTTATGTGCCTAAATAGTTTTGCTGAAGCAGGGCATTAGCCCTTTAACTATGAAAGTTGTAAGTTATCTTTAAATTATACCTGTTTTCCTTAGTGCAGCTTTTTAATCACACAAGGAACAGTGACCAGCTCAGTAGCATAGCCAGTGGATTCCTTGAAGCTCATCCTCAATCCCCTGATCCTAGCTTATTGAATTGGGTTTAACAAGCAGCAGAATGTGCCAGCACTAGATTACCTCTTTGTGTTTAAAAGGAACATGAGTTAACAGTAAACCTCAAACAGTTTTAATGCATGAAGCAAGGAGATTAAAGAAGATATAGGAAGGCCTAAACTTAAAGTAAGAATTTTTTATTTTCTTATCAAAATTAATTCATTTTATGAATCACCATAAAAGTGAGGTTTTGTACAATGACACTCGTTGTGAACCTATTACAGGTTTATAGGGTTTGAGGTTTTATAGGTTTTTGTCATATCGCTCTCTTCTCCCCCTCTCCCCTAAGGGTACAAAATATAGGCCTTCCTGAAAGAAATATTTTTAAAAGCAGATGTGAAGGGGAATCTTCCTTTGAAAACATGGCACATTTTAATAGTGCCAATTATTTTAAAAAGGTGGACAGGGACATCCTGATAGTTTTAATTTTCCTTTGGATTTAGTTCCACTTGTGATTACACCCCCCCCCCTCCCCCGGAGCTGTCTATTCAATATTTGGTGTGCAACAGAAGGTGCCACTTTCCCAGAGCCCTCACTAGAAATGACGGTGCAATAAAAGATTATTTTTCTCTTTCATTTCCTCTGTGTTAGATTAAGTCTTCCTAGATGAGATTGGAACTTCTGTGGGGAGACCAACCTCGGAATATGAGAAATCCTGTGATACCGGAAGGTATGGACAATTGGGGAAGATTTAAGTATCTGAAGAAAGGCCACACAACAACGAATTTCTTTGTTTCCAGAGGAAATTCTATATACAGTTACATAGATTATTTATGGCAACAGATCTTGCAAATACATTATGTGACAGACATGGAGAGACAACGTAAGGGTTAAGTCAATTTTCTGCCTTTGCAATAAAGTGGCTTTGAAAGGTGAGGTAATTAATGCTCCACAAGAGGGAGGGGCATGGTCATTTTAGAAGACAGCCCTGCTGCCTTTCAGCTAAAAATGTCATTGAGGCTATTATCATGATCTATTGCCGTGATTCTCAAACTTTTGTACTGGTGACCCCTTTCACACAGCAAGCCTCTGAGTGTGACTCCCCTTATAAATCAAAAACCCTTTTTTATATATTTAATACCATTAATAATGCTGGATGCAAAGCGGGGTTTGGGATGGAAGCTTACAGCTCATGACCCCCTACGTAATAATTTTGCAACCCCCTGAGGGGTCCTGACCTGCAGTTTGAGAACCCCTGATCTGTTGTTTGTGTTGCACTAACACCTGAGGTATGGCTACACAGGAGCTGGGGGCGAGCCTTCCAGCCCAGGTAGACAGACTTTGTGGTAGCTTGACTCACGCTAATGTGCTAAAAATAGTAGTGTCACTGCTACAGCCTGGGCTTCTGAAGCCCATCCGAACCCCTGGCTCTGCACTCAGCTAGCTAGTTCAAGTCCCCTCTAAAGGCGCAACATCAAAACTGTTATTTTTAGCCTGCTAGCTTCCTAGCCTGTCTACCCAGACTGGGAGGCTCCTACGGTGTAGCCGTACCCCCTAGAGGCCCCAAATAGGTTGGGGCCCTGTTACACTAGGAGCTGTACAGACAAGCTCCAGTCTCAAAGGCCCAGATCCTCAAAGATATTAAGGCACCTAATTCCCATTGAAATCAATGAGCGTTAAGTGCCTAAGTACCACTGAGGATCTGGGCCAGAGGGCTTACAGGCTACCAGGGCCAGAGTATGGGCAGCCTGGTCTAAGGGTTGGGATTAGCATCAGGCCGAGGCCAAGCATCCAGGACCACCCCAGGAATCAGGCCAGGTTGGAACATCAGGAGATCAGAGTCAAGAGACAAACCAGAAGAGAGGGATCAAGAGCCATTACCAACAGTCAGGATACCAGGAGACTAGGAGCAGGACACAAGAACAGATACAGACCAGAGCATCCGTCCATGGCAGGATAAAGCCTAGCTGCACAGACAATGTCCTGTTTCCTCCTCTGGCTTAAATAGAGGCTGCCAATCAGCAGCCCTGGAACTCTCCCAATAGAGTGCAGGAGCAGGGTTTGTGCCCCAGTCGGGCTTCATGGCTCCTAGTCCCAGTTGCTGCCTATGAACTGCCAGGTGGAGGACTGCAATGTGACAACTTCTAGGAACTCCCCCAGACCTGCATTTGAGACCCATGCTGCCCTCCACAGTCTTAAGACTTGGTCTTAAGCTGCTTTCAGCAGAGGCACCCGGCACCCACATGGACCCCGCTGGAGAGTCAATAGTAGCTATTAGCCATGTCCTAAAATAGGATTCCTTCAGAATAGAATCAAGTGGAGCACTTTGCAGTATCAGGGCCTTCACTGAAGACAAGATTTAACAAGAGGGTGAAGTAACTAAATGGGGAGTGACTGGGATAACATTTATACAAGCATTATTCAGTACTAAAGGAAACCTGTGATAAATTGCTTTCACAATGCAAGAGGCTAGGTTAAAGCAAATCATGAATGGGAGGAAGGGAGGAGCAAACCAGAGGAGGAAAAACAATGATCAAATCAAAAGAAGATAAATATTTTCACAGGTAAAATTATTTTATTTAATAGACATCATGCCATAAATAAGTTGTTTTCCTGTAAAGTCCTCTTTGTTCAGGTAACTTGCCCTTGGATAAATAATGGTTGTTCTTTTTGCGCAGAAGACTCGTGTCATTAGCTGATAATCGTCACCCCTTCCATCTCATAAATGGAGAAAAGGCAGCAAAAGTGCTCATCATCTCCAAGTTCACCAGCTGAAAGTGATCAGCAAGTCTTGGAACACAAGATTCTCCCCTGCTTCACTGAAAAGGAGGACAGTCAAGAAGACAGACCAAAATGCTGACTCTCATGTCTGCATTATACATTTCTTTAAGGCATATAGCAGCAGACAGGATGTGTCCTTGAGTGGAAAATACATTAAATAGATCTCTTTGACTCAGACTGGAAAAATATCTATTAATCCTTTGTGCCAGAAATAGAAAAGATGGTACAATCGTAGTGGAATCTATTCCTTTGAATAGAGGAGACAAACCTTCAGCTGCAAAATCTTCCATTATAACCGTCAAGGAGGAAACACATATATAATGATAATAGCTGTTTGCTGGTTGAGACAAATCTGATTCCTGCCTCTACTGGTGATTGCAATCCTATCAACTTGCAAAAAGTGCCAAGTCTGCTCATGCTAGCATAATTTATGTCTATGTCCTACATCCAGTTCTCTACAGCAGAGTTCTTTCTTCTGCAAGGCCCCTGAAAAGCCCAGACAATTACTGAAAGCTATCTTGAGGGGCAGATGAGGAAGAGCTGACACTTAATTTAAAATTAAGGTTTTTTAATCAATTGCAAAGGTATGTATTTATATATTCCTACCCTTTCACCTTTCATATGTGATACATATTCTTAGACTGTAACCTCTGTGTCTGTCTTCGTATACATTTGTACAGCACCTAGCATAAGGGGCCTTGTAAATGTTTTCCAGGATTGGGACTATAATATGTGTCAGTGCTGCAGGGTTTTGTAAATGATACACTAATCTGCTCCATTTCCCAGTTCATTCAGAATCAGTTCTTCAGAATTAGTGGGATTCTCTTCTATTTAATATTTGTACCACTGCTTTTCTTAGTATTTTTAGAATGCAACTTAAAAGATTTGTCTATTGTTTTTTATTTCATGTTGTTTGTCTTGTTTGACGTTGACCCAGTGTAAGCACCCTGACATGCACAAAGAGTGCTTAATCAATTCATAATATTTGCAACAACTTGCTGAGTTTTCACTTTGTGAAACATTGTCTGGGACACGTATATAAAAGGAGCTTTTTATTGTTGTTTGCTTGTTTTTCCCTGAGAGTGGCCCATTACTACAGATTGCTCTGAAATCAAACCAAGTGAGCAGCAAGAAGTACTAAGGTACAAATCTACCTCTTAATTAGGGGGAGAAGGAGAGTACATAAACACTTGGGTCCAGCTCCACAAAAGTCTTTAATCCCATAAATTCCATTAAAATGGAAGCTAGATAGCTAATTCTATTTGAGGAACTGAACCTTAGCTTGGAAGATTTGGTCAGGAATTTAAAACACTTTTGGTAAGTAGAACACAAATGAATTTCTTTTCTGGCAGCCTCCTAAATGAACTTTCAGACATTGCTAATGAATGTGATAGTCATTTCACTGGGTTGAATATTTTAATGAGTCCATCCTTACAAATACTTGCCCATTCAGAGAACTTGTCTTTTGTTCATGATGGACCCTAATGATTTTACTTCTCCCTTCCTCTTCCCCACCCCCGCATCTGATGTGAAGGGACTTGTGCGATGCTCCTGCATATTAATCTTATTAAATGTGTGAGAGCTCACAATCTAAAACCTAAACTCCTTGGTTTAGCCACAAGATCTATTGTGAAAGTTATTTCCCCTTTATTTAACCTCTCTCTTGAGACTGATGTACTGAACTGGACGCACCTTTGTATCAAAGTGGAAGGAAATCAAACTTGATCCAACAGAGGTCTAGGTCACTTCTTCCTGTGATACCTAAATCCCAGAAAATAAATTATATACTTCCAGATAAGAAGTTATCTAACTTGTTGAGTTGTTTTATTACCTAAGGCAGTCTAGTTTTCAGACAGTTCATTCCAGCCTTTCTACAAAAGGCTACGCCTGTTATTTGTAGCCATAGACTCAATGTGTAGTAAATCAGAAGTCTCTCCTGTTTGGGAGAGTATTTCAGGTAGTAACTGGAGAGAGAAAACATTTTTAGAAACATTGGAGAATGTGATTGTAAAACCACAAAAACTGGTAGCTGAAACTACTATTAACTCATATTTTGAAATTGACTAGATTTCAAGTTTGCTGTGAGCCTTTAACATTCTTTTTTCTGCTGCGTTAACTAAGTTTACATAATAGGAGGTAAGGTGTCCTGCTTCTTCTTCCTGTTATTAACTATGGAGATGTAATACTTGGTACAGAAACTGTCCTTCACAATCTGAATTTTATGTCGATAACTAGAGTTTCATCTTCTTGTGATTATAAAATATCCCACTGTAACATACTGTATAATTGGTAGAGCCATTCTACATGTAGGCATTCCCATCAGTTTGCATTGCTGTATATGTTTACATATGGTAATACACCAAGTTACTTTCTTTCATATTTCCAGCAGCTTGATCCATCTTTTATCCTTTGTTCTTCTCCTTGGTTTGTAAAACTCCAAAGGTTAGAAGCAAAGCAGGTAAGCAAGCATTTGGTGTCTTAGCACCTAATAGACAAAATCATTATCTGGTTCTCTTAGATCATGAAAAGTTAATATTATCTGATATTGTCCTTGTTTGTGTATTAAGCGTCTTTGCTTCAATGTGTGCTTTTAACAGACTATATTAGCATTTAAGAAGAGTCCCACTGTGGGAATTCCAAACTGTGTCAGCATCCTCTAGACAGAAGTGTCCATGCAGTACAACTTCACATATTGCAGGTAACCGGATGGAACTGGGAATTTTGAACTGGACCTGAAAGATGAGCTGTGCACGGTCCTCTTACAGCAGAAATCACCAGGTGATGCTGTTAGACTAGTCTTCCAAGTTCTTTCATTTAGCAAATGAGCAAGTTTTGACTTTTTGGAAGATTTGCTGTGTTGTTGCTACTTTGTGTAGAGGCAGCTGGGCAAGCTGCAGGAGAGTTTGCTCTTGGCTTTGGACTCTGATTGGAATCAAGCCAAAAGGCAGAAATGCTTCCTGGGATCTGAGCACAGGGGCTGGGCTGAGATTCCTGGAAAAAGGGGCTGCCCTGCATGTGCTGCTTGACCATGTCATTTCAGGACTCATATGCATGTAAATAAAGAAAGGTACATTTAGAATAGACCCATTTTCCACATCACTGATTTCTCCTCCACTGGGAAGCTGACCTGCAAGGTCCTGGACATGTGCTACCATTTGGCAGATGAGCAACAGTGGTCTAAAAATTAGCTGCTAGTGCCAGAAGCAGGGGCAAGTGTACATTCTGTCATTGCTTTATTGTATAGTCCTGTCACTGTTTGACAATGCTAACCTGAATAAAACTGTAGCAGGCTGCTGCTCAGAGCAGGCCTCACCAATGAAGTTCCTAAAAAAAACAAACAACAAACACACACACACAATAATAAAGTCCCTCCCCTTGGGAGAGTGTGTTTGCATGGAGTGGGAGAGGAAGGGAGTTCTCTTTCCCAGTCATTTCTCCAGACATCTGATAGGAAAGTCCCAGGCTACATCTACACTACCTCTTACGTTGCCGTAACTGACGTTGTTCGTGGATGTGAATAAACCAGCCACCTCCCCCTCGCCTCCCGACTAACATAAGTTACACTGACATAAGCACCAGTATGAACAGAACTACACTGGTGGAGAGCTTCTCCCACCGACATGGCTACTGCCATTCACAGGGGCTAGAGGACTTAAGCTGACAGGAGAGCTGTAAACTTCCTAGTATATCTGCCCCCAGACAGCAAACTGAAAAAGTCTTTGACTCAAATTCAAAATAAACAGACCACTGAAGGTCTGGGTTTTCTTTCTCTCCAGTGTCCCTGTTGGGAGCCAGCCACTTTCCTAAAATCTAGGAAACTGAAAACCATTATATTAAAGTTCAAAATACGGAAGACAGCCCCTCCCCAGGGGTCAAACCACTGAACTGATTTTCCTTACCTTTGGGACCAGCGCCCAACAGCTTTCACTCTCTCCAATCTCTCCTCTTCTGAGGAGAGATATGTTATATCCTTGGGGCAGCCGGTTTAGGAAGAAATCACTTGAGGCCAGACAGCAGACAGCTAACAAAACTACCATTTATTTACTCACACAGAGCTCCCCTAACCGGCCGAAGCAGGCTAGGCTACCCCCTAATAATCTAACTCAGTTGCCATGGGAACAAAAACCATGACAACCAAATACACAAGAAGACGGTTTATATCTTGCCTCTTCTTCCCAGCATGCCACAACCGGGAAGGCCTGGGATTCTCCTTCCCCGCAATCTTTCTGGCTGACAAAGACAAGGACATTTGCTCTGCCTTCCCTGCATTGCTTTGGTTCCACACTCACGACGGCATTACTAACATGGGTTCTATTCAAATGTCAAACTGCTGCTGAAGGACTAACTCCTATCTGTCAGCAGCTGTGTGCAGGCAATAAGCTGTGTGCAGGCAATAAGCTCCTGGAAATGGGATAGTATAGCCCCCCAAACTCCCCTTCATTTGAAAGGGCCAGTACATCTCATTACAAAAACATTCCCACACTTCTTCCTAATCTTTTCTGTATCTTAGAATAACCATTTATTTGCTTTTCTGAAATGTTAAGTATTTATTATTTGTATTACAGCAGCACAGAGCCCCCACTTGAGATCAGGGCTCCATTGTTTTAAGAGCATACATACACTTAGTAAGAGTCAGTTTTAGCCACAAAGAGATTATAATCTAAAAAGGACATGATAGATAAATGGTAGGAGAAAGGAAACATTATCCCCATTTGGCAGAGAACTAAGAGAGCTTAAATGACTTCCCCCAGGTTACACAGCAAGTCTGTGGCTGACCTGGGAACTGAAACCAGGTCACCTGAGTCTCAGTTCAATGCCTTAACCAAAATGGCAGCTTCCTTTAGACATGCTTGACAAAAAGATTTTAACTGACAGATATGACCATGATCTCACACATATGAATATCATTTGTCACATGCCACATTTTGTCTCAAAAGACCTTGGCAAAAGAAAGAAAAAATGGAAACCCCTTTCCTTGAACATGTTGGAAAATTTACTTGTGTTTCCATGTCATGATGATCAGAGCATTTATTTTTATTGAAAGAGTTCACAATACACATGAGATCATTTTGTGAACCTCATTATTAAGGTTTTTCTGTTTGCTCTTGCAGACTCTTGTTAGAATTAAATGGCCTAATTATGTCACTGATCAATTAAATGCTTATTAATCCCCATTCCAGGGTCCCTTGACCAGGCCCACCAACAGCAGTTCTGGGCCCCAGGGCAGAACAGTCAACGGGACCCCTAGAAAGGATGGGCATGGTATCTCCTATAGTTCAGTCCAGGGGAACCTTCGCTTCTTTCCAGTTTCCTACTGTCTGTGTTTCTGTGGATTATTTTCTCTAATACACATTTATCAGCCATAGAAATCCTAACTTTCAGCTCTTCCCCATGAGTATCCATCCAGCTGCCTTTCCTATCCACTTGGGACTGGTGCAAGTTCCAGAGCTGCTTCAGAATGTATTTGTTTCTCAAATACGACCCAGCCCCTGGCCCATTATATCACTAAAGAAGTTTCTTCTCATTGGTGTTTGGGAGGATGAGGCAGAATAAATGGTAGTTTCTGTAACTGTGTCACTACCTGAAGGTTCTGTGTCTGGAACATGCAGTGCAATGTCTCAACATTGAAAAATTCCCTCTCTCCTTCCTTCCTCAGGCCAGGGGTAACCTGATGCCCTAGTAACCAGCTGAGATCTGCTTTTTTTTGTTTTGTTTTTTTTTAAAAAAAGGGTATTTCCAGACAACAGTTCAAAAAATTAGGAAAGTATCCAAAGGTACTTGAGCACGCAAACGTCATAACTCAGGTCCCAGTGGGGAATCATTACAGCTGTTATTATTTATGCTTTTGTATTACAGTAGCACCTCTGGATCCCAACTGAGATCAGGGCCTTATTGCGCAGGTGCTATATACGCTCATGGAGACAGTTCCCTGCCCTACAGACACTACAATCTAAACACACAAGTCAAACAAAGGAAGGATTGCTATCACCATTTTACAGATAGGAAATTGAGGCTCAGAGAGATTAAATGATTTACCCAAGGTGGCATTCTGTTCCCTCTCCCCCGAACCAGAACCAGCCCACAGGCAACCAGAGAATTCCTCTACCATGGGCACTGCATTGTGCCATCACAGGCAGCCTCACATGGCTCCCACTGTACATTCCAGCCAAGGGAGGCAGGAAGTCTAGGGCAGAGAACTGAACACAGAGCTCCTACTGCTGTACCCCCAGGACCATCCTTCATCTCTGTGCAAAAACTCTTCCCAGAAATAAGTATGAACTTCCAAGACATGACAATAAATACACTGAAAGACAATCAACCTGTTTGACCTATTCCTAAAGCCTACAGCTAAAAGAACCCCAACATTTTATATTTGTGGCACACAATTCTGCATAATCATTTGCATATGCAACAATCTGAAAAGGAGGCCAAACTGAGGTTCCTTTAAAAATATGGCCCTTTATGCCTAAATGTAGGGAACACTTAATATAATGTTGCCTAAAGATTAGAGCAGCAAACTGGGGTTTATCTCTCTCTGTGCCACTGATTCATTGGGTTTCCTAAGGCTAGTAATTTAATCTCCCTGAGCCAAATTTATTGCGTTCCAGCTAATTCCCATCCTTCTGCCAATTTCCCACCCAGAACATGAAGGAAAATCCCAACTAAAAGCCTGGCTGAAACAAACAGAGTACTAATGTATATAGTAGAGGGAGGGTCCCAACATTAACCAGTGACCTAAATAATGATTCAATTTACCTATTGTGGACTCATGGGGCTGTATAAAAGTTTTCACAATATCCCTTAAAGCTTGTATGTCCCTCTTTGACAAGTTACTCAGGCACCAGTCAAAGCTCTTTTTGGAGCCTTACATCCTTATTCATAGCTCCCAAGGCCAGAAGGGACCATTGTGATCATCTGGTGAGTCTCATCTCCTGCATAAAACAGGCCAGGGAACTGACCAAAAATAATTCCCACAACAGATCTTTTAGATCTTGATTTAAAAATGGGCAGTGATGGAGCATCCACTAGGATTATTATTAGTGAACATAAATAAATCCTCTGGTGAGACTCCATCACTGTTCCCTTTACAACAGTCCCAACAGCAAGATATCCTTACCCCCACCTACCAGCCCCAATCTCCAATCATCCCATCACCCCCAAACTATGTCCAAATACCAGAGATAATCCCTTAATGAGGTCACCCACATGACCCCAAAGAACAGCCACCGACCCCAAATCAAAATAGCCTCAAACACCTCACCGCACCCACCAGCCCGTCCCAGCCCGGCTCCCCCACCCACCCATATGGATGCAGAAAGTTTCACTCCTGGATAAAAAGTTGCAGCTATTGTCACTGAAGCTGGACTGGCTCCTCCCCCTGGCATAGCTAGGGGTCTGCTGCCCTGACGCACCCTTCAGCTGGCCAGGGCCCCTTCTGCCCCAGCACTGTCTGACAGGGTGAATGGAGCCTCGCAGGCCGGCCCAGCAGAGCCGCTGTGCAGCCCATGGTGGCCACTGGGACTTGGAAGTGCATGCCTAGGAGCCCTGTGGCCCACCTAGGTGATTTAAAAGGGTCCGGGGCTCCTGGCTGCTGCTGTGGCAGCAGCCAGGTGCCCCAGAGCCCTTTTAAATCACCCCAGGCACTGGGCAATTGCCTCCTTTGCCGTCCCTCCCATCGGCAGGCCTGTCCTTGACTCATCTGCTATGCTAGACAACATGCGAGACAGATAGGGCACAATGTTATATAAAGATCCAAGGAGAAGCAATAACTGCTCTCTGTTCTGAACATTTCAAGGGGAAAAAAAACCTTGCCTTGTATTATCTCTACTACATTTACAACGTGACGAGCCCCAGCGGATGAGGACCTGTAATCTTTACCTAAGAATCCAGAGACCAAGGAAATGAAGTGCCAAGGTAAAACATACTGCCTAAGGAGCTATGTTTTATTACCCATTTGCAGCAGATTTAATAATAGAAAAGTCCTTCAATAAAAAACCTAACTTTAGTGGAATATGTGCTTGCCAAAATGTTGTTGCTAGCAGACTTCATGAGGCTGGGCTCTTTCTAATGCAAGTCACATTGATAAACATCTAGACTGCCTTTTCAGGGGAATTTAAAGTGCTAACAAACAAAATATATCAGGGAGATTATGTTCTCCCAATCCATTTCACAGGTCCCAACATTAACCCTTTATTTCATTAGGAGTGTGAACAGGCCCCAGAGTCACAGAATGAACTTCAAACTAACATACAAAAATGGGACAGACTAGGAAGCACAAAAAGAGAAGAAAGGAACTAACAATAAGAAATGAAGGAAGCTACATTATTAAAGATAGAAATAATAATAGTATTCACACCCTGATAATGAATTGTGTAGAACATTAAAAAGAAAACTCTCCCATACTTTTCTTCTTCTTGTTTACCATCTGTATTGTGGGCACAGCCAATTATGGATCAGGCCCCACTTGTGGTGATCGGGGGAAGTCCCGGACAATTGGAAAAAGGAAAATATAGTTCCCATCTTTAAAAAAGGAAAGAAGGAGAATCTGGGGAACTACAGACCGGTCAGCATCACCTCAGTCCCTGGAAAAATCATGGAGCAGGTCCTCAAGGAATCCATTTTGAAGCACTTAGAGGAGAGAAAGGTGATCAGGAACAGTCAACATGGATTCATGCCTGACTAACCTGATTGCCTTCTATGATGAGATAACTGGCTTTGTGGATATGAGAAAGCAGTGGACATGATATACACCTCTACCCTGATATAACGTGATCTGATATAACATGAATTTGGATATAACATGGTAAAGCAGCACTCCAGGGGTGCAGGGCTGTGCGCTCCAGCAGATCAAAGCAAGTTCAATAAAACGCAGTTTCACCTATAACACGGTAAGATTTTTTGGCTCCCGAGGACAGCGTTATAGTGGGGTAGAGGTGTACCTTGACTTTAGCAAAGCTTTTGATATGGTCTCCCACAGTATTCTTGCCAGCAAGTTAAAAAAGTAAGGATTGGATAAATGGACTATAAGGTGGATAGAAAGCTGACTAGATTGTCAGGCTCAACAGGTAGTGATCAACGGCTTGATGTCTAATTGGCAGCCGGCGTCAAGCAAAGTGCCCCAGGAGTCAGTCTTGGGGCCAGTTTTGTTCAACATATTCATTAATGATATGGATGATGGGCTGGACTGCACCCTCAGCAAGTTCGCAGATGACACTAAGCTGGGGGGGAGAGATAGATACACTGGAGGATAGGGATAGGGCCCAGAGAGATCTAGACAAATTGGAGGACTGGGCCAAAAGAAATCTGATGAGGTTCAACAAGGACAAGTGCAGAGTCCTGCACTTAGGACGGAAGAATCCCAGGCAGTGCTACAGGCTGGGGACTAAATGGCTAAGCAGCAGTTTTGCAGAAAAGGACCTGGGGATTACAGTGGACGAGAAGCTGGATATGAGTCAACAGTGTACCCTTGTTACCAAGGCCAATGGCATATTGGGCTGCATTAGTAGGGGCATTGCCAGAAGCTGCACTCACGTAAGAGGGCA
Source organism: Chelonoidis abingdonii (assembly GCF_003597395.2). Lineage (NCBI taxonomy): Eukaryota > Metazoa > Chordata > Testudines > Testudinidae > Chelonoidis > Chelonoidis abingdonii. The sequence continues at coordinate 217,789,421 of NC_133769.1, read as the reverse complement.
GCAAGAGGTTTTTGGAAGAGGGAGATGAGGCTATTGCTCTGCATGAAGACTCAGGATAATTATCCATCTCCAATCCTTTGCAGCTGGAGCTGGATCAGACTCCAGAAGAGACCAGGTTTCTATGAAGCAAGAACACAAAAAGGGGTGTCACTGGGCAGCTTGCTTAAAGGAAGAACGGATCTGGATCAGAGGCCAAAATAAGTGAGTCAGACAACTGGGGAAGACAAGGAGGGCCTAACATTTGGAAGGTCTGAACACAGGCTTGAGTCAGTCTTATCTTGTAAAACTTGACCAATGGGCTTTAAAGTATTTGTAACATCACCTTTTAGTTTAGTTTAGATTAATTGCATGGGGGAAAGAATGGTGCAGTAGGGACATGTGAATATTATCTCATGAGGGACATGGTCCTGAAGTCTTTGCTCATTTTCTACTCTGGCAAAATTCCGAATGAAAACAATAGCATGTGACCCAGAGTTATTAAATAACTGCATAGTTCTTTCCAGTTTCTTAATCAGAGTGCATTTTACATGGTAATTATTTTTTTGAACCTTTGTCAGTGTAATTGCTAATTGTTAATAATCTTCAGTCTATTGTATCTGCAGAAGAGAAGGCAAACGCTCTGTGGGTTTTTAACTATTTACTCCAGCTTGCTCTAGTTCTGTCAAAGAGCCTTAGTTGCAGTGCATTTTTCTGTTATACTTCATGCTTAGAGCATGGTGCAGTGGATGGACTATAGAACTCAGAATTTGCTGGTTCTTAGTGTTCTAATCCCAGTTCTGACCCTGTTTTGCTGTGTGACTTTGGGCAAATTGTTCAATCCCTCTGTTTGTTTGTTTTTTCCCCATCTGTGCAATGACAACAGTTCTTACTGCCCCGTCTCACAAAGTGTTATGTAGGGTGACCAGACAGCAAGTGTGAAAAATCAGGACAGAGGTTGGGGGGGGGGGCAATAGGAGCCTATATAAGAAAAAGACTCAAAAATCGGGACTGTCCCTATAAAATTGGGACATTTAGTCACCCTAATGTTATGAGGTGCAAGTGGCTAACTCTTTTAGCACATTGAAGGTGGCCAACATAACAGGGCTGATCGTGCCACTCTTACCCCAATTAAGTCACTTCTTACTGAGCAAGTAGTCCCATTAGAATGAAAGGTAAATCCCATTAGAATAGTAAGGTGCTGCTCCATGTGAATAAAGGTAGCAGCATGTAGCAGCATGTAGTCCTCTATAAGTGTTATGTGTACTAAATAAATACCATTACCTTTCTTCATCTTGCTGATGGCTTGAGTTACCTAATATCTTGATGTGAACTAGGCTTCTGACTGAATTAGAAGCTTGTCTCAGTAAAAATGGTCTTAGAAATACCCAGAACATGGACGTACACCAAATAATCAGTGTGAGTACTCCAGACCAGGGAGCTGAAAAAAGTCATTGTCACAATTCCTTTCTCCATAAGTGGTACTTCTGGAAATGGCTCACAGCACTAGCAAATCAGCATCTTCCAAAGCTCTAATTGCATCTCCAGAAGTATTGTCTCTTGAGCAGAGATTGTAGGAGAATCACCCAGCACATCCAGAGACTACCTGGGTAACCAAAATGGTAACTTTTGCAGTATATATCATCTTGCTTGGCAATCTCTCCAACCATTCATTCTATAGTTTCTCTACCCAGTGGATGAATATACATGAACTACACTTTCTGAATCTACCCTGGCCTGAAATTTGTTCATTGTAACATCTTTTTGTGACAATGCAGCTGTTGTTTGATCTATGGTGCTGTGTCAGCAGCTAGTATATGATATGTGTATTCTATGATTTAGCTAGTCAAAGAGAAACAGCTATTTTCATCACCTTTCCAGCTGTTGTATAAATTGGCTGCTCCTTGAATATAATGGGACTGGTTTATGTTTCATAGCATTTAAAGTACTGGAATTACCAGAAATAACTTAACATAATATACTTGAAACTAATGACAATCATTCTTCGAATTGTGGAAAAGGACTACTGATCACTTGTATATAAATTCTGTTTCATTCCTTGGGCTTAGAGGTAGTTCTGGAATACAACAGCTGCAGAATACCTTTAGTTCCCAGCTAATCTCAGGTGTAAAAATGCAGTCTTTGGATAGATATTTGCTCTAATTCTTGGACTTTTCATTAAATAAGTGCAGTTTTTGGTATTGTAAACTCCTCTTTCACAATGGGGAAAACATGATAATGGTACATTCTTGCATACTTCATCGAACCTGGTGGTACATTACACAATATTTTTACAACTGCTGTTTTCCAAACCTCAGATTACAGAACACCACAGATAGCATTTTACAAATTTGGCCTACAGACTGACAGGTAGCCCATTTAGCAATATACTGTACAAGGTTTGGGTCTGAGCTAGTGTCATAAGTAGATAGGTAAGGGTTAATTTTCTTTGCCTGTAAAGGGTGAACAAAGGGAACCAAACACCTGACCAGAGGACCAATCAGAGAACTGGACTTTTTAAAAGTCAGGGGCGGGAATTGTGTACTGTAGTTTGTTCCTAAGAGATATGGACGGAACAATTTTGAATCTATTTTTTAATTTATAAGTTGTAGTAAAGGCAACAGGCACATAGGGGTGTTATATTGATATTGGTTTGTTTTAATGTGTGTTGATGTGTGGTGTTTAAATTTGGTATTTTTATTAGGCTGTTTTTAATTTTTATAGCAAGAGCTGACTATATTAATTGAGTATTCTTGTTTTGTATATTATTTATTTTTATTAAAAGTTTTTTTAAATTGGTGGAGGTTTTGGGTTTTTAACGGTAGGTAAGGAGGGGGGGGTTTATAATAGATGGGGAAAACTAGAGTATAATTGTGATTTTAAATCAAGTTTTGATGGTCTTGGTGGTGTTGGTTCTTTGTTACTTTAACCGGAAAGAAATTAACTTGAATGATTATTATGAAGTGGGAATTTGTCAAAACGAGGGTGGTGAAACAAGGTTATTGTAGGAGTGTAACAAGAGCAGGTTGTATGTATAGGGGGGGGAGCGAGATGGAATGTCAATTGGCCGTCAATGAGTGGGAGTTGCTAAAGCAGATTATCAATCTGGGCTGATCATGACAAAATATGGAAGGAAGATTATTTAACAAATGTTTAATAAGAACTCTATTTATAAAAGAGACATGGAAATTGAGTTTAAAGGAAGGGCAATTAGTCTGAGACTGAAAGATATGAATTTCACAGAATTCAAGTGTGTTAATATGAGAAATGCAAGTATCAATGGCAAACAGTACAAATATGTTAAGATGAGTTGGAGGATTGAAGAAGCTTAATACAGACAAGGATATGCTGTATTATGTTATGCAATTGAAACTTATAATGATGATGTTTAATCCATGTGGGAAATTGTTGAGTAATCTATTAAATAAGGTTTAAAGGATCAGGTTAGGACGATTTTCACAAATTTGTTTCTGTAGTGTTGATTATACTTGAATAGGTTTTAAAAAACTTAAATCTTAAAGGAAATGTTTCTAGTGCTTTAGACGATATAACATAAGTGTGCCAAAATGGTGACAGAAAGGGATATGTCTGCTTTTATTCATTTATATTTATTTATTGATTGTGATTATGTAAAAATCGTTTAATTATTATGATAAGGAATCTAATGTTTTTTTTAATTGTCATACTTTTTCCTGCATATTGTCAAAAATGTTTCAAAAATATAATAATAAAAAAAAGAAATAAAACTTACAATAATTCTGTTTGTGCACTGATACTGTAAATAATGAATAATGAATTAATGTATAACTACAGTAAGTATTTTTAATAAAGACCATTACAAGCATGGAAAACTTGAGAATATTTTTAAAAATTATCATTATATGTTTGTTAAATTTTAAACGAATGCTTAGGAAACTTCAAACAACATACGGGGCAAATTTGCTTATATAAATCTTTTATTTTTTAGGGATACTTGGAAGAGGAGCGTAGTAGGTGGAGTGTTAAGACAAGTACTAATTATTTATAATGGTGGAAATGAAGAAACATATACTAATTGGATACGGATTTAAAAAAAAAAAAAGTTGCACTTTTGATTAGTATGGCATTTTTCATTTAATGTGTATTTATTTTTATTTTAAACATGCATAAGGTGTTTCTTAATAAAGAATTTTATTTTAAGGCATGATATTTTAGTTGGCTAATGTTATTAAAAGCTTTATAATCTGGTTTAAATGATATTTATGTGGTGTCAGAAATACGTAGGCATTAATCACGCATTGTAGTCAGTGTGAGGATGATTGATGATTTGCTTTATGTAGGTTTGAGCTTATGAGATTAAGAACAATACATACACGAAAAAAGTATGAAATGATTTTAGTTAACAGATGATTCTTCTTAGTAAAAAAAAAATACAAAGTGTTCAGGGATATCTGTATATGGATTTATTGGTGAGGTCTGAAGTGAGTTGAGTCAGTTAATTATTAAGAAAGTAAATAAATTTCTTAATAAATTGGCAAAGGAAGGTTACATCGTAAGCAATCAATGCAATGATCACAATTTAATTTCTTTCCTGTTTCTTAGATTTTGGCTTCACATGTGTTTCTAGTATTTATAGAATAAATTGGATTTTAATTCAATTTAATTAACTGTATGGTCGGAAAAGTGTATTAAAAAAGTATTCATTGACTTGTTAGTTTTATCAGAAAAATTTTTTAATCATAAATGATTATTAAAGTGGGCGACAAGAGTTAAAGAAATGGTTATTTAGTAGGTGTCAATGAATATGTACTACAGTGAGACAAAAGTATCAGAATAGTCAATGAAAACAGAGACAGATGGAGGAGACAGAATTCTGATGATAAATAGATGAATATTTGTCAGGATTAAAATGTTTGGTAAGATTCAGTCATTTAAAGTAAATTTGTTAATTGTGTTATAATATTTAAGTAATTAATGAAATTAGAATATGTTTGAAATATTCATCAAGTTTATTTTTTGAAGTAATAAAAATTCATTGAATAATAATTATCAATTACATAATATTTTCAAAGATCAATTTTGATTTTGAACGATGATTTCAGAATCGTAAAAGAGAGTTGAGAATGTTTGTTTTACTACTGGTTAAAAATTTATGTAGTGCCAAGTAAAAAAAAATATGGTGTTTTTACTAGATTTATTACTGTGTATTATTTGTTAAACATTTTCAATAATGGCGTCACAGATATATTTAGCTAATATATTGATATGGCAGTTGAATTGATGT
>NC_133769.1:217771265-217784157 GCF_003597395.2 Chelonoidis abingdonii | reverse complement strand
GAGACCCAGGGGTCTGGGTCTTGGGGGTCTTCCCAAAGGAAGTTGGGGAGTCCACAGAGGGGGTCCCCCAAGGAGTATTTGGGGAATCCAGGCTGATAAGAGCCTAATTCTTATCTGGTGGCAGCGAAGTAAAATCCAAGCTAGTAGTGAGCTTGGGGGAGGTTCAGATAAACACTCAGATTTTGTACGCTAAAGTCCAAATCTGGGACAAACGTTTATTACAGCTAGTCAAATTATTCATTGTAAATAAGTTGTTAGACAAATTTAGCCCTTTCTTACCTGTAAGCAAATTGTTCACACTCAGACTGAATTTCACAAATGTATTTGCCATTTATAATTATTCAAATGGATTACACATACACATTTCTGCCTATGTTTCACGTATTGTGTGCTGTTTAATAAAATGAGAGGGCTCCATTCATATTAAACTAAACTGGTTCTTTATTAATGTAACTGTTTACAGAGCTGCTCCAACTGCAGGTTAGCATTCTAGCCATGTGCACACAAACTGACTCTCTGTGCCTCTCCAAACTTTCCTCTCCTACAACTTGTGCTCCTCCCTCCAAGTTCCATACAGGTTGCCTCATCATATGGGCAAATTGTTGATGTTGTTTTGTAAAGGCACTACTCATTGCACAAGAAACACACTCTGCTTACAGTCCTGCACACTGGAAATGTGCTGCTTTATTCAGTCAGATAACAGAGTGGAGGAAAACACCTGCTAACTAAAGAGAAAGAAGGGGGGGCGGAGCATGACTCCAACCCATAATACTCTGAACAACTGAGTCAACCCTTGGTGACCACTTTACTATAGATTGAATATTTGCTGTTCGTATGACTGGTTGCTTAAGACATGTGATTGGATTTTTCTCTCTTATTGGATATTAATATCTCTGCTAATAGAAGAATGAAAATTAATGAATGCTGAACACTCATATTTGTCAGTATTTTTGTATGAATATCCATATTTGCATACAGAACAGTCAGTTCCATAAACATTTATGGAAATAGTACTCGTCTGGGTGAACATTTGCAAATAGTGATTAAACAGGGGCACAAACATGGCTGACCAAATGGACACTACATATTCAAGTGAATAGTTGCTTGTGTCAATATACTAGTGCAGTATTTCCCAAACTTGGGACACCATTTGTTTAGGGAAAGTCCCTGGTGGGCCAGGCCAGTTTGTTTACTTGTCACGTCCGTAGGTCTGGCCGATCACGACTCCCACTGGCTGCGGTTTGCTGCTCCAGGCCAATAGGGAGTGCTGGAAGAGGCATGAGCTGAAGGATGTGCTGGTCGCCACTTCCAGCAGCTCCCATTGGCCTGAAGCAGCAAACTGCAGCCAGTGGGAGCCGCAATCAGCCGGATCAGCGGACGTGCCAGTACATAAACAAGCGGTGTCCCAAGTTTGGGAAACATTGTACTAGTGGATAATGAAAAGCTAATTTGATATAATTTATTTAGACTTTCAGACATTCTTTGACAAGGCTGCAAACAAGATGCTACTAAAGAAACTAAGTAGTAATGGAGAGAGAGGTAAAGAATGATCATGGATCAAAAACTGGCTAGGAAACCGAAAATAGAGAATAGGATTAAATGGTCAGTTTTTATCATGGCACAAAATAATAGCTGGGTGCCTTAAGATTCCACACTAGACCCAGTGTTAAATGTATGTATTAATGATCAGGAAAAGGATGAGACAATGAGCAAAATTTGCTGACGGCACAAAGTTTTTCTGCCTGTGTCTCTTAAAGAGCAGGTTCATCCACAAGCTGCTGTGACACATCGCACCAGTCTAACCAGTGGCTGAAGCCCTGCCCACAGCTTCCTTACTTCAGTACTGTCTAAATTCCCAAAATTGCTCTCAGAGGTTACCAACAACTCCACCCTATCCAGGCGCACAGCTCCCAGGCACAATAGCCCTACACAGACTCTCGCTCATCTCAGAATGTTGCCATCTACCATGATTGCCCCCGTGATTGCCACCAGTCCCTAGTGCTCCCATTTCTACAGGGTCAAGACTGCTTCCAGTACAGAAATTTGCTTTCCGACAGGTTCCAGCTGCTCCTGTGCTGCCCCCTCACCTCTGGAATAAAACCTCCTTTGAAGTTCCGCTTCCTACCCAGGGTCAAGTAACAGTGTTTCTTTTCTACCGGTTCCATTGGCCTCTCTTCTTGATGTGAGCTCACAAGAGGGGAGAGGAGGCATTGATTTTCCTGGGGGCATGGCATATTTCACAGTTTAGCTGCTGCAAAGTTTATGGCATGAGTATAAAATTTATGTTCGTGTAGTAAACCAGGGGAAAAACATTGGAGGGGCAGGAGGGGAGAGGAAAAGAGGGGAGATTAGGAAAAAGTCTTGACAAGGCTAGCTCCAAACTGCATATACTTACACAGAAATAAAATGTGAACAGTGTTTAGTCTCTTTAACTTAAACTGAATTGTTTTGCTTTAAAATCACATTTTTGTCTTCTTTGGAATCCTAGATTGAAATGGACATGACTGTTATGATCAAGTTTGACTGGAGCTGTATAAAATTTAACTTTTATTGTAATAAATGCAGCTTAGAAGAAAACTGCATCCATTTTGAACAGCCCAGCAATCTGAAAGTTCATCTACAAATCTACTTTTCGACAGACAAAGTTTGGAATGTATTGGAAATTGATTTTTTTTTAATCATAAAACTAGTACTTCTGAGCCTAATGCAAACAGTGCTAGTCTCCTGTGAAATCTTTGATGATGCCATGGATCATGGCTGAAATAGTTCCCATGTTGCTTCAGTATCATTTCAGTATCAGAAAAAGTGCACTCTGAACAATAAAGCGTTCTGTTCAAATAGAAAACCTTAAGGGTGTTTTTTTAAAAAATGGGCATCAATGTTATACAATTTACAATTCTCCATTGTTTCACATGCAGTTGGTCACCAAGTTATTCATATGCTTAATACCTGCAGCTTAGGTACACATCGTGAAAATTTAGCTATGTCATTCTTTTCTAAGAATCTAGGAAGCAATTAACAGCAACTGACATGATTCTCTAATTACAATGATTTTCTCTAAGCCCACTGAGACATATTTATGATTTCTCTCTCTTTAAATTAATATAGCCATTATGTTCCCAATGACAATAATGTACTTCATCTGAGGCTTGTGTCTCTATTATAGATACAATTTTTTATTAGCCCCTGTAGCAGGGGGCAAAGCAAATTCTTTTTTGTTTTACTGTTGGGCATGGCTAGATGGGACTTGGGTTTATTTCTGTAATGTCTCTAGTTCCATTGACCTTCATGTACCTTCTAGCCTCTCTGACTTTTATGTTATCATGAGTGATGGGCTGTCCACGTTATCCTCATGGAAAGACCTTTCTATCACTTAGCTGCAGTCATGGTATGAGATAATTAGCTGGGACCCCAATAATCTGGTCTTCCTGCATTATGTAGAAGATACTCAGTGTCTATTCTTGCTGCACCATGTATTGAATAATAATTATATATGTTCTCCAAGCTTCCACAGACCTCCACCCACCATTCTTCTGTTCCACAACCAGAAAAAGATATGTTCGTACATATTTTTTTAAAAATAAGTTTGCTTTTAGGGTAAGTTTGACAGGGGATTGTATCTGTATTTGAATGTATGACACACCGTACCTCAAAGTAGCACCCTGTAAAACCCATATTCATCATTATATATGGTTATGATATTTCAAACAAAGCATACCATGTAAGATATCACAGAAAAGGTCATGATCTGCTGAAACCCATTCTTCTGTCAAAAGATGTATAACAGTAGTGTGTATGAAATTATGAGATTTTGCTGCAGGGTTGTTATTGAAATGTTGTAAATTTGGGAGTCCACCGCTAGTTCTCCAGTAAAAAAAAGGAGGTGACCAGCACCTGGGCAGGTGTTGAAGGATTCTCATGATCACTAATCAGCAGGAGAGTTGTAAACAAGAGATTTACAATTCTGTAAGAGAATAGCACAAGTATCATACAATGGGGGATTGCTCAACTCCGTGAGGCAGCAAAACCCACCTGGACATCTCTGGACTAGTGTTTTCCATTTTCCAGGCACATGGGCTGAGAGTATAAAACAAGGGACAGTGGCATCATGTGATTGCTTTTCTCCTCCCCCACCTATGCTGGGAGCAACAAGAACGCTGAGAAGACAAAGACCTGAACTGAAGAGACTGATCCCAGGCTTATACGAAAAGCTTGTGTATTAAGGAATGTAACCTACCTGCAACATCCACTGGGGTGAGAAAAGTGCTTGATCCAAATACTGCCTAGTGTAATAAGGTTTAGGATTGAGACTCTGTACTTACCTTTTATTTTCTTTAGAAATTATCTCTAACCTTTTGTGCCTACCACTTATAATTAAGTAAAGTCTCTCTTTTTGTAGTTAATAAAGCTGTTTTATATTTTACTGAATACAGTGTGCTTTAGTTGAAGTCTTAGGAAATCTCAGCTCATGTTACAAAGGCTAATGTGTGTCCTCTCCATATCGGGGGTGTGTGTGTGTGTGTGTGTGTGTGTGTGTGAGGTAGTGAACTTATACTGGTCAGGCTTCTGACCAGGGCAAAACGGTACAGTTCTGGGGTGCAAGGCTGGGAGCTTGGGAGATTTGCTGGTGCCTTTTGTTGGATGATTTTTGAGCGGCTCAGGGAGCATTCATGCAATTTAGCATGTTGGGGGCTTCACCTGCTTTTGTGCTAAGTGATAACGGTGCCCGGAGGGATTTGCTGCTTGCAGCATTGTGTGAGACAGCTCAGGCTGGAGAGTTAAGGGGGCTCAGCAGTACCCCAGTTCCAGGTTGTATCCCAGGGATCCCATCACAGAATGCCAGAAAGCAAACTTAATTGTGCAAAACCTGACAAAGAAAAATGATAATTTCAGTGACCTCTAGCCCTCAGAACATTTACACAAAGGCACTTTCATGCTCTGGTGCACTCATGCGCTGAGACCATCCTATTGTAGATAAATAGCCAGGGTTTAATGGAAGAGCCCATATTACTGACAAGAGTTGTTCCTAAGAGCTCCTTTCACCATCCTCAAAGAAGCTGGGGGAATAGTCTTCACTCTAAAGGCAGAGACAAGACATCACAAAATGTGCCAAGTACTGTCTCAGAACATCAGTTGAACACTGCACCTTTGATGTACAAATTCCCCCTCCCTCAAGAATAGCACTTAAATAGAACTCTTTGAATCACCTGAACATTGTTGATTTAAATGAAATTTTCAAAATGATTTTTTAAAATATCAAATTTCCCCCCAAAATTTATGAGCTTCACGCCAAAGGTCAGCCTTACCATTATGCACGTAAGCAATCACTCTGGTTGAAGTCAACAGGACTACTGACAGGCTTAAAATTAACTATGTGTTCAAGTGCTTCTCTGAACTAGGATCAAAGTCAACAACCGCAGGTGATTTAATAGGGCTCAGATCAGTTCTGCCACATGTAGATAATCAAGAAAGCTTTCATTAAAATGAAGCAGCTAATGGCCAAAAGTGTCATGTCAACAGGGCTACCCCAAGAACTGCCAATGGCCTCAAATGCTATGGGGCTACTCTGTACAAAAAAGTGTAAGAGGAGGCCATTTTCATGATCTTGTGGAGGATGGTAGGGGCCTGGTATTGGTATTAAGGGGACTTCACATGAACACTAAGATTTGCCTGTTGGAACCATCCTGAACTGCTTGAAAATGAAATTTTCTGAGCTTTACACACCCCAGAAAGCTAAAATTTGGTCCTGGTTTTATACGAAGAAGGACTTGTATTAGTGAGCTAGTAATCTAGCCAACTTTATATTTCTTTGAATGCCATAAAGTCCTTTAGATTGCATTCTGCACATTTCAAATTAAATGTTAATAAAACTGGACAGAAAGCTTTCTGTCAGATATTTTTGTGTAAATTGCACAGCACTTCCAAACCATTGTATGAGGCCAATTTAGCAGCTCCTATTTAGAATGAAATGATGAATCAAATAGCTGTCACTTGAAATAAATATAATCACTGCTTGACTAATCATGAACTACCATTATTTATACATACAGGAAAACATGTTTCTAAGAGAACTACCTAATTAAGTATTATATACTTAAAGCATCCACTAGAAAAATTACTGGTGATATTTTTGCCTTTAGTTCATAGCTGAGTGGAATCTAACTTCTAACCTAAGCTGTTATCTTTAAAATTTTTGAATATCTTATATGTCTCAAAACTTATTTTGTACCAAAAAAGGCTATGATTTTCCTGAGCCACAACAGATGATATGCTAAATGCTGTACATTATTACGGTGTCTCCAGCACGATATGCAAACCTGAGCACTCCACCTCTCGGCAGGAAAATGAAATGTGCTCCGCTTCTCCACGCTGAAATTTCTCATTTAGCACAGCCACTCTCAGTGATGACTGACTTATGTCCTGTTGCTGACCAGGGAGAGTAGTACATGTATGTGTTCCTCCTGGTAAGGAGGGAGAGGCAGCATGGAGAGGTGAAAGGGAAAAGCCTGGGGATAGGCTTGGACAGGTTGTGCAAGACAAAGATGTAAAAATCCTGGGAGAAGACACATTCAAGACTCCAGTTTTGAGGTAATTGTTTCCTGGTTGAAGTGCTAAACATCATTGTAAATTCCATATTTTTTTTTATTAAAATATGGTGGAAAAACATTGAGAAAACAACTGTCTTAAAATACAAGGGAAGAGGTCATCCTCTCTACCTTGTCTGTCTCCTTTTTGCCTTGATACAAGATACTTCCTCATCCTCAGTTCTTCGCTCTTCCTCCAGACTCTTCTGGCTGTTGCTGTGCTTTGATTCTGTCCTCTTAATGGCCTCTGGTTTCACAATTTCCATGTTGGCTCACAGATCACTGACATAAGCAGCTCTGGTAGTTTCTGCTCCACACACAATTCATAAAGCTCTTCTGAAGATGCAGCACACATTTTAGTTGGATGCAATCGATCATTCTCCCTCCCATGGCAGTGAACTTTACAAAGGACATCAGCCGGGCAAAAAAATAATGCATAAAAAATCTTGTGCCGTTACAATTGTCCTCTTCCGCAGGGCATAAGTTCTCCATTGCTGCACTGGAAACTGATCAATGGGACTGTTTAAATGAGTAAGGATTTGCAGGGTGATACTCAGATTTGTTAGCCTCTGCTGCTGGGATGCCTTGAAATCTTTGTGGAAGTGAGCAGCATTCTTTCTAGTGATCCAGTAGAACATAAAAGGATGTGCTGGGTACACAGGGCGGCTCTGAAGGTTTCCTATACTTAGCACAACATAGTAGCACTGATGTGGCTAGTCAGTTCTGCATACTGTAAAGGAGGCCATCATAGACTATATAACTTTTATATAAAAGTCATACAGTCCAGTTTTGTCTATCAATTAGAAACCAGATGCTCACTAAAACCTTGAGTGCTTTATCATTCTACACTTTTAAATTACAAAGAGATGTAAAATACCATTTTCTTAAAGTTTTAACTTAACTGGTTTCCCTCCAACTGCAATGGTTTGGTATGAAACGTTTTGTTGCCTTCCTATAAATACTTGTATTAGTTCTCATTGAAGATAAGTTAATTATATCCAAAAAGACAACTATTTTCCCGCAGCCTCATCCCTACAGTTTAAAATCAATTAAGAATGATTCTCTTTTTACATTAATGATCCTATATCTATGAAATAAGAAGTGCTAATGCACCAGTCATAACACTGGCTTTTGAAAGTCAATGTACTATCAGGCTATAATAGCATGTTTACTCAGCACCATGTTTCATAGAAAACATGACATAATCCATTTTGTGCATGTGAAAAGTAAGGTAAGCTCTTTTTAGTGCTGAGGTGTCAAACAAGCAGCCTGACAGATGTTTTGATGTAGCCTGGACATCTTGCTGGGCTAGCTGAAAAGCAGACATTTAAATGGAGTTTACAAGGAGTTTTTGGTACATTTCTCTTTGCAATTGTCTTTGTGCTGTGCTTGCACTGTATTCTACCAAGTGACTTTAAAACCCCCCAATAAAATGTACTTAAGCAAATATATGTCTATAGAATCATAAAATATCCATAATTGGGTGAATCAAACAAAAACTTGACAAACACCTCTCTACTTTACGTTCCATAGGACATCACAAAGGAGTGGAACAGGAGAGACTATACAGAGGAGCGCAAAGGAAAGGAGGAAAAGGTAACAGAGCAGGGAGAGGAGAATCAAAAGAGAGGCAGATAAGCAAGCATACTATATGAAGGGAGTGGGTGGGAGGACAAAGTGGACACTGGATGAACAAGAAGGAGAAGGTATGGAAGGGGGATGGGACAACAGAAAAGGAAGGCAGCATTACTCTTAGCCTGAAAGGAGAAGAAAAATAAAGGAGAGATAATACCTTTGTAGAGTTGTTGCAAGCTTATTTATTGGCTTCTCCTTAATCCAATGTTAGTTTTTCATTCAGTAATACCTACTAGAACTGGTTGGGAGCATTTCAACACAACATTTTCCCATAGAAAAATATCAATTTTCTATAATCAAAATATTTCTGGGAAATGGTCAGTTTCTACAAACTTTCCATGTTGAAAAAAATGTTGGAAAAAAAGTTCTGAAAGAAGACTTTCGGCCATTTTCAGCATGAAAAGTTTTGTTTCTGGCTTTGAAAAGACTTTTTGTTTCAAAATTTAAATTAACTCGTATTTAAAAAAAAATAAAAAACATCAGCGCTGAAATGAAATGTTTTTAAAAATATCAAAATGAAACATTTCAATCAACCCAAACCCTTTTCTTCCGCACAAACATTTTTGACATTTCCCTGCCTCTGAGTTGATACTGTCCTCAGATTTTATTCTGGATTTGTATACTCTCAGCTTCTCTCTTTTCCTTTGTGCTTAAATGTAGGGGCTTTGCTGCAACAGAGCTATTATAGATCCCTCCATGTGGGGTATCTTCTAAGTTTACAGATCCATTGTCTACCATGTTGTGTTTTTTGCTCTTTAAACAACAACAACGTGAAGAACCACGTGTGTCCTAAATGACCATGATTAGTAAATATACACAATCATGCAACACCTAGCTACGTACACACTGCTATTCTGACTGGTTTCTGTCAGCTTCTAAAACACAGAACATAGAGAATGCCACTATAGGACTCTCAGACGGTTTGAAGGGAAACTCCCCTATTCCTATGCACTATTCGCCACTAATAGCATGCCTATTATAGATGCTTTTGAACTGAACTATCAGCCTCAGGGCTTGGATTGGGGTATTGCATGGCAGATCCACACCCTAGCCCTGGGTTGTGGGGGAATGAATGCTATCTTCCCAGGCTCCTTAAACTCCATCCACATAAAGCCTGAATACTCAGGCTGTCTGCAGGCAGAGTGAATTTCCAACACAGTGAAGCACCTAGCCCAATACAGGTGATGAAAATATGCTAAAGAAATAATAAAGCACCAAATAAGAGACAGTTATGAAAATACAAGATAGGTGCTCACCATACTATATATATAATTTGGTCCTCAGAACAGACTGATGCTGGCAATTCTGGCCATGTGTGTGTTTATAAATAAAATCTTATTTTAATGTTTCCATTCGTTAGTTTTCACTCAGATATTAACAATGCAAATGTAGGTGCCCATAAATTAATTAATTCAGCCTTTGGATTCTTAGGATAATATAAGCTCCTCTGTCACAATTCATATCCCTTAGCAGCATCATGCAATTGAACTCTAACCCTGCCCAATTTATTAAGCCTACGTGTTACTAGGGATGTTCAGAAGCTATTTTCTTAAGATCCTTTCCATTTCTTCTCTGAATTCTTTGTAAAGTAATGTCCGAATAGTCTGTAACATTAAAATATTCTGCTATGAAAATGGTTATAAAGAACATTGGATTATTCTGAGTAAACAGGAGAGGAAAACATTTGATGAAGATGAACCTTTAATCACTGTGCAGATGTATTCTTAGAAATAGAGAATTATTTACTGGAAAAATAATCTTTGTTTTTAACTTAAATCTGAATAGTTATCTTTACATCGTAAAACAGCATAGCAAAATTGATAGTTTGGGCTGACTAATATTTTATCATTACAAAGATGCATTCTGTACTCATAAGGCCAAAGTTCAGTCTCACTAATGTCAGTCAAGCCACTGAATAATTCCACTGGAGCTAAATTAACTCCAATTTACTCTGACATAACTGACGGCAGAATTTGGTCCATTTGGTTTAATCTGACAGAATTTATTTTTACTATGCAACAAGCATAAAAAGTTAAGATGTTTCTGCAATAAGAGAGGCAAAGAGTCAGAACAGCAGTGATCATAAACTCTTTATGTAGTATATTTGTAACGTAGTACTCTTAACAACCCCTGGTCTTCATTTTAATTTTAGAATAAAAATAAACTTCTCCACCTATTTTTGACAGATATGAAGTACTGATTCTTTTGAAGCTAAGCAGTGTGGTGCTTACTTAATGGCAGAAAGGAAAAAAATCATTCCAATATATTTATTTGCAAACATCACGTATGGCAAGTAAGTGAAAATGTCCTGACTTTTGTTGTTGTCTGGGAGACGACCTGTGAGACTGACACACAGCTCAGTCGGTTTCATTAAAACAACTATAATTTGGCATTAGCCCATTTGGTCTAACGAAGTGTATGCCTTATACCCTGTAAAAGTCAGTTCTGTGCACCACAAACTGCAGTCGATGACATCCTAAAATGAAGACTTCACGTTAAAAAAAAGTCAATAGACTGCAGATATGCACAAATGTTTTTATTATTCCCATCCAAGTATATGTGAGAAAAATAACTGTACCAGAGTTCCCAAAAATAAACAAACTAAAATATATACAGACATCACTGTGCTGCTTTCAGAATGCACGTAAACAGTGCTTAATCCAGAAGGATAATGAACTCTATCCCTCAGGCCTGCATATCTATTCACAGACTAACTTGTATATTCTAAGGCCAAGCCTAGCACTTTATCATCTTAATCATGCACTCAAGCATAATCAACTAATTTGCTGCAACATCTTATTAAATTCCTTACTGGGATGCTGATGCTGTCTCCCCCCTTCTCCCCACCCTGGCCACTCCATCCCCTCAAAATTAGTTCTAAATTTTTGTTTTCCTAAGGTTTTGTTTTCTTTTCTTTTCCACTCCTGTTCTATCATGATGATTATTTATCACTTCTATTGCTCCATAAATGTACATGGCATTTAACGAGTCCCTGCTTCAATCAAAGGACCTGATTCAGCTCCACTGGAATCCTGCCATGGACTTCTATTGTAGCTGGAGCAGGTCCAAACTCCCAGTTCTCCAAAGAAATCTGCACAGGTATCAGTGTCCTCAGTGGGGCTGCACAGAGGGTAAGGGTCTCACTGTGCGGGATCAGGACCTATGTTAGGACAAAAACATGAGATGTCTTTCTGACAGAATACACTCCTGTATTCACACACTACACACACTGTAGTAATAATCTTTGTACAAGGTATGCCCTTTGAAAATGTATAATTTGCTGGTCAGTATTGTCCTCATAAAATATGCATGGCAACATTGTATGTAAAGTTATTTCATTTCCTTCTATGCTGTTATTAACACATTACAAACCCCATAATCCTGCCCAAACAGTAGTTGGCAAACAGGTCTGTCCTAAACAAATAAATGTGTGCTTGCCTTAATTTGCATTTAAGCAGTAAACAGAGTCATGAAGCAGGAAGGGAAAGAAGAAAAACAGATGATGAAAAACAGCAGGGAACATCCTTCTATGCAGACTTTTTGTATCTTTGTTCTCTGTGGGAAATGTTTTTCAAACGGGAGATTGGGACTATAAAAACAGAAGTAAACACCTCAAGACACTTAATTCTCCGCCCCTGAGGAGACAAAAGGAAATAGCCATTGGACTCTGAGGAAAGGGTCTTGACTTGTAAGTTTGGTCAGTAACATTGCTAGAAACGTGGTGAGAAAGTCTGCTTTGCAACTAAAATTGTTTATGTTGATACTAGTAAGCATTTTATCTTTATTTTTCATGTAACCGTTTCTGACTTTTATGCCTCATTTCTTATACTCATTTATAATCTCTCTCTTTGTAGTTAATAAACTTGTTTTATTCTTTTATCTAATTCAGTGTGTTTAAGTTGAAGTATCTGGGTAACTCTATTAAGATAATAAATTGGCATGTTATTTTCCTGGAGGAGTTTGTACTGTTCAGGAGAGGGCTGGGCAGAACAGAACATAGATTTCAGGACTAAGGATGTGTTGGGGTCACCTTGCAGTATAACCAAGGCTAGTACGAGCCAGGGTGTAACTGGCGGGCTGCAGTTATACACAGACACTCAGGGTGGGGGGGGTGGCTTGCATGTTGAATGGTTGCTTGTGAGTTGTCCAGTTGGAAGCTACTTCATCAAGGAATTGTAAGGCATCCAAGCTTGCAGGGTAGAGGTGACACAGTCCCACCACCACCACCACACACTCGTCTGGTTTGTGCCCAGGTATGTCACAATGAAAAACATGGTAAGAATTTTGGTGAAAGGGAGGATGAGGGCGAAGATAATGTCAAATTGCTTGGGTCAGTCAAGTCTTAAGAGTTATGCTCAGCTTTTTTGTTTGGTTGATTAGATTTTTTTTTCTGTTAATATAGAAGGGACTATAATTTAAGTCACCTTGAAATCTCATTCTTACACACATATTGTGGGGCCATGCGGGTGCCCATAGCAGTGCCACGCTACATTGATGACATCTTCATCATCTGGACGCTACATCATCAATGTAGCGTGGCACTGCTATGGGCACAATATGCCAATATTTTTATGGCTGACTTGGAACAACGCTTCCTCAGCTCTCGTCCACTCACGCTCCTTCTCTACCTACACTACATTGATGACATCTTCATCATCTGGACCCATGGGAAG
>NC_133769.1:217635206-217770246 GCF_003597395.2 Chelonoidis abingdonii | reverse complement strand
CACACCTCAACTGCTAGAACAGGGCCTCATCCTCCCTGATTGAACTAACCTCGTTATCTCTAGCTTGCTTGCTAGCATATATATACCTGCCCCTGGAAATTTCCACTACATTCATCTGACGAAGTGGGTATTCACCCACGAAAGCTCATGCTCCAAAACATCTGTTAGTCTATAAGGTGCTACAGGATTCTCTGCTGCTTTCTTTTGTTTGTTTTAAACCTGCTGCCTATTAATTTCATTTGGTGACCTCTAGTTCTTGTGCTATGAGAAGGAGTAAATAACACTTCTTTATACTTTCTTCACACCAGTCATGATTTTATAGACTATCATGTTCCTCCCTTGCTCATCTCTATTCCCAGTCTGAAAACTCCCAGTCTCATTACTCTCTTCTCATATGGAAGCTGTTCCATAACCTTAACCAGAGAGTTATTTTAGGGTATCAAAATTTTTCTGTGATCATCTTTAAAAACATTTGAGATCAATTCTCGCCTTGCCAGTACAAGGTGATTGCAATTTTCTCTCCCTGCATAAGCAGTGGCAGCTACACTCCAAAGGGGAGATACAGCCTGGGGAGAGCGCAGAAGTGTTTGACCAGAGCTTCCAAATGAGTGCACTTCTCTGGCAAGCTGACTATGCCCTCTTCCTAGGCAACAGCTCCCTGGAACTGTTCTGGCTCGCTCCAGTCTCCATGGTGAAGTAAGGATTATTAAATATGTGATGAAAGTAGGATCCAGAGGCATATCTAAGACCAGGACCCCATTGTACAAGGCATTGCACACACGTTATAAAAAACATTACCTGCCCCAAAGAGATTACAGTCTAAAACAAAGATAGTACGATTACCTCCCTTTTACAGACGGGGACCTGAGGCTCAGGGAATAACTGATGTGTCCAGTGTGAAAAACAAGAAGTTAGTAGCAGAGCAGGGAATTTATATCAGATATTCTGAGTCCAAGTCCTCTGCTTTAACACCAACATCACCATCCTTCCTCTCAATTATGGAGGCGTAGCTCACATGCTGTATATCTTACCTCAGTGTGTTACATAGCTGTAGATACACCACTGCGAATTTTCTTAATGTCAACAGGGCCAGAGAAGTTGTGTTGGGTAAGGAGCACTGTAAAACCACCAGCACTGGATTTTGATAGGAAACAACTGACCTCATTGTCACCCTTCTTGAGGAAGATACAAGCTGGTAAGAGAATGAGTTTAGAAAAAAACAAAACTATTTGGCTGAAAACTATCGCCTCTCTCATTAAATGTCAAAACTTTCTGCAGGAAGTAGACAGAATAAAAAATGATACTTGTGAGTATTTAATCATCCCACTGATTTATATGAACTGTCCATCACACATATAGGGTAAAATTCAACTCAGGGCAAAGGGACTGATAACCGGGTGAATATCATCCATAATAAATCAGACATTAGTAGAGTTTTAGTTAATGTCTTTGTCTTCCAAATGCCCTGGGCTTTCACTATTACAGAGGCTGCAAATTGAGGTGCACAGGACGATGGTCTAGGATCAGGAAACCTGGGTTCTCCTCCTGTGTCTGCTGCTGACCTGCTATTTAACTGAAGGCAAGTTATTCAATCTCTTTCATTCTGTTTTCCCTCCCAGCTTTTGTCTGTCTTGATTATTTGGATAGTAAGCTCTTCAGGACAGGGACTGTTTCTAATTATGTGTATGTACAGGGCCTAGCACAATGGGCCCCTCATCTCATTTGGGGTCTATGGGCCCTACTGTAACACTAACAATAATAATAATAAAGATTCCTACATCAGATGCAAGACTAGAACAGCCTATTTCATACATGCATCTGAAGTATCAGAGGGGTAGCTATGTTAGTCTGAATCTGTAAAAGCAGCAGAGAATCCTGTGGCACCTTATAGACTAACAAACGTTTTGGATCATGAGCTTTCGTGAGTGAATACCCACTTCGTCAGATGAATGTCATCCTATTTAGCAAACAGCAATAACAGTGGTGGTTTCAATCTCTTTACAGTGAAAGGGAAGATGGTCACTGGCACTCAAAGCAAAGTTATATAAATAAGCATCTGCTCAGCATGCTAAACAAAGAAATTTACTGATTATACATTTACATATTGACACACTGAGCTAAATT
Source organism: Chelonoidis abingdonii (assembly GCF_003597395.2). Lineage (NCBI taxonomy): Eukaryota > Metazoa > Chordata > Testudines > Testudinidae > Chelonoidis > Chelonoidis abingdonii. Next base: position 217,768,122 of record NC_133769.1, on the reverse strand, counting down.
CTCCGGCCTGAGGTTGCACTGGTGTACAAGAGCGAACAATTCAGCTGTTAATATTTTTTTTAAAAACGGCCAGACCAAGGCATTGATTTGCAACTGCCTTTTACATTTGTTTGGCACACACTGTGTCTTCATATACACTGCTCTGAGAACGTGCAACACTACCAAAACCACAAGTGGCTATATACATATAATTCCTACCTGGAGTTAGTCTTCCAAAAATAGACTCCCCTCATGATGGTACCAATAAAATAACAGTTTTAGTTGCTAACTTGTCATCAAGCAAGAAGTGGAGGATGAGATGTGAAAATATAAAATCACACAAATGATGCCCAAGTTTCTTATGCCTGCTGCTCTTGTGTTATATTCTAAGATTCTTAAAGGATTTCTATTATTTATAACAGACATTTTCCCCGTAATATTTTGTTCTATCCTATTAATAAAATCAGTAATTTAGGGTTACATTTTCACAAGCACCTAACTGACTTAGAAGAGTATGTTTTACTGAGTTTCAAGTGTCTCAGGCCCAGATTTTTAAAGATATTTAGACAGCTAACTCCAATTGAAATCAATGAGAATTAGACACCTAAACACCTTTAAAAATCTGGGCCAAATTGCTTAAATCTCTTTTGAAAATAGGGCTGGGGAACCTTTTTTTGAAAATTTTACTCCAAGTCACAATTGTTCATATACTCAAATGTTTATTTGCATCTAATACAATAAATCCTTGTGCTTTGTTGAGACTCTGTACTTAATATATTTAATTTTTAAATAATCATTCTGTGTAATTCTCAAAGTGTTTCCAACAGATTCAAACAATATCAGCTCCCTTAGGTGGTCAGAAATAAGCGCAGGATTGAAAAAAAAAAAAAAAAGGGAAGAAATCTCTTATGCCATCTAGTCCATTGCCATTTCTGTGGAGGATTGTTGTTCCTACAATACATTTTCCTGGGTTTTTTGCTCACAAAGAGTGACTCTAAAATAAATATTCATATGAACCTTTGCAAAGTGATTATTATTTAGCATTTGTATTACTGTGGCTTTTAGGAGCCCCAGTTACAGATTAGGACCCCACCATGCTAGCTGCTGTTCACACAGAAAATAAAAAGAAAGTCCTTGCTCCAAGGACTTACAATCTCTGTGATATCTCCCAGTAATGTATACATATAATAAAATCTGACCCAAAACATTTCATATGTTTAAAAAATAGCAAAGTTGAAAAAAGTCAGTTCAGTCATAAAACGATAGAAGCAAGTTCTGCTCAGAATTACACCTCAGGTTAATTTGGATTAACTCATCTGAAGTCAATGGAGTTACAATATAAGTGAGATCAGGATTTAGATTAATATTTTCAAAAGCATTTGAATTTTAGGTAAGGGTAGTTGTTACAATGTTCAAGTGAAATATGACATAACAAAAGCCAGCACAGAGTCCCCTTTCCAGTTCAGAGCACTCAGGGCAGAATCCATCCTGGATACTTGACACAGGAGGAGGAAAAGAAGGAGGAATGAGGGGACTGATGCAATTATGGCTTCCTGTGGGCCAATCTGTGCATAGGTGCTTCTCCAGTTTAGGGATCATATGCCAGGTAAAAATTATCTGAGTGCAGCTGTGTTCTGCCCAGGGCCGCCCAGAGGATTCAGGGGGCCTGGGGCAAAGCAGTTTCGGGGGTCCCTTCCATAAAAAAAGTTGCAATACTATAGGAGGCCCCTGTGGGGCCTGGGGCAAATTGCCCCACTTGCCCCCCCTCTCGGCGGCCCTGCCATTTAGACCTGATTATCAGTGATTTCAGTGGTCACTTAACAAAACAAAAGACTATCTATGGAGCGTAATCAGCTCTGTCTTTAAACAGTGGAAAGGGGCAGGTCAAATAGTACCTGTGACTCAGGCAGACCAGCAAGCAAAACACCTGTCCCCTTCCCCCAGTCCCCAGCTCATCACTTGCTGTCAGGGAGAGCTCATTTAGACTTTGCTTACAAATCATAACTTGGCCAACGTCACCGAATGAATGCACTGCATCGTCATAAAACAAAAGTGTATAAGGAAAGCTAGTCTATGTTCATAACTTTCAAATCTATTATACTTTTTCAGATACATGTTTTATCATACACTTTATATGCTTTTAAAGTATGTATTAATGTCTCAATTTCAATTCAAATTTCCAAACAATCACTAAATTGGCAACATTGCACATAATTAATTCAAATAAACTGGTGGAGGGTGTTTGGGGAAATGTTGGTGGGTTGTAGGGGGTGTGTGTAGGAAATCCCTGAACCGCTCTAAACACAGAAGGCTTCAGGTTTGTGGACACATTTTCATCTGGCCATTTCAGAAACAGAGGCAAAGGATTCCCCACCCTCTTCACTGGACAGCCCTGGATTCTTTTTGGATTTCCTTTCTAGTAAATACTGAGAGTACAGAAGTGAATGTAGTGAGTGCAGGACACTTTTAGTTTGGCAATTCATGATCTGGAATCAAGCCATGTCGGTTCAGCCATGGTCTCAGCAGCCAGATTTTTTAGATCATGCAGACTTCAGATTTGGATATTGGACCAGTGATGATCTATTGTGCTTGGACATGTTCCAGTTTAATGTGCTAAGTACACTTTGCATGATCTTACTCGAAGGATCGAAGCACATCAATTAACGAGAGAGGTACAGACAACATAAGTCAATGAGTAATTCAAACCAGAGCATCCAAAGGTAGGACTGTCATATCAACTATAGAGAGCCTCCAAATCTTTTAATAGTGATTTGTTAAAAATCGGATTAAGATTACGACAATAGTAATGAAAGAATACAAGATCAATAAAGAACGTTCATCATTGATATCCCCAGATATTTTGCATGCCATGTTAATCAGATACTGATCGTCTGGCCACTGTAATACTCCACGCATTTTACAACAGCGAGAAGGTAAGCTGCAGTACTGAGCCACAAATCCTAATGTTCTGTGTCAAAAAGGAAATGGAAAAGTATAATTTAACATGACTTTTTTAATCCTTGAAAGCAGGACCTCATTCACTCCTTCTCCAGGAGGAAGCAGGAGAGCAACCATTCTCACTGCCAGATCCCTGCACTACATCAAAGCATCATCTTACCATATAGCCCCTGGCAACCTAACTTCACACCTTTGTTAAAAAGAACTCCTATTTGAAATATATGTACCATAATAAATAAATACATGTAAAGATAAATAAATGTAAGCATAATAAAGCTCAAAGATAGGCAACAATATTCCTGTAAGTCATCATAGGGACAGAACTATTTAAGGTTGTGTAATTTGACAGCGGTAAGAGAAAACCCAACAATGCAGAATAGATGGTAAATCTATTCTGTTCACACTTTAGAGGGGTGTAGTAAACAAAAGAAATAAACTTGAAACCCATGTGTTACTATTAACTAGTATGAGAAAGCCATTGCAGGCAAGTCATCTGTCTTTTCTTCCAAAAAATTTCAGGAACAAGAAACCCAAGTAAATGGTTATGTGGAAACCCCGAAGTAAGGCGGTCCATGAACCCTCGGTCTTGCCTGTAGCCCTAAAAGGAGCTTACTGACATTATTTGTTTGTTGTTTCTTTTCCAGTGTTGAGACTCATTTACAGACCACGTCAATTATGTTTTACAGCACCCCAGCACAAGGTCTTTGTATTTGCTTGGGCCTCTGGTACCTAGTAAAGTAATAATAATAATATGGTTCATTAATTGCTTTAATTGACCACATGTTGTAACTTAATTTTGCAAAAGCTTGCTTTTTAAAAGATAATTTTACAAAACTCACTCTAAAAGCTTCTGGAAGTTTAGGCCTTTATTTTATTATATGCCCCCTCACTCCCCCTAGCACCGCACGGCCCTGTGGAAACACTGCCCCCGCCCCCAGTGCCGCCCGCCTTGCAGAAACAGACCCTCCGTCCTCAACGCCACCCTGTCGAAACAGCTGTGGCCAAAGAGGAAGGTTTGGGGGGGGGGGGGGAGAAAACAGCACACATAGGCAAAAAGAAATATTCCATCTATGCTGAAAAAGAAGTGGCTGTAGCCCATGAAAGCTTATGTTGAAATAAATTTGTTAGTCTCTGAAGTGCCACAAGTACCCTGTTCTTTTTGCAGATACAGACTAACCCGACTGCTACTCTGAAACCTGGCACAAAAGGTGGCCAGATCAGAGCAGTAAATAGGACCCACTCCCTCCCCATTCGACCACCATCACACCCTCTTCACGTCATAGTCCTCCACTGAACTTGCTGCATCCCCTCCTAGTCAGTCCCCCACCACACAACTCACCCTCCTTTCACTTTCTCCTCCCCTGCCAGAAACCTCTATGCCTGCCCTAGAACCCTGCTGGCTCAGTGCTTGCCTCTTGTCCACCTGCCACTTGCCCACGCCGCTCGCCCCGACTTGCCCTGCACCACCCCCCCCCAGTATATAACCACTATTCAAGAGACCAGGGGTCACTATATTACTGCACACAGACAATCAATCAGTGCAGTTGTAGGTAAATCTCTGCATTATGCACTTTTGTATAACTTTTACATGACTTTGTATTGAACCTTGGTAATTGTGTTATAGTGGGGCCCCAAAAGTAGTATAAATTAAAGTAAAAGAAAAATGTCTCATTGCTAGAAGTGGAATGAGATCTTTCTCCACTTTGTAATCAATGCGCCTATTTGAATGAATGAGTGTGAATGAGGAAGGTGTGGAAGGCAGCATCTCCAGACAGCTGCAACCCTTGGAGAGGGACTGGAGCCAGACCCCCAGACCAAGGAGCTTTGCCTAGGGCTGAGTGGGACGGAGTCTGGGTGCGGTGGCAGTCTCTGGCTGGGACCCCATGAGAACAGCAGGCGAAGACTAGACTGAACCCACCACCCCAGCCTAGTCCATCCCAGAAGCCACAGGACTGAAAGCAATGTGCCCCTACCCCAGGCCACCGTTCCACTCCGGCTTCCCCAGCACTGCTAGTGATTCTGTGTGGCTGCATCAGGTGGGATTTCAAGTGGACCCCTGTCACGGAGTCCCCGGGCGATGCTCTGGAACTGCTCCCCACTAACCGGTCAGGACTTTGGGGAGCCTCCTCTCCCTTGGGCAGACTTATCAGGGCAAGAAGCTCACGTCTTCAACCTCCTGGGTCTCTCCTTGGAGCATTCAGCATCCCTCCCCTCCGTGTGCTTCCCACAGCGAGCCCACCCACGGGTCCTGGGAAGCCACAGGGTCCTGCACCCACTTTGCAGTCAGATTGTGACTCTTAGCCAGTAAAAACAGAGGTTTATTCTTGACAGGACAGGTCTAAAACAGAGCTTGTAGATACAGCAAACCGACCCCCTCGCCGGGTCATTCGTGGGCAGTGAGCCAGACCCCTAGGTCTGCCCTTCACTCCTGTCCCAGCCAGCTCCAGACTAACCCCCTCCAGCCCTCCTCTCTGGTCAGCTCCTTCCCGGGCCAGGAGGTCACCTGATCCCTTTGTCTCCAACACCTTCAGACAGTTGGCACTTGCAGAAGAGGGGCCCACCAGGCCATCAGTTGCTAGAGACAGAGTGCCAGGCATTTAGGTCGGTGCACTGGCCCTTTGCTCTGCAGCAATTATCACACACTTATACCCCCACACCTAGATAGTTAAGAACTGCCTAGGGACACTGAGGCACCAACACAGTATTCAGAGCAAACATTAAGAACAGTCCAGTTCATCACAGCCCTCAACCCTCTGCTAAATCACCCCTGTTTTGCGACACTCCGCCCCCGCCCCGCAAGCTGGTCTATTTTATTGTTGCAGGCAATGAAGGAGCCATAGTTTAAGGGAAATTTTCAGCCCCTACAGCGGTCTTGCAGAGGGAAAACAGAGTTGATGGGAAGGGAACTGGTTCGGATAGGAGCCCCAGTCCCTTTCCTTTCCAAAATAATTTGCATAGGGAATTAGATCACGCCGTGTCCTCAGTTCCCCCTTCTGCAAGGAGATGGGGGAGATAAAAGTCTCAGCCTGCCGTGCCATATTGCAGACCGGGGGCTTTTTTCCTGGGTTACAATTACATGTCATGATCCTACTTTAGTTCTGAAACAGCCACACAGCAGGCACAAACTCACCTCAAAAGCAACACCCTGTAAACCACAACACCACCCAATATTACAAACCTAGGGGGAATCACAGGGTCAAAACTCACGGTTGGAAGTCCCAGCAGCTGTTCAGGTGAGTGAGATCACTGAGATTATTCCATCCGTTCAGTCTCCCACCGAACCAGAAGAAGCTGTCTCCTCCCAGGTGAGCAGGTAGCTTTCTCCCCCTTCCCCCCCCCCCAAGCACTGCCTCAGCTCAGCGTCTCTGGTTGCCTAGCTGCTGCTGCTGCTTCCCGGAGACAGAGGCTAGAGCTGCTTCGGCCAGCGGGGCCCCCTCAGGGGAGTGTCAGACACAGTCACACAGTCGCGGCCGGGGGCCCCTGCGGGGCCCGGGGCAAATTGCCCCACTTGCCCCGCCCTCTGGGCGGCCCTGGTTCTGCCACACCCTTCTATGTCCTGCTCTCGATACACCCACTATGTCAGAGTGGAAGGGCAGGACACTTTAGCACAGCAGTTGGCTATGCCGGCTTTATACCAGTTCAGAGCTCCCCGATAGGAGTAATGTCAGCTGGCCAACTACAGCAGCCTGTTGGGCAGCCTATTCAACTTAGATGTTGTCAGCAATAAAAAGATTACATATGATTTTAGAAATAAATTACTATGAAATCACAGATCTTCTTCCTTCTCTCCCTCACATGGACATTTCAGATTCAGCCCATTTCTGGAAAGAGTGATAAAATATTTACAAAGTTTGGAAATGGGTAGAATATTCACTTTAATGAGAATCCCCAAGTCACCCTATTATGTCGTCAGACCCAACAGCCGATCATTGCTGGTGCTGATAATGATTGTGGAGTCACTGAGTAATAGCCTTGCTAAAACAAGCATACTATGCTCCTGTCTCAGTGGTAGTGCTTTGGCCAGCTCTTCCTTGGGACCCATTACTAATATAATTCAAGAGTTTGGCACTCATTTGCCCAAACTAAGCTTTTCTCTTTTGCCTCCACAGTGGGTTTTCATTTCACACTCCACTGCCTCCACGATAATAAGAAATCAGATCATCCAGACCACCAAGCAGATGGTGATTATTCCTTGACATAACCTTCAAGCAGTTAAACAAATTCACAAGCCAAGGTTTACTTTGTTATGTTTCCTCCCATTCCACTCCTCTTGTAGGTGTAAATGTTCAAACTTCAAAACCAAACATGGAAATCCTGATATCCTGCCTGATAAATTCTTTTGTAAGGCCTCAATCTAGTAAGATACACAAGCATGTGAATAACTTTAAGAACATGAGCATTCCCACTGATTTCAATGGGATTTTAACAAACTGTTCAATGCTATGGTGAATAGCGACAGATTTCAGTACATGCCTGAAGTTAAGCATGTACTTAAGTTCTTTGCTAAATTAAGGCCTAATATGGGAACTGAGGATGTCCGCAGCTCTCAGGAGATGCTTAGCACCTTTCTTAATCAGACTCTACGTTCCCCATACTAACTCTTGTTATATGTAAAGCTCCGCTTCAGATTCCTGGTTACTCAGTGGCAGAACAAACTTTGCTAAGATGAAGAAAGTTAATTTGGGTGAATGAGTCAGGAAAATGGTAAGACATACAGAGATTTTCTTGTTTAAATAACTGATTCAAATGCAGCTAGGATCAATAATTATAGAACCATAAGATTAGAAAGGACCATAAGGCTCATCCAGTCTAAGCCCTTACCAAAATGCAGGATTTGTTGTGTCTAAACCATCCAAGACAGATGATTGGAAATTATTAGAATTTGATGGCTCCTCATGCACTTAGTGAAATGTGGTTTCAGTCCATTTCACAACAGTGAAATGATCACATTTTAAAAAAATACTGTCACAGTTGGTACCCTTTTTGGAAGTCTCAGCAGAGAGGTCATGGCTTGAATGAGCAATGACACTCTCTTCTAGAAGTGGTTTTTCCAGGGTTGAGGTACATAGGTGAGGAACATGGAAGAAAGTCCATGCTGTAGCTGCTTGTGCTAGACAGTTTCTATAGATAAAATCAGGGCCACCCAGACTGGGGGGCAAATGGGGCAACTTGCCCCAGGCCCCGGGCCACACAGGGCCCCCGTGAGCCCTGGTTCGGCAGCGGGGGGCCCTTCAGTTGCTCCGGGTCTTTGGTGGCATTTTGGCAGCGGGGAGCCCTTCAGTGCTGCCAAAGATGCAGAGTGACTGAAGGGCCCCCTGACACCGAAATGGCACCAAAGACCCGGACTTCCAGGTGAGTACAAGCGCCGCAGCTCCCCCGCTTTCCCCCAGGTCTCCTGAATCCTCTGGGGGGCCCTGAGATAAATAAAATGTCATTCTCCCATACCACCAATCCAGCATCTTCCATAGAAAGAGTTGGGGAAAAAAAGGTAAGATTTTTCCAAAAGAAATTTCAGATCAATCTATCCCATCTCTATATCATCATCTAAGAATTCTTCATATTCTCTGTAGGTCAATGGAAATTTGATATGAATCTTAAGCAATATTTGTCATAAACCAAACCCACAGTGTGTCTGCACAAAAAGCAAGACTAGCAAATTCCAGCCCTGAGTCCGAGGTCATCCTTTAAAACTGTTCACAGCAACCTTTGCTTGATTTTCATTCAGTTCTGATTTAACCATGTAACTAACACATTTATGAACCACAAATTTAATCACTAACCACAAAAAAGACAATATACTCAGTGAGTGAAGCAAACATAAGCCAAGCCATATGAAGCAACCAACAGAAAACCAAATATGTAATTACTGAAGAAATGGATCCACTGGGGTCTGGACCAGTAATATGATATGCATTCACTTTCAAGGTCTAGAAAGTACAGCAGGCTTAACCTCTCCAGCACTCAGTAACTGTTGCAATGGCTGGAAGACTTAGTACTTACAAGATGCTTTTCACTCAGACCTCTGAAGGTTTTATCCAGATGTATTAATATCATCACCCCAATTTTAGAGAGACAGACTTTGAAGAGGCACAGAACAACAAAAGGCAACATTTCAAAGTCAGATTGATTTTGGGTGCCTGTCTAAAACTCCCTTTGCCCAATTTCCCAAAGGGCTGAGCACCCGCTACAACAAAAGAAGTCAATGTGAGTTGCAGGAGCTCAGTACATCTAAAAAGCAGGCCCCTGCTATCACAAGCTGAACACTCAAAAACTCAGATCCCAGAACTCAGAAGCCATTTTTGAAAAATTTAGCCTAAGTTCCTTGATCAAGATTAGGCAGCAAATCACAGGTGGAGCTAATGTGCTAGTTAAACCAACCTCTCTTTGTCAGAGACTGTGAAGGAATAGGGCAGAGCAAGAGTGGAGAACAAGGTGACACAAAGGGAGTTCATTTCTATCATAAGCTGCGGTCTGTCTTTGTGAGGTATTTTAATTGGCCTGTTGGTTTTTGTTTTTCTTAAAGGGAACATGACTACTTAGGGGAGGTGGTAGTGGTTGCATCTATGGGAAGAAACGGACTGAAAGGAAAGATGATGACTGTAGAACTAATTGAATATTTTAATAAAATAAATGAGACTAAAATATGCAAATCAATACACCAAAATAAGGTAATAGACTAAAACACCAAATATATGTTAAAGTGAGATAGTTAAAAGGTTAAAATATTTTTCCTCTCCACTCTCCCTGTCACTCTTCTGTTTTCAGTGTTGTTTCCTAAATGGTTTGCACCATTTTTAAAATAGTCTATTTACATTTGGTTTTAAACTGAAATAAATACTTCGGATAAATACCACAAACTAACCAGTAATCAAAGGGCAAAGGGCCATAAGCTTAGTAACCAAAAATGCACTGGTGGGTTATCATAAATGGACCAAAACAGGCAACAGAAAGGAAATTGTATAATAAATAAAACAAGCCAAACAAGCCAAAGAACTAGAAAAACACATCAGTCATCCTCCTGACCACTTTGTTTGCACACTGTATCTCTTTCATCTGTTTTTTGTCAATTTATACTATAAGCTCTTCGAGGCGGGAACCACAAGTTTGCATATTTTGGCTGCTACTGCAATGTAAACAGTATAAATATTTTCAAAGGACCTGCTACTGTCCAGAAAAACCTCCAATTTGGTGAGTATATTGGTTCTTATGCACTCTGTATTCTGGGAATAATGCAGACTGTAAGGGATTTGAGCAGAAAAAAAATATTTACTTTGATAAGCCCTTGTGTTTTGTCTCATATAGAATTCAAGTCAAGTCACATTGTTCATCTTGCACCGATGCAGAAGTCCAGTCTTAGAGCAAGATTGCTCTAACAGCGTTGTAGACCTATTATATGATATTACTATATAACAGTAGTGCCTCACTACCTTTCTTTGTTATAAAACTAACACTCATTATCCACACATTTTGTTGGCTCCTGGGAAAAGTACGACAGAGAAACCAGACTTTACATTTTCATGGTCTGGATGCACTTGAGGTCTTGTCAAGCAGAGTAAGTACAGTGTATTTTCACTCAGCAGCATTGCACTCAAAGCAGGAGGCAAGTTTTCATTCCCACTGTTTTCAAGTGATTTATAAATAGAAAATAATCAACAGGGAAATAATGAGTCCTTTCACCTTAAGATCACAAGTTCAAATGAAATCATCCCAGTAGTTGCTGAAATACTATCTGACATCCGTTTTGTGATCAGTGTGTGAGAAACTGATGTCAGACAGTATTTCAGCAACTACTGATGTCAGACAGTATTTCAGCAACTACTAAAAGCTAGGAGTAATAAGCATCCTTGCTGACAGTCTCAGAAGAGAGACCAAGAATTAAATGGTCAGGGAGACTATACTATCCTCCAACTTCTAAATACAGAATGGGGAATGATGGTGGAGATGTTTTCATTGGTGCTGTCTGTGGCTGTGACTGTTCTGTGGATAGATGACTTCCATTTCCGGTTCTCAATCCTGCACTTGCATTCCAATTTCAATCATGCAGGGTTCTGAGCAGGTCGGCCCTGTCTCAGCAAATCACATGAGCATGTGTTTTACATTATACATGGGAGCAGCCTCAGTGACGTCAACGTTGGAGAAAAACAAATCTTGCAAAGCTAACTTTAAACAAGCAGCCCCACCACAGGCTAAAGTAATCATCTCACATGGAATCAAAGAATCAAGTCATCTACACCTGTGAGGGTGAGATTTTCAGAGGTTCTTAAGGGAATGTGGTGCCCAATTTCAACTGCAAATCAATGGGGTTTGGGCACGTAACTAACTTAAGCTCCTTTGAAACATTCCCAGCTTCATATTTTTCAGAACTCGCTCTTTTAGATATGTAAATTCTGCATTAAGAACCATCTGGACAAGACACTCTTAAACACATGTTGTATTATCTGAGAAATATTATGGGATTATGTAACTAAGGCCAGCTAATGCCACTCTGAGCTCACTTACAACCAAGGAAATCTACTCCATAGTCAAAGGTTCTGCCAGAATTGTCCTGCTAATATTCCCTGGACATCCATTTCCAGGCACTATCAGCCACTATAAGCAAATGTCTGACCATTGATATAAACGGTTACAGACAAACATAGAAAAGAGGCCATCTTTTAGGTTGCCACCACTACCAGAAGCAAAGCTACATGCATATGTGCCCAACAGATAAGAAATGGTAGCAGCACCGGAATAAGCAAAGCCAATAAAGTATTTTAGTGACCATTCTGTTCTATACTATATTTCAAATAGTTATCTTCAAATAAAATATAGACACAATTTAGCAGCTGTTGCAGATGCAAAACAGTATGTACTGTGAACTTACAAAGCAAACAAGAAAAAAAACTTTCATTTGAGACCTTTTGAGGGGAATCTTAATTTAGAAGATCTAGTTAAGAAGAAGAATTGTTCCCATTTGTTACATTTTCTGGATGGTTTTCATATAACTGTTCTTATCAACCATTGGTTCTTCCAGTGTATTTGCCAAATTGCCATACTACTATAAAATATTTGCAGCAAACAATATGAAATCTAAATAAGCTGTACTTCTATGCTCAGTTTTCCTAACTAACACCAGAAACAGTCTGCCTGACTCACAGGAGTGTGCCATATTTGTGTTTATTGACTGGGTAGACTTCAGAAAAAGAGCATAACAATTCAGTCTGTACCCATGACTATTTTGTTAAGATCCAGTGCAGGAACCGTCTTGCCTACTGACACTGAAGTCCTTCTCAGAGGGTTCATGTACAGTGTGCCATTTTGTAAAGTTTAATTATAGCTGCTCCCTCTTGTATTGCTAGAGTTACCTTTCATCAGCATTCTTGCGATAAGCCCACTATGTTTTTACAGATGGTAATGCATTAATATTTTAAAAGTTTGTTCTGGGCTAAAATGATGTGCATCAGGTTTTTTCATGGTGATGGGGGTGGTACTGAATTTTAGGGGTTTTTTTCCCGTTAGTTAGTTTACCAGAAAGCAAATGGCTTCTGAGTTTGCCTGAATTAGCTTTTGTAAGTTGTTTATCAATAGTATAAACAAACATGTACATTTATGTATACTTAAATTCTATGACTACATTACTACTTTTAGAAAATAACTTCTGTGAGTAGTGACATTTTTCATCATAACTTTACAGCGAATATGCTATGCAGGGTTGTATCACAATTGTGGGTCTTGTAATGTAGAATGACAAAATATCAGTGACTAATGGATTGATGAGCGACTAATGCTAATAATGAAAGTAATTTATAATTACATGGCACATATTAGCAGGAACAATCCCAAAGTGAGTTGTACACTGTTTTATGAACAAATGAATCAAACTTTCCCTAAATGAAGTCACTAGTCAAATCCCAATAACCTTGGTCGGAGCAGGATTGTGCTGGATATTAAGTGCTCACCATTAAAAAGGTAAATATTAACCAAGCATTATTGCACAGTGGGTGTGCAAGATACTGCAGCTGTTCCATATTCTAAGTACAGGGAAATACTGCTGCAGCTCAGATATCCCTGGATAGTAACAACTTTTTAACCATGACCAGTATTCACACAGATGTGTCTTGCTGCATGCTTTGAAGCTCAGCAAATTGGGGCTATTTGGGACCAAGTTATTAAATTAGGGACTCTCACAGAGAATATGCAGTCAGGATCTCAGCTTTACAGGGTCGGCTCCAGACACCAGCCAAGCAAGCTCGTGCTTGGGGCGGCAGATTCTACGGGGTGGCATTCCGCTCAACCCTAGGGCAGCACGGATGCCTTTTTTTGGTTTTGTTTTGTTTGCTGATCCGGCCGCTCTGCAGGGGGCGGTGGCGCAGAGGAGGGGAGTGCCCTGCTGGAAGCAGGCTGTGCGCTCTATCTGCCCAAGCTGGTGCCAGGTCTGTAGCAAGCCCATGTCCCTGCTTGCTGACCAGAGTGGTGCGGTGGTCGGGGCCACATGGTGAGCACCCCACTGAAGCCCCGGCCGCCCCCCTTCTCTCTCTCCTCCCCCATGCCCTCCCCCTGCCCACCGCTAGCCAGGGCACATCTGCAACGCAGGGAGTCCCCCTACACCCTGGCTCCGGCCACTCCACAGGCTCTTTTATTTTCCTGCTTTGCCACTTGGGTCACCCTGGAGGGGTTTTTTTTTTTGCGCACGCTTGAGGCGGCAAAAAAACCAGAGCCGGTCCTGCAACTTCAGCAGTGTCACACAGTGAAAAAGGCACTCTTTTAGGTTGGATCCCCCAGCTATAAAGGTCAAAAATGACCCCTTAAAGTCATCAGACTGGTATCATGTGTTTGCAATGAGATACACTTCATGACAGATGCAGTGTCCTAGATGCAGCTTCTGAATCGATTTAAGGTGTACTCATATAGTGTGTGCTGCAATTAAGAACATAAGAATAGCCATACTGCATCAGACAAATGGTCCAGGTAGCCCAATATCCTGTCTTCCAACAGTGGCCAATGCCAGGTACTTCAGAAGGAATGAACAGAACAGGCAATTACCATGTTATCTAGCCCCTGTCATTTGCTTCCAGCTTCTGACAATCAAACACTAGGGACATCCAGAGCATGGGGTTGCATCTGATCATGTTGGCTAATAGCCATTGTTGGACCTATCTTCTATGAACTTAGCTAGTTCTTTGTTGAACCCCATTATAGTTTTGGCCTTCACAATATCCACTGGCAACAAGTTCCAAAGTTCTAACATAGAGATGACAAAAGGAGTGAATCACAGAAGAGAGCTCCACATCTGAGAAAAAAGGAAAAAAACTCCTGTCCACACTTAAATGAGAAATAGCTGGACTAGTCACTCATACCGCTTGTCATTTAAAAGCAGTTGGGAATCTAACAAAACCCTCCAAAATGCAAAGTTTGGTCAGAAAGATACTCTACCACCTGCACTGGAGAGGATTCATAGATTCTAAGACCAAAAGGGATCATTGTGATCATCTAGTCTGACCTCCTGTATAACACAGGCCATAGAACTTCCCCAAAATAAAGTAATAATTAAATAAATAATAATTAATAATAATAATAAAAAATTAATTTAAAAATTGTCAGTAATGGAGAATCCACCCAGACTTGGTAAATTGTTCCAGGGGTTAGTTACCTTCACTGTCAAAGATTTATGGCCAATTTCCATTCTGAATTTGCTTAGCTTCAACTTTCAACCATTGGTTGCTGTTATAACTTTCTCTGCTAGATTGAAGAGCCCATTATCAACTATTTGTTCTCCCTGTAGGTCCTTATAGCCTGATCAGGTCATCTCGTAACCTTCTTTGTTAAGTTAGATAGATTCAGCTCCTTGAGTGCATCACTGTAAAGTATGTTTTCCAATCCTTTAATAAGTTTCATGGATCTTCTTTGAACCCTCTACAATTTACCAACATCCTTGAGATAGTCTTCCAGCAGCGGCTCCTCTAACATCAAATACAGAGGTACAACATCCTCCATCCTCCTAATTCAAGACTCCTTTGTTTATGTATCCAAGGATTGCACTAACCCTTTTGGTAACAGTGTTACACGTGGAGCTCAAATTCACAGAGCACTATTTCCTTGGATAGAGTTCCCCCATCCTGTAAGTATGGCCTACATTCTTTGTCCATAAATGTATACATCTAGATTTGGTTACTGTTTGCTTGCATTCATCATTCGAAGTGACCCAGATCACTCTGTATCAGTGACCTGCCCTCTTCTTTATTTACTACTCCTCCAATTTTTGTGTCTTCTGCAAACTTTATCCGCAATGATTTTATGTTGTCTTTCAGGTCACTGATAAAAACCTTAAATAACATAGGGCCAAGAACCGATCCCTATGTGACATTACTGGAAGTAGACCCACTTGATGACAATTGCCGTTTACAATTACTTTTTTTGAGATATATCAGTTAGCCAGTTTTTAACTGATTTAATGTGTACCTTGTTAATTTTCCATTGTTCTAATTGCTGAATCAAAATATTATGTGATAACAAGTCAAATGCCTTAGAGAAGTCTAAGTATATTCCATCAACACTATTACCTTTATCAACCAAATTTATAAGCTTATAAAAAAGAGATATCAAGTTAGTCTGATAGGATATTATTCTCCGTAAACCCATACTGATTTGCATTAATTACATTACCCTCCTTTAATTCTGTATTAATCAAGTCCCATATCAGCTGCCTCATTATCTTGCCTGGATCGATGTCAGGTTGACAGGCCTATAATAAGATAGAGATCAGCGTACTGGACCATCTAAGCCCACATCTCTTCCCTAACATGTGCAGTTGGAGCTAACGACAGAACGTAGAGTCTTAAGTTACATTCACTTCTCCTCCCACCCCAAAGGGAAAGTGGAATGGGAGGTGAGCGGAGAAGATAAATAGTTCCAAATATTTTAATAGTTAATTTTCCTTTTGAAGGGTGTGAAATGGCTCTCATTAATAGTTTAAAACTACATAAACCTGCAAAGCCTGGCCTCAAGAAAAGGGATCAAATATATCAAATTCATGGAAGAGTCAAGCTCAGTAGTGGGGAGAATGTTGTGAAAAATTCCCATACCCAACATTTTATGGCAAACAAATCCTCAAAGTCACAGTTTTTGTCATAGAAGTATTCTGGTGCATGGCTTCTGGTAGCACAAACAATGACATCGATATTGGGTAAGTGACTGTAGCTACTCTATCACAGCTGCCACATCTGGAGCTGTCCCGTGGATCCATCGACCATAAAGATGACAAAGAGGGCAGTCCCATAACAAATGGCATGCTGCTTGTTCCTCAGCTGTACTGGATGCACCAGTGATGATACAAAAGGCAGAGTTGATTGTTGACTCCAACTCAACACAATGGTGACTGGAGCCCCACTATTCAGCAGATGCAAAAATTAGAGCATTGGAACATCCATAAGATTTCAATGCTAGTGCACCATGCAAGCCCTCAGAGGAGTGCAACTCTCCACTGGATTGTGATAAATGTCTTCTTAATGTGTTGTCAAAAAGAAAGCAAAAGTTTAAGCTTTATCCCCAGATAAGTAGTATACAGTTCAAAAACAAATGGCTGATTGTTCAGAAGGATCTACAGATGTCAAAGAGCTAACAAGCTTGCAAAATGGAAGCAAGATGACACTGTCTTTACTGCATTTAGTTTAAGCTGCCACTTCACAAAATAATACTTGGCCAAGGTAAGATAACAGGCAGGACTCCAACTCCTCAAAGCTTCTTTCTGGCTATTGTGAGGCAGATGTCATCAACATACATGAACTTCGTTGCTGTGGTGGGTAGTAGGTCAGTCATATATGTATTAAACAGCATCTGAGTGAGTACAGATCCCTGGAGAAGTCTGTTGTTCACATGAAGTGGGCGACTTAAACCATCTCCATACCTGACGATCACTGTCCTGTAGAGGTCATCTGCATAATAAAAATCTACAAGTTTCTTGTCTGGAACAAAGCTATATAATTTTAGGGCTAATCCACATTGCCAAACTGTATCATATGCCAACTAAAGTTCAATTTAAACAGTGCAAACTTTCTGTCCTGCCTCAAAGGTATCCTCAATAAAAGATATCAGTCTAATCACTTAATCCTCAGTACTATAGACCGGTCAGAATCCTAGCTGATAATGAAATATAATGAAATGTGGGTTGATTAAAAGGCAACAGTTGCTTATGTACCAGTCTCTTGAGCAACTTAAGTGATGCTGATCAGAACGTTTGCATGATAGTTCTTTGGGTCATCCACCTTTCTTCCAAGTTTGAGGAGGGTCTCTACATATGACCTTCAGCATACCTTTGGAACTGTTCAACATTCCAGGCAAGAATTGTATAATCTTTGCAGAAAGTCAAAATGGTATTAGCTCATGTGATGCAGGAACTCCCCATGGATGTTGTCACGCCCAGGAGCCTTGTAAGGTTTTGACAAAGACATTGCTGATTCCAGTTTTTCCCTATTGAACAGCTAGGATAAGTTGGAGTCAGTTGGAGTATTGGCCAAATATTTCTGAGAGTAGATAATACCTTCTGATCATGATCTCTGTAAATGCTGGTTGGCTGCTGGCCATAAGGTAAGCTGCCACAGCATTTGCAGAGACAAGTTTGGGACATTCAGGGATCTCCTCTGCTTGAAGGCAACAAAGAAGGCCACAGATCCTACAGCTTGAGTATATGAAGTACAGAGTTTCAACACATTTGTGCCTTTCTTGTCTCCTAACACTAAGATGTTCCATTAATATATTAATGGCTTTTTTGTCACTTCAGGCAAAGCAGACTTTTGGGCTCTTTCATAGAGGCTGTCATAGACATCATCTCAATAGGGGATATATGTTCTGTGAAAATCACATGGAATTGACTTTCTAGCTGCACTTAGCAAAATCTCACAGAAGATCTTGTAAGCCAGGTTCACATCATCAGCCACATGCCATGACATCATAGGCAGGAATGGTGTCCCTAGCCTGTGTCTGCCAGAAGCTGGGAATGGGCGACAGAGGATAAATCACTTGATTACCTGCTCTGTTCATTCTCTCTGGGGCACCTGGCATTGGCCACTGTTGGAATACAGGATACTAGACTAGATGGACCTTTGGTCTCACTCAATATGGCCATTCTTATGGTCTTGGGACTATAAGGAGTCTGTCCATTTCTTCTCTGAAGTAGTTTCATTTGGCACGCTGGAAGTTCCATCTCTTGCACGTGTTTCCTTCAGCCAGTCTGAGCTCTAGCTCTGCTATCACCATTAAAATATGTATGAAGTTTCAAGTATACTCAGACATGGAAAATGAAGCATCTAAAGAGAGGAAAACAAGAACTGGTGATGACTCAATAGCTTGTAATTGAGAGTCCTTGATGAAATGGCTTTCTTGAAACATTAAAATGTACATAAACATATACACAACTAGCTGCTGAAGAATATCACGTGAAGGGGTGGCGATCCCCTCTATATTCAGCTGTAAGATTGTTAAAAGTGCGGATGGCCAAGTTGTCAGGATTCGTGTCTCCCATCCTGGGTGGTTAACAGAGAACACCTACATAAAAGCTCCTGACATATCTCCCGTCACAGAAAGCATAACTAGGATAAATATGTAACTGTAGTGATGATGTACTCTCACAAAAGCACACACAGAGCATAGTTCTATTTCCATTGAACTCAATGGAGAATTTGTCTTTGACTTCAACAGGAGAAGGTTCATCTTCATAATGTGATGCAGTCACACACAAACTTAAAGAGCCAAGAACTGCTCCATAATTATTACTCCACAGTTTTGCAGGTCTCTAGGAAAATGGTCTCTAGAAAGAACAAAATCTTGTGTATCCTGATGGGAGAGTACAAAAGTGATTCCTACCTTCAGAATATATCTTTCATCACTATCAAAGACCTAAATATAAAACAATAATGACATGAAGCACAGAATACAATGGCCTAAATCCTATAACACTATATAAGAAACTGCTCTTAATTTCCCCTGTGGTTTTCTGTAATCTCTGACATTGCATTTACATTCTATGTAGCTCTCCAATGTGTGACAGAATCCCAGCACAGCAATATAAAAGGAACAATTCCAGAGGGTGACATTAGGCTACAATGGCTCTCAAAGACAATACATTAGCTATTGATAATCTTTATGAATCATTGTATTGCTTTTTTATTACAATGTAGTTGAAACTGCTGCGCAAGATGCACTTTTATTATTCTGTGCCCCCTTCATTTTCAAATGAATATTTTTGACATGGTTAAAAAAACCCTTTTCCATGTGCCATTCTAAAGTTGCATTTCTAGTTTAGATCCCAAAACAATGAATGTTAACATTTTTATTTCTTGCAGGTGAATCAGTTTGAAAACAAGAAATGTCCATTTTTTTCCTCTTGCATTTGTCTTCCTTCATCTTACTCTCTTTGTTATTTGATATTACCTTAATTTTTAAAAGGGCATTTGTTAAATACAAGAATATGTTAGTTAATAATTTAGTGCTCTCTCTAATTTGAATATTTATTATAACTCTCAATAAAATAAAATTAACTTTGAAAACGTTATCATATACTGGTCTGAGGGCATAATTTTTTATAATAAATTTCAAAGATGAACAATTCCAATTTCAATTTCTTTAAAAAGAAAGCAGACACAAAACTATTACCTCAGGGTACCTACAATACAGATTAAGTCCTAAAAAGTAATCTTCGGAACTGATAATTGCTTGTGGTGTAATTCTGACATTGCTTTTTATATTATAGGACAGATCTACAGCTGGGATGAATTGGCACGGCCGTATTGACTTGAAGAAAGTTATATTGTTTGAAACCAGCAGAGGTCTGGCCTTATGCCTGTCAGTGACAGCGGCAGCTCCAGGTACCAGTGCTCCAAGCATGTGCCTGGGGAGGCAAGCCGTGGGGTGGGGGGGATGTCCTGCCAGTCGCTGTAAGGGCAGCAGTCAGGCTGCCTTTGGTGGCTTGCCTGCGGGAGGTCTGCTGGTCCCACAGATTCAGTGGTAATTCAGCAGCAGGTAAGCCAAATCCACGGGACTGGCGGACCTCCCACAGGCACGACACCGAAGGCAGCCTGCCTGCCATGCTCGGGGTGGCAAAAAAGCTAGAGCCACTCCTGGTCATTGAATAAGGTATCGAGAAGGGACAGGTTTTCCATTCAGGAAGAAAAAGCTCATTCAGTTTGGATATCACTATTGCTCACCTTGATATAACCCTAAGTACACAATGGCTCTGTTCCAGCCCTTCCAGGTTTGCTCCTTCAGCAGTACCCACAGTTAGTTAAAAATTCAACACAGGAAAGGCCTTGATGCAGATGAAAGGCCTCATTTTTCCCTGCCCTACAACTTCTCTAGTTTTTCACATTTGCTCAAAGTAAATCCCAAGGGGTGTAAAATTCTGAACAGCAGCATTTTACACCCAGTTGGCACAGGTGTAAATGACTAGACAAGGCACAAGATAATAGAAAAACATACCTGGAGGGTGGCAGAGGAATTCTGTTTAAAAAAAGTGATGGCCACCACCACTGTTAGAATAGGCAGAGGGATAGCTCAGTGGTTTAAGCATTGGCCTGCTAAACCCAGGGTTGTGAGTTCAACCGTTGAGGGGGCCACTTAGATCTAGGGCAAAGTCAGTACTTGGTCCTTCTAGCAAAGGCAGGGGGGTTGGACTCAATGACCTTTCAGGGTCCCTTCCAGCTCTCTGAGATTAGTATATTTATAAGAGGATAGCTCAACTCAAGTAGGACATAGCAGTAGCTGTCATACTTCCATTGATATCGTGTGTGTATATATATATAAACAATTACATAATAAGAACCAATCTAAAAATCCTATATTCATTAAACACTTCTAATTCTAAGTAGTACTGTCTATTATTAAGGTTGCCTGACATTTACCATTATAAGACCATGTTCCAGTGGTTCACTTAGGTTTTGTTTGCAATATACTTTGGCAGAGTTCTGACCTTGCTTCCATGGATCCTGCGCTTCTAGGCGGTTTATGCTAGGCTCAGTGGCTCACTGTGACCCTCCTTGTAGCCCTTCTCTCCCTAGGGCCAGGGCTAGAATCTACTGAGCCCTTTTCAGCAGAGGCCTGCAAGGAGCTTGGTGAGATAAATCCCACAGTCTCTGTTGTCCCTGACTTATTTCAGAACAGTTTAGCCTCCTGTCCTGACAGGGGCCTGACTTCCCCTCCCAGGAGGTGGTGGTGGCCTGGGAGGGGATTGGCTGCAAACAGTTGCTATCATTAGGGTCCCTGGGCTGGAACTTGGAGTAGAAGGTGGGCCCGGGTTCCCCCCAACCCACCAGGAGGTGTAGTGGTGGGTTGGGGGGAACCCAGGCCCACTCTCTAGTCCAGGTTCCAGCCCAGGGACCCTAATGATAGCAGCTGTTGGCAGCCAATCTTTCACTGCCAGAGTTGCTATATTTCCCTGGGCCACTTCCCTACAGCTTTCCTGCTTCTCCCTTCTTCACCCTTACCTTAGGGCTCCCTTACTGATGGTTTGAGGGTGTCTTCATTAACCAGCTCTTCAGCCACACTTCCTCTCCTCTGGCTCCATGGCTGTCATCTGCATAACTGGAGTAAGCCCTTTTTATTGTATCAGCAGGGCCTTAATTAGAGTCAGGTGGTCACATTAACTTAATGGCCTCACCTGACTCTTTGCAGGTTAATTAGAGTCAGGTGTTCTCATTAGCCTGGAGCAACCCCTGCTCTGGTCAGTTAGGGAACAGAAAACTGTTAATCCAGTGGCCAGTATATTTGTGTTCTGCTATTCTGCTGTACCCAACTAGCCTGGGTCTATCACAATACATATATAGGACTGGGCCCCTAATAGTTAACTATTATCTTCTCTTCAAAAAAGGAACTGCCATTGAAATATAAGTTCTCTGGAAAGTTTTAGAATTTTGTTCCTAGAGTTTCTCTTCACCCCTTCTTCAGCTGGAAGAAGACAAGTTATCATCTAGGAGACAGAGAAGTTATTTTAATGCAGAATGGCCCCTAAATTCCTGGGCATATACCTGAGGATCAGATCAAGGACAGTCATTTGGCCATGCTCCATTGTATGTTGAAAATAATGCTGCAAGTTTAAATATTTATAAATCTGTTCATTCAGTTTGGGAATGAGACTTCCAGTAGTTTGGGTTTAAAAGAGAGGTGAATGTGAAATAACTGGGTTCTCTGAAATGGTAGGTATTAGAGACTCAAGCTGATTCAACATCACATAAAATAAAAGGTAAATTTCAGATGTAATTGTTAGCATCTAAACATCATTTGGCCGGATACTCAGTACATTGATCAGGATTTGACCTATGAGCACAATACTCACCACCATCAGGAGTGTTGTCTGCACCTATAACAAACTAATGAAATAAGGGATAACAACTGTCGCATCAGTTTATAATTAAGACATGAAATTTTACAGATGGAGAACTGAGACACAGAATGGCATTCACTTGGGCACCTAACTACAACTTTAGATGCCTAACCCAACATTTAGCCACGGTTGGCATTCACAAAACCCCTGCTCAGCTGCCATCTAACCCTGGAGGTACTTACATTTCCTAGGTGCACAAGTCTAGGGGAGCTGGAGGTGCTGCTGCACCCACTGGCTTGAAGTAGTAAAAACAAACATCAAATACATAGTTTCTGCCTTCAGTACCCGTACTATAAAAATTGTTCTAGCACCATTGCCTAAGTGCCTATGTTTCCTTCATTGAAGTCCACAAGGCACTCAGGTTTCAGCAGCTGGGCATATGCTCAGTTGCCTAAGTCCTAACTTGTGCCTAAACCCATGCTGCATTCACAAACTAGGCCTTCCCTCAGCTGTTTTGTCTTTGGCACTCAATCCAGTGGGCATGCTCTGAGCATGCCTACACCTGCATAAAATATGTCAGAGGTGGTGCCCCCATCTTATGACCTTTACCCCAGTAACTTGAGCATTCACCCAGGATGTGGGAAATCTAGGTTCAAATCCTGCTTCTGGCTATGTGGAGCAAGGATTTGAACTTGAGTCCCCCAATTCTCAGTGACCTGGCTATGGGGGTATTCTGATGGTGGGGGCATGAATCCCTTCATCTCTCATGTTGAAGCTGTTTGTGGTTGTGACTCCAAAGTGGACTCCCTTTGGAGGCTGTGGTACCCACCTCTTTCACCAGTATTGCCTATTGGCTTGCTTAGGCAGGTTCACACTCAGCATGCTGCCTTTAATGATCCCATTGTTAGTCACCTATTTCTCCCCATCATCGCTCAGAGAGTCCAACAGACTAACTCAGGGTTGTGTATTCCAGTAGATAGCAGGTTGCCTAAAATGTAGGTGCTGCAACGGTTAGCATTGCAGAGCCAAAAGTCCTTATGAAGCCCACCCTATTGATGTGCTCCAGGTCACACAGGAAGTCTGTAGCAAAACGAGCCCAGGTGTACCAGGTTCTAGGCCAGCAGCCTAACCACTGGACTGTCCTTCCGTTGTCGATATTATAGTACCTGGCAGCCTTCACATCTACAAAGATATAACATGTACTTGCCACAATTTGATTTCATTCTCATAAATTCCCTGGTGGGCCAGAACTGTGTGTAGTATTAATTAGGATAGGATTAATAACAGTTTATGGTCTGACCTGAGAACATCTTTAGAAGCCAGTGCTTCAAAGGAACATCTTGCACCACAGTGGCTTTCCTGGGGTAGAGGACTTTCAAGAGCACATACCCGCTAATGCTTTCGATAGCTGGCCTATGAATATTTGATGATCTTACATAATGTGTTTTACAAGAAGGCAGCACTAAAGCCTGAGTTAAGGATGGAATGACCTTACAGATCTTTTCTGTAATCCAGAACCATAACACTTTTTACCTGTACATTTTAAAAGGCTTATTTAGACGGACTGGTTGGCTCATGGGCAAGGCTAGTAGCATCTCACAGTAAATTATTTGACAATTCATGGCCAGATCTTAGAATAAATCTCTAGTTTATAAAAGCTAAAAATAACCAGTTGTGGTATTTTAATCAAAGTTCCCTTTATGTTGCAATGAATACTGTTTTTAAATTAGGTAGTGACATTTAACCAATAGTCTGAAAATATTTTAAATCCCAGTGCCTTCCAGTCCTCTCTCAGAGCAGCAGCAAGAACAGGGAAGTGACAGAGCTATTGATGCTTCTTCTTCAGTATCACTTTCTTCAGCCCCTGCAGAGGCAACAGTGCTAGGCAGTCACCTCTCAAACCTGCTCTGTAAGCTCCAGGGCTTTCCCTCAAAATCAGAGAATTCACAGAATCCATGACAATTCCCCTTATTCTCCATAATTAACAACAGCCCTGATCTTGCTGCCCTTGGAATCAATGGCAAAGCGCTCACTGAGTTCAATGGGAGTAGGACCAGAGCCTTGGAGAATTCTTGCTATTTCAGACTACTGTGAAGCCAGGTTTAAGGCTGGGTACTCACTGATTTCTCAGTGAAATTGGTTCAGCTTTTTGCTTTCACAGCAACCTTTCTGGGGGCAGGAGGTTAAATTCATGAATATTTAAAATAAAAAACACTCCAATAACACGAGAATCGTGGAATCCACATTAGCCTTGGCAAAAAGGTCAGCCTCACTGATGAGATTTGCCCTTAAACAGAGAAAGCCAACACAGATGTATATTCATCTCTGTCACCGGTTGAGTTTGGGCTCATTCAGTACCATCAGATAGCTTCTGTGTCTCACATTGGGCAGATTTAGTTCAGTATCCAAAGGATATTGAGAAAAATATCACCATCATTTTCATCTTGTTGACAATCTCTGAGGAAGCACCAACAGGCAATAAGCAAAAGATGGTCAAGGTCACATATGCAGGAAAAAGCCAATACTACACATGCTGTGGCTTAAGAGAGAATTTGTTTCCAATGCAATGTATTGGATGTTTTCATGATCATTCAATTCACTTAAAAATTGAAGTATTTCTTTAAGATCATCATAGAAAATAGACATCAGCAAGCCACTTTCTCAAAACAGAGATCATAGAACAGAGATTATGTATGCTGGCTAATTAGCAATCAGAGGAACTAGCAATGAAGGCTTTCTGAGTCATAAGCCATCATTCTTCATTTAAGCGGAGAGAAGACCTGGGGAAGATAATACTCAGAACTCCAGACCAGTAAAGATTTGTTACATCACCTCAAATCTAACTGTCTGACATATTTTGTAAGGTGAGCACTCTGCACAATTGCTGGCTGAAGATAGTGGGGGTCTTCTGATAGACTTCAATAGGTTTTGGATCATGCCCAATGTATGAATGGAATAAATACAACCTCAGGGAATTTCAACCATGAAAGGATAGGTTTTGAACAACATACAACCAGTGCAATAATCTAAAATCAAGAGGTTCTAAAATCAAGCATAAATCTCCACTATGCCATTGCCAAACAAAGCTGGCTGGGGTTCCAAAGGTAGGAATCGTTTCTTTATGGGTGACCCTCTCAGCCAATGGGCTGCACAGGTCCACTTGTATGGATTCATTTTCAGGAGTGGGACTTAATTTGAACACCACCAGTGACACTATTACAGGCCCTCCTTTTTTTAATGGCTCATTATACAACACAGAGGACACTTAATGAAAGAGCAGTAAATTTCAAATCAATAAAAATAAATATTCCATCTCCTTTCTCAGTGTAAGTCACTGCAGTAAGGTTTCAAGTCAGACACTTTTTCTGGATTAGAAAAGAAGGCTGGATAGTGTAGTGACCCCCATTGACACCATCCACTAAGGAAGCTAGGAATATGATAAGGTTAATAAAATCTCATATTTCACATCTGATGTTTAAGAGGCAAGAAGGCTTTTTCATGATGCGTACGGCGTTTGGCTAGCTTCGTTATGGATTTTTTCACCTCCCTCAGAGGCACACACAAGAAAGATGGGATGGTTTTAAAAATTCAGCCCACTAGATGTGTTCAGCTACACAGCTCTACCTATTTACTTTATGCCTGACCTACTGTGCACCCGAGAATCCTAAACCTGAGACTTGCCTCAGCAAGCACAGACCCCTGACTACAGTACAAAGCTGGTTCGTGATGCAGCTGTCTAGCTGGCAGCTCAAGGCCAGCACATTTTTTTCAACAAGCTGTGAACTAAACCCATATATAGTCGGCATTAATCCACCAGGCCAGTTCTCTCTAGAATTATGTTTTCTAAAATATATAGTTTTACAGCTATTGGATTACTGTATTGTATGCTTTTCCAAACTGTCTCTAGAGGATGCAGTTTTTTCAGAATCAAGAAGGCCTGGCAAACCATTGATTACGAACCTGCACTAATTACCAGATTAGCTGCAGCTTAATGTCTGGTTGATTACAGATATTTATGGACAGGCCAAAAGCTGTTTTACCAAATTAGCATCATGAGTTGGAAAAAATGACCATCACTAGCTCTGTAACTTAACTCTTTTCACTAACTGTACCCCACTTACAGTTCTACTTCAGGACAAAAGTCTTTAAAATTGTCTCCCACCTCTGCCCCATTTGATAAAACTATTATAAGAAACCTGCTTTATCTTGTAGAGCTATTAAGTTCCATGGTGAAAACAATGTCAGTCTAATGTTCCTAGTGTGTTACAGAAATGGAGTAGTCATACTCTTGGGCCAGTAAAAAGCTTAGAACAGTCTAGCAAGGAGTAAATGTGACAAAACATTCTTAGAACCTTAACTATTTCAAGGGCCAAGTGTGATTAGCCAACTTTCCAAAGATAGAAGCCCTTTTATTGGGTTAGGGCTGTTATGTGATAACAAAACTTGCTTTTTGTTTGGTTGTTTAACTACTTATTTATTTAGAAAGGTTAAACAAGTTGATAAATCTTTGCCAATAAATATCAGAAACAAAACAATCATTAAACAGTTAGCTTTTGTTTAAAGAGACGTTATACAGGAATACAGTCCTCAGACCTTTCTATATAACAGGATGTTACCATGCCTCATAGTGATAGACTCAAGGAGCTCAATCTATTTATCTTAACAAAGAGAAGGTTAAAGGGTGACTTGATTACAGTCTATAAGTACCTACAGGGAGAAACAATATTTAATTATGGGCTCTTCAATCTAGCAGAGAAAGGTGTAAGTCACTCCAATGGCTGAAAATTGATGCTAGACAAATTCAGAGTTGGAAATGTGATGTAATTTCTTTAAAGTGAGAATAATTAACCAATGGAACAATTTACCAATGGTTGTGGTGGATTCTCCATCACTGGCAATTTTCAAATCAAGGTTGGATGTTTTTTTTCTAAAAGATAAACTCTAGGAATTATTTTGGGGAAGTTCTATGGCTTGTGTTATGCAGGCCAGCCTAAATGATCGCAATGGTCCTTTCTGATCTTGGAATCAATAAATATTATAGAGTGAGAATCATACAACAATAAATATACTATGTCATTTCTAATGATTTTATTACATTGAATGAAATCTCTACATACACATTTAACAGTCCCATCATGTTTATCAACTACTAATATTCAAAAAAAAAATAGACAGGCATGTTGACTTTTTTGCAGATGAATGCATTTTGTGTGAATATTGAATAAGCACTAACCAAATAGCTATGTACCTATTTGTCTTATGTCTATTTTCCTGGGTACATAATTGATCTCTTCATTTTTCCACAACCTCAAACTCCCATAATTTTTGGATCACTCCTCTATGGTTGGACCCTTTTTTCTTACAGCAGGTAAAGTGGGAAAGTTGCATTTTTCTCACAGAGGCATTTAGAATGCAGGTCTTAAAAGCTTGACTACTTTAGGGACCAAATTCTGTTCTCTGGTATACCTCCGCAACCTGAGTGAAGCCCAATAAGGTTAGAGAGCTGTGCTTGTAAGTGAAGTGTATAGTTAGCCCAATTAAAGTTAACATCTAGGGATAGTTTTGAAAATTATCATCATTTTCTACTGGTTCAATATGGTTAGCACTAGGGTTGCCAGTGCTCCAGGATTGTCCTGGAGTCTCCAGGAATTAAAGATTAATCTTTAACTAAAGATTACATCATGTGATGTAACCTCCAGGTGTATGTTCAACAAAAATTGGCAACCCTAGTTAGCACTCTTGTTTAGATTGTCTTCATTTTACTATAGACAACACTACATTTGCCTTGCTGATGATTAAGAAACAAGGCAAAAGGCATGTATAGTAAATAGATTTTTACATTATTAATTATTATATTCCCAGTACACAAAGCATAAAGAAGACAAAAAAAAGGCCAAACTTCAGTTGGTTCATTGCTAGTGAGGGAGCATTTTGCTTTACAGACCCAGTGGATGGAAGTGATCTTTATGTAGAACTTGAGTGGTTTATTTTTCTTTGCTGGGAGAAGCTGGCTGAGATTTATCATGTCTCCAGGGAAGGAAGAGTCATGACTTAGTGGCTGGTCAAGGAATAGCATAGGTGGCATCTGCAGAGGCAGCTAGACTTGCTACCCGTGCAGATGGAGTCAAAGTGCTCTGCTGCAGCTTAAATGGGATTGAAAGAGTGACAACAGAGGAAGGAAAAATAATCAAATTGCAAACCAGCATTGGTGCCCTTGTACGATCTGTGGGCTATGACATGCTTTGATACAACTCTGACACCAAATGACATTGCGGTCCCAGAGCTGAGTCGCAGCACAGAGCAACCAAGGTAACTCCAGGCTGGCTAAGGAACATGTTTGGTAGTAAGAAAGGGGTGAGGGGAGAAATCTGTATACATCTGATAATACTTTGTTACTCATATACACAATATTAAACTGATTGAGAAATTTGGAGCTTGGAAGAAAGCCCCACAGGGTTTATTGGCAGTGATATTACATTGTGAGGAGCTTACCTTCTTCTAGAGATTTAATTGGAGATTGTCTTTTGGGATCTGGTGGTCTTAAAACACATAATCCATTTTCTGTGATTTCAAGGACCTCAATCCTTTGCCTGCTGGGCCTATAATTCCACTCTTTTACACCAGTTTTACACTACGGTTACTCAGTTAATGTAAACAGAATCAGATTGGTGTTTAACCGGTATAATGGAGTGACGAATCAGGCCCTCTACATTACCATGTCTGAAAAATAGAGATTATGTGTAATTTAAAAGTTAAGACTAGCAGTAAATTCAAAATGAACTATTTTTCTAATAAAAACCATGAGGAGTCCTTGTGGCACCTGAGGGACTAACACATTTATTTGGGCATAAGCTTTTGTAGGGTAAAATCCATTTCATCAGATGCATGGAGTGAAAAATACAGTAAGCAGAATATATATTATAGCACATGAAAAGATGGGAGTTGTCTTACCAAGCAGAACCAGAATCTATAGTAGAGCTGAACATCACATGCTGTGTACCAAATCTTTATGAGATGAGAGATTCTAATTAAGATAAATGTTACCTCAAACTGCAATTATGAAAAAGTACATACTGTGGAGGGAAAGGACTTTAACTTCAATCATTAATTCATCATGGGTTGATCCTGTCTAATTGGTGTAGTCAACCTCCAGCTTAATTTATTTATTCTTACAACAGCTATTGTTTCAAAAAGATAGTGATTGGTACTAGTGTTTACCTTTTCTTGTAAATGGGTATTTGCTTTAAATGTTGTTTTCTGTCTCACATCCCTGCAATGAATCCAATTCTGTCTTTAGGCCATGATTGTGCAATGAGCTCTTTGTGAATGGACTCCTGAGCCCACAAGAAGTCAAACTGACTTCAGTGGAGATCCATGAAGGCAGATAAGTTTGCCCACATGGTGCCCAATATAAGTCTTATGGAGTGGGATTCACACAAAGGGACTTTTAGATGCTTTGCCACCTAGTGGAATTCACAACCCTGTATTCAGCACCCAAGCTCCCTATACTATGCAATGGGAAGAGATAGGCATCTAAAAATGAGATTCACAAAAGCCAGCATGCTAAGCAGGGAACTGCCTAAACTAGCCAATCAGAAATGCTGAGGAGAAGGGGTATGGCCTAATCCCCATCCCTCCACTGGATTTAGGATCCAACTTCAAGCCAGAGGAAGGTGCCTATCTCCACTTGGGATTCTCCTGGAGTTAGGTGACAGACTAGTGCTTTTGCTTGAAAAAATGAAGAGGAATTTCTCACCATCTTTTATAACCTTTATCCCAGTGCTTAGGGCACTCATCCAGAATGTGGGATACTCAGGTTTAAATCCTTCCTCTGTCTGATATGAAGCAAAGACTTGAGTTTCCCGCCTTTGTAGCCCAGTGGATCATTCTCACTCTAGCTATGGATCAGTGAATAGTTACGTATTTATGAATAGTGGAACAGCTCCAACAGCAGGGATCGAAAGAGACAAGGCCTGTCCATGAAGAGTTAGGGTACTCTCATAGGAGATGGGAGACCCAAACTCTAATCCCTGATTCATATCACGAAGAAGGGAGATTTGAACCTAGGTCCCCCACATCCTGGATGAGTGCTCTAGCAAGTGCATTGACAGTTAGAATGGGTGGGACTATTACCATTATCTTTTGTGGGGGTTTAGACAGGCTCTGAGAATCCCGACCAGATCAGGCCTTGAAGACAAGATAGCGGGGAGAACACCTAGTGTGTGAATCCCACTGGGGTTTAGGTGCTGCAGAACTGGCAGTGTCATGACTCAGGTGGCTGAGCACAGGCTCAGCCACTGAAATGTAGGCACTTTGGGAACTTTACTGTTTGAAAATTAGGTGCCTAGGGAGTTAAGGTGCTTGCAGGGTTAGTCAGCAACTGAGCAGTGGCTTTTTGAATGCCCAACCATGCCTCAGTGTTGGACTTAGATGCCTAAGTCCCCCTTGTGGCTTCATAGAACTCCTCATCTGCTCGAGGGGTTGTCCACCTAAAGCTCATGTCAGGACCAGGGCCTTAATATGGAGGCTCAGAATCTGAGGCAAGCAAAGAGGTGTGGTCAGGCAAACTGCAATGGAAGGGGAACTCATCAACCTACCCCTCTTCCCCCCAAAAAATGAAAATTGAATTCAGAACCATTTTTTTGTGAAGCAAGAGGACAGGAATGCCATGAGCTGTACATTTTGTTAAGAAATAAATAAAATGAAAAGGCCCATGGCTTTGCTTCCCAGGCCTGCTGAAATCCTTGATTAAGAGCCAGTTTAGGAGACTCTACCCCATTTAATCAGGAACAATTTCCTACAAGGTAACACATTAGGATAATGTCCTTTTTCGCTAAACATTGTATTACAAACCATGACAAAGTAAGGGCAATAAAATAGCAAATAGGCAACCAGTAGCTATCATGATATTTACAATTCTGTCAGTTTAGTCTCTTGCTGTGAGTGTGTTCTGGACTTTGCATATTTACATTCCTTGTGCTTCATACACTGATATGCTTCATGGAACATAAGTACTGCATTCCATCAATTAACATTGCTGTTCCTGGTCTCTAAGATGTACGTTTCCATTGCCTCTTTGTTTCCCCATTTGAATGCGATACATTTTAATTTTACAGTAAATGCCAGTTTACATTAGCTCAGCTGTCCTCTTGACATAATCTGACTTGAAGTTATGCAAATGATTTCTTTCCAGTTATCTCTGATTAGCTGAAGAAAACAGGCCCTAATTATTTCTGAGATAATCAAGGAGAATTCAAGCTTGATTATATGTAGTAGAGTCTCTTCTTGAATCTAAATTGCAGTATTTCCTGCTATAGGACATTTCAGAAGGCACTTTAAAAAGAGTTGTAGTTTCCATCTTTTTGTCCCCTGCAAAGCACTTCAACTAGTTGCTCACAGCGTCATCAAATCAACCCTTCCTTTTTATATTCACGGCTTTCCACACATCAGAAGTGGCATGCCAACAGTATCAGTGCAAATGCTGCCTGTTGCTAACAATACAAAGTAGTAAATCACACTGGTAATTCATAGGTGTCAAAGGTTTTAAACAATCTTAGAATAATAGAATCATAGTGTTAGAAGGGACCTCAAGGGTCATCTAGTCTAATCCCCTGTCAAGTTAAAGAAGAGGTGGCCAAAAAACAGTACTTATGATTAAAAAGACATTGTCAACCAGAAGCAAAGAAACAATTTTAGAGGTTTGTATACTGTGCTTTATTACTAGTGGAGTTTTGCTGGGCTGCAATTCACTAAAACCCCCAAAATGACTCACTAGTACATCACAAGCCTTAGTTTTCGAATCACGTTCATACAAACAGGGATGGGTGGACCTCAGAAGGTCCAGCATTCAGATTAAATTTGAATAAGCAGCCAAACATTTGAATGCTTATCCAAATTTGTATCAATTATGCATAAATTTTTAGCTGAATCCAAGTCAAGTAACCCTCCTTCCACAGTCCCCATACTCATCTCTCGACATGGTGCTTTGGCAGAGGAAGAAGGGCAATGTTGCAATCCTGGGTCTCTATTTCCTCTGAGCTCCCATTATGAGATCACTACCACCCACTTCCATTTTGCTACAATAAGAAGAGGGAGTATATGTGAGGTGGGGGGTATTTACCCCCAAATTCTGAAAAATATAAAAATTCCATCCATGGGCAAGGAGTCAAGCAAGTGGCACAAACTTAGGGATGTTGAAAGTCCAAATTTGGATCCAAGTTTTCCTATAGTCCTTACCTCCAAAATGCATGGAGTTTGAAGATTCATATCTCTAATCCAAATCAGTTCTCACATTACCATTCACAAAATGCTTTGCCGCATTATATCACACATTTACAAAGTTAAAAGTAAAATATTTCAGCAGAAGGGGAGATAAATTAGGTATGATATAGGTATCTCAGTGGAGAGTTGAAAGGAACTGAAGACTTGATGAGGCAGAGAGATACAGGAAAGTTGTTGCAGATTGTATCAGCAGAAGAGAAAGTATCAGCAGAAGAGAAAGTTACTGCCCCAACAGTGATGAGACTCGCTGAAAAGACAGAGAGGAAGTCAGTGCAAGACAAATGGATGAGAAGAGAGGGGACAAGAGAGAGACAGAGACAGGGTCAAATTCTGCTGTTATTTATGTCAGTGCAAGTCCAGAGCAACTCAGCTGATGTAAATCAAAGTACTTTGGATTGGACCTGATGTAAACGTATGTGGGAAAGAAAAAGTAACAAAAAAAGAGCAAGAAAATGTAAATGTTTTTGACCCTCAAAGATTGATTAAAGTTTTGGGTGAAGTTTAAATTTAGGTTTTATCCATAGTAGTTTATCCATCCCATATCTCAACTATGAAAATGTTCTTTTACCCCTTAACTTCACCCATTCCATATGCTTTTTCATCTCTGAAGGCTTTTCCCTAGTCCAATTCTATTTGATGTTTCTCTCTTTTTTTTTAATAATTTTATTTCCCTATTGCCCTGATGTTTATTTATAACATAGACCTATTATTGCATTCTAACAAGGATGCAGTACATTTGCAATTCTCCTTAGTATTAGTGGAAGCACCACATGCAGTCAGGGGAAAACCACAGCACAGCATTTTGGGTGAAGTAGCTTGTCACTGTCACCAAGTAATTTATTATTATGCTATGAAGACATAGCACAGGATAGTGGTCTTCTGTTGCTACAAAAATGCGAAGGCCCAAATACTCTTATTTTATATAATACATGTTGAAGCAAAGCCAAAAGATTTAATTTCAAAGCAGGAAATATCGGTCTTGTGACAAAGTTTTATAACATTGTTAATTTGGTTATTCCAAATGCCTCCTGTTGATGTAGTCAGTCTGTTGTAGATTTCAGTGGAATGTTCAGTGGAATTACATGAGAAAAAAGAATTTGTTACAGCCAATTAGAGAACAGAGATGCCATACAACTACTGTCCCATTTAGAGCTTGATCCTGAGCACATTGCAGTCAATAGCAAAACTCCCATGGACTGCAGTGGTGCAGGATCAGCCTTTTATTGCTAAACTATGTGATTTCTTGCACGCTGATTGGTTGAGAGAGTCTAGTTTGCATAATGATGGTGCGATTACTGAGAAATCAGAATAGAAATATTTGCATAATCATCACTGTAGGCTAACTAAGAAATAACCACACCACCATTATGCAAATTAGGCCCCCCAATCTGACTCCCAGATTAGAACTCCAGCAAGAGGGCAGGTATTTTTCATTATCCATCAGTGGTTATTTGCTCATATCTGTGTAGTGACTGTGCAAATATTTCTCATTTATTCTACTACAAACATGTTGACTCCCTTGTTACTTTCCTCAGAACTTGCCATTAACATATCCAAACCAAACATAACTTCAGCGGCCTATTCCTGAGAGTAAGGCTATATAGGGTGAGGCTCACTTTCTTCCTCATTGCCATATCCTGGGTCTCAAAACCTTCTAAACGCTGGCCTCAGGGTTTCTTTTCTATAAACTTCCTAACCTTTGGCCTGGAGTTTTTGTAGCCCAGGTTGTGTTCACTGCATTGTACACACAGGGAATCCTGACATTGTTTAAAAGTCAGCTGTTCAGTTACACCAGTGTTAATCTGGAGTCAGCCCATAGACT
Source organism: Chelonoidis abingdonii (assembly GCF_003597395.2). Classification (NCBI taxonomy): domain Eukaryota; kingdom Metazoa; phylum Chordata; order Testudines; family Testudinidae; genus Chelonoidis; species Chelonoidis abingdonii. The sequence goes on along the minus strand of NC_133769.1, from coordinate 217,733,794 downwards.
TTGGTGGAGTTTCTGCAGAGTTGCATCTGTAGCTGTGATGAGAAACTGGCCCAAAGTAATAACATTCTAATTGGCTTATAAATCAAGCATAGTTTGTGTTTAGGCCAATTAGAGACCTACTTATCCATGAACATAAGTTATTAAAAAGTACACTGTACTCTTAAGAAAATGCTGGTTGCTGTGGCTATTTTTGTAACTTTTCAGCGAATAAATGTCAAGCATACATCAATCGGCTTGGCAAGTACATTTTGGAAAAAGAATGCTTTCAAAATGCATTAACTTAGTCTGCTATCTCCCTTCTCTCTCCCTCTTTTCTGCTGATATTTTTCTCTTCACTATGTTCCTCTGCTCCTGATCTGCCTCTCTCCTCTGCCCCCTGCTTTTTCTGACGATGAATTAATTTCCTCCTCTGCCTGTCTTTCCTCCTTTCTCCTCAGGCCAGGTCTACACTGCGACTTTAAATCGGTTTAATGGCCGATATACCGATTTAACGCTGTATCCGTTCACATGACGTCGTCATTAATATCGATTTTACCGCCTCCTTAAATCGATTTCGGAACTCCTCCCAAACGAGAGGAGTAGCGCTAAATTCGATGTGATAACTCGGATAGGGTCGTGTTGGACAGAAAATCGACGTTAATTTGGCCTCCGGGCGGTATCCAGAGTGCACCGACTGACCGCTCTGGGACAGCAATCTGAACCGGATGCAGCGGGCAGGTAAACAGGAAAAGCCCCGCGAACTTTTGAATTACATTTCCTGCTTGTCCGCGTGAGCTCTGAATGCAGCACGGCTGCGATGCAGTCTCAAATCCACAAAGAGCTCCACATGGGACCGTACGGGAGATACTAGGTTCTGATCGCCGTTTATGGGGGACAAATCTGTTGTATCCTGCTCCGTTACAGAACACGAAATGCCAAGCGTCTAATAAAACGTGCAGGGATACACCAGCGCTGCGTGACAAGCGTAACGGGAAGCCAGAGACTCAAAATGGACGCTCATGAAGGAGGAGGGGGTACTGAGGACTCCCGCTATCCCACAGTCCACAGCCAGTCTCTGAAAATTATTATCCATTCTTGGCTGAGCTCCAAATGTCTGTAGTTCAAACCAGTGTCTGGCGTGGTTCAGTGAACAGCTCCTCAGATTTATTCCCCCCCCCCACCAAGTGAAAAAAACGGAAAGATGCTGTGCTATGCGTTTGCTCATGCACTCTACGAAAAAGCGCAAAGGGTGTCTGCTGCCTTCACAAAGGGAGGGGAGCTGTACCCAGCACCACTCGGGGCAATGTTTTCTGCCCCATCAGCACTGTGCTCTCAACACGGAAGTGGAAATGATGGGATAGCTGAGAACAGCTACCACAGTGCACCGCTCCTTAAATCGATGGTGCCTTGGACCAGGGACGAAGCAATCGATTTTGTTGATTTGCCACGTGATGCGCAAACCCAATTTCTATAACATCGTTTTTAAATCGGTTTAAACTACTTCGAATTAATCGTGCGTGAAGACGTTAGCCTCAGATATTCTATACTATGACTCAGCTACGTGTCTACACTACAGGATAAATTGAATTAGCTTAAAACCAATTTTATAAAACATAGATAAAGTCGATTGTGCGCGCCGACACTAGGCCACATAATTGGTGGTGTGGTCCATTGTCCGAGGTCTAGCATCGATTTCTGGAGCAGTGCACGTGGGTAGCTACTGTAATAAATGAGGCAAATAATGTCGATTTCCGGTCCACACTAACACATTCGGATATAGTAATATTGATTTAGCATTACTTCTCTCGTTTTGTAGGAGTACAGAAATTGATTTAAAGAGCCCTTTAAATCGATATAAAGAGCAGTGTAGTGTGGATGGGTGCAGTGTTAAATCGATTTAACGCTGTTAAAATCGGTTTAACAGCATAGTCTAGACCAGGCCTCAGAGTTGGATGGTCTCTGATTTTTTTAAGTGAACATACAAGTTGCCTTTGAAGACCTCTTTAAAAGTTCTATTTTCTTTTCAAAATCTTCCAGTTTTGCTTTTCTTTTTCTTATTAGAAATAGAGCTCAAAGCTGGAAACTGTCTACAGTGCCTATGATAAGAAGCTGCAACCAGATAGCAGAATTTGAGTTGAGAACGTGGGGTCAGCTGCAGGGTTTCACTCTCAAATATTTCAGTGGGGTTTTCTTCTACTTAAGTTGTATTGTTTCATAGTATTGACTTTAAGCATCCAAGCTTTTGATGTGTCTCTCATTTTCATTTAATGCCACTAATGCCATTGCTAAATAATAACAGTGTTAACCTTGGCCATTAACGATGATCATCTTGCCATCCTCGGATTAAATCCTAAATAATGAAAGTTATTGCTCAGATTAGATTGTAATAATCATACTATGTATTTTAATAATCACATTTAATGATGTATATGGCTGTGTCTGCATCACTCCTGTTTGTTATCAGCAAAGTTCCTGGCCCACCATATAGTCGTACTTTACATTTTACTCATGTTGCTAATTAACATTGCACCATTATAGGAACCATAAAATTAAATTAATGTAATAGTAAAATTCTTGTTAAATCTGAATTGTTCTTTCTTAGAACTTTGCTTAGAAGGAATTGGAGGCATTAATAATTTTCCTTTTCACTTTGCCTTTGGCTGATGAGCAGTTTGGTTGCAAGAACCTGTGCAGCCTTTTCTGAGATATTACATCAGCTGACTGTGGGATATTTTACAGTGGATTCTTGGTTCGATATCACAGGAAGGCACAATGGATAGAAGGATTTGATGGAGAGTCAGCTTCCTAATGCTGAATTCACTGAATTATCAGTTTCAGTTCGGGGAGTTGGCACATGCTACAGGCCTGTCGCTGACAGGTAATGAGTAGTCACAACTCCCATTGGCTGTGACAGAAGTTAGGATTTTCTCTACATCTTCCAGAACCAGGCCCTTCAGTAAGTTTTGGTTCAGATGCTTTTGCAAACATGGACTGAACATAGAATTAATCTTAAACTCAACCTGAAACTCAGATAAAACAATCAGGCTATGAATGGGTTTGGGTCAAAATCATAAGAAGCAATTTCTAGGATTTACATCCAAAATCATGAATTGTCCCAGTTTCAGGCAAAACCTGGTTCAGACTCACTCAAAGCCCAGGGGACTCTTTTGGACTGACACTCACAGTCTCTCTCACTTAGTGCCCTTTGGCTCCAAGATGGGCAAAACTACGCCCAGGCTGGACTGCCAAAGAAGCCTAAGCTTTGTGGCACAAGCTGTGGTGCTGCACATGACTCATTCAGTCCACTGTAACACTCACATTTAATAAACTCCCATTCAATAGCCTCAAAGAACTCAAGTCAATCCAACTCCAGGGCACTGTAAATTGCATGTAGATGTTGGGGAGTGGGGAATTGAATGGACTTTGTAAAATTGGGTTTTATAAATCGAGGTTTCAGAACAAATTTGGAATACTGGCTGTGATAAATGAAGGTGGGGGGAGCTCCCTTTGATGGATCCAGACAACCAGTTAACTATAAAATCCCTCTTAGGCCTGGTCTACACTACAGAGTTAGGTCGAATTAGCCATGTTAGGTCAATGTTATAATGCAGGGATAGGCAACTATGGCACGTGTGCCGAAGGCGACACATGAGCTGATTTTCAGTGGCACTCACATTGCCTGGGTTCTGGCTACTGGTCCGGGGGGCTTTGCATTTTAATTTAATTTTAAATGAAGCTTCTTAAACATTTTAAAAACCTTATTTACTTTAATACAACAATAGTTTGGTTGTATATTATAGACTTATAGAAAGAGACCTTCTAAAAAGATTAAAATGTATTACTGGCACGCAAAACCTTAAATTAGAGTGAATAAATGAAGACTTGGCACACCACTTCTGAAAGGTTGCTGACCCCTGTTATAATGAATGGTCCACACAACCAACCCTGTTCCGTCGACCTAAAGGGCTCTTAAAATCGACTTCTGTACTCCTCCCCGGCAAGAGGAGTAGCACTAAAATTGACTTTGCTGGGTCAAATTTGGGGTAGTGTGGACACAAATCAACAGTATTGACCTCTGGTAGCTAGCCCAGAGTGCTCCATTGTGACTACTCTGGACAGCACTTTGAACTCCGATGCACTAGCCAGGTACAAAGGAAAAGCCCCGAGACCTTTTGAATTTCATTTCCTGTTTGATCAGTGTGGCGAACTCAGCAGCACTCAGCAGCATAGGTAACCATGCAGTCCCCCCAGAATCGTAATGCGTCGAATGTTTCTACGTTACCCTTATCATCCCCGTCCCTGAGGTTATCATAGATTAGAAGACAGAAAAAAATGAAGTGACATGTTTTCCAAGCTCATGCAGTTCTCCTGCACTGATAGGGCACAGCTTAATGCATGGAGGCATTCAGTGGCAGAGGCCAGGAAAGAATTAAGTGAGCACGAAAAGCGGAGGCAGGACGTGATGCTGAGGCAAATGGGGGAGCAAACTGACATAATGAAGCATCTGTTGGGGGAGCAAACGGACATGGTGAAGCATCTGTTGGAACTGCAGGAAAGCCAACAAGAGCACAGACCCCCACTGCATCCACTATATAACCCCCTACCCTCCTCCCCATGTTCCATAGCCTCCTCACCCAGGCGCCCAAGAACACGGGGAGGGGGAGAGGCTCCGGGCACCCAGCCACTCCACTCCAGAGGATGGCCCAAGCAACAGAAGGCTATCATTCAAACAGTTTGATTTTTAGTGTGGCTACAATTAGCAATGTGGCCTTGTCCTTCCCTTCTCCCCACCCCACCCTGGCTACTTTGTCCATGATCTCATTTTTTTTAAATTAATAACGAAAGAATGAATGGTTTCAAAACAATAGTTACTTTATTTCGAAGGAGGGAGGGTGGTTGGTTTACAGGGAATTAAAATCAACAAAGGGAGCGGGTTTGCATCAAGGAAAAACACACACGACTGTCACACTGAAGCCTGACCAGTCATGAAACTGGTTTTCAAAGCCTCTCTGATGCACAGCGCACCCTGCTGTGCTCTTCTAATCGCCCTGGTGTCTGGCTGCTCAAAATCAGACTCCAGAGAATTTGCCTCACCCTCCCACCCCCCCATAAACGTCTCCCCCTTACTCTCACAGATATTATGGAGCACACAGCAAGCAGCAATAACAATGGGAATGTTGGTTGCGGTAAGGTCTGACCAACAGCGCCAGCGAGCTTTTAAAAGTCCAAAGGCACATTCTACCACCATTCTGCACTTGCTCAGCCTTTAGCTGAACTGGTCCTTACTACCGTCCAGACTTCATGAACAGATCCCCTGAGCTCATCACTGGGGTGCAGAAGAGCAGAGCTGCAGCAGAAGTGGTGGATGACAACAGTTAGCAGTTCTACTGCACCGTCTGCTGTGAAGGCAAGGAGCTGCTGCTGTGTAGCAATGTCAGCTGCTGCAGGTGTTTCTGTGTCAAATGCTTGGAGGTCCGGGTAGGGCAAGGTACCTCGGCCAAGGCAAAAGAGCAAGAGCTCTGGAGCTGTTACATGTGTGAACCACAGAAGTGCTATGGGGAGTTATAGTGCCGACCAGACTGGACTGTACAGCTGCAAGACTTCTTCACCAACTACAAAGGACAGGAATATGATGCACCTAAAATCTAAAAACGCCTGCACATTTCCCAGAGTCACTACCCTTGATAACAGAACATCAGTGATTGCATTGGCTACTTGGATCACAGCAGCCCCCACAGTAGACTTTCCCACAATAGCAGTGGTAACGGTGAGCTGAGCAGGCTACATGCTTGCCGTGGTATGGCATCTGCATGGGTAACACAAGAAAAAAGGCATGAAATGATTGTCTGCTGTTCCTTTCACAGAGGGAGAGGCAACTGATGACACGTACCCAAAACCACCTGCAACAATGTTTTTGACCCTTCAGGCATTGGGAGCTTAACCCAATATTCCAATGGGTGGTGGAGACTGCAGGAACTGTGGGATAGCTACCCACAGTGCACCATTTCGATGCTAGCCATGATAGTGAGGATGCACTCCGCCAAGTTAATGCGCTTACCATGAACATATGCAATCAACTGTATAAAATCTAGTTCTAAAAATCAACTTCTATAAAATTGACCTAATTTCGTAGTGTAGACATATCCTTAGTAGCTGTTCTTTACATGCTTTACCTGTAAAGGGTTAAAAGTCACTGCAATGCATAGGTAAAAGGAAGTGAGTGGGCACATGGCCAAAAGATCCAATGGGAAGGCTAGAACTTTTTAAAATTAAAACAAGACTCCTCTCTTGTCTGTCTGTGGTTGTTCTCCTAGAGTGAGGGGACAGGGCAGAGTTATGCTGTGAGAAGCTTGGGCCAGGTATGAGAAAAATCATCAGTATCATACCTAGAAACTACTCATTTGAAACTCCAGATATGTAAGTAGATCAGGAAATGTCTAGGAAGACACAGTTAGGTTTATTCCTTTTATTTCTTTATGGCTTGTGGACTCCTCTGTGCTAACCCCAAACGCTTTTGTTTTGCTTGTAACCTTTAAATTGGACCTCAAGAACATTGTTCTTGAGGCTTAATCCTTGTAAGTGTTTTTTTTTTTTAAATCTAGCAATAGCCTGAGTTTCCAAATGTATTTTCTTTCTTTTTTTTTTAATAAAATTTACCTTTTTTAAGAACAGGATTGGTTTTTTGTGGCCTAAGAGATTTGTGCCTATATTGTTTAATTAGCTGGTGGCAACAGCTGATTTCCTTTGTTTTCTTTCTCAGCTCTTCCTTGGAGGGGAATGAATGGGCTTGAGGATACCCCACAGGAAGGAATTCCCAAGTGCTCCTTCCTGGGTTATCAGAGGGGTTTTTCACTTGAGTGGTGGCAGTGTTTAGCAAGCCAAGATCAGAGAAAAGCTGTAACCTTGGGAGTTTAATACAAGCCTGGAGTGGCCAGTATTAATTTTTAGAATCCTTTCAGGTCCCCACCCTTTGCACTCAAAGTGCCAGAGTGGGGAATCAGCCTTGACACCAGTACTTGACCAGAAACAAAGTTGGGATAAGAGAGAGAGATGTATAATCAGGGTTCAGAAAAATCAGTCATGCCTGCATGATAGTTGTCCAGTATGTGTTTCTACTTTATTTTAGAAACACTCACACCCACATCCTATACAGCTGCATGGATTCTTTCTTGGTCTCCTTGGAAGATATGGTTCATTACTACCATGGATGGCTGAACTGTAGGCCAAGAACCATTGCCAGTTTCAGGCCAGTAGGAGATTCTCTGCAAATTAGAATATCTAGAGCTAATTCCCAAGGGCATCTGTTAATCTGGTAGAATAGAATCAAGACTCCTCCCTTGGGAATGGGGTGGTAAATTATGGCAATTGTTGACAATGCACAATGGAAGAAGGAAATAATGTTTGAGGCTTGTAAAATTTTATGTGCCTGTGCCAGCAATTGCAAAGGTGAATCTTCATCGAATTGAGCTGTTTAAAATTGAATGTGAACAAGAGAAAGAAAAAGAAGTGGCTAAACTGTGATTCTGTCACGTCTTTGAAAGACCCTGAGCATTTTGTGGAAATATGTTTATATGTGGAGATGTAATATATGATTATTTCAGCTTATCATACTGACTTTTGAAGATTGTCACTCCAAGAGGTGTAGGAACTAATTTAATTACATACAGATGGCAATTCCAGCTCATAAAACAAGCATGCAGCCTGGGCTGAGAAGTAAATCACAAATCCCTGTATTCAGCCCCCGCCACATCCTTTAAGTCATTCGATCGGATTATTGTCAGAAATGTTTGTTTTTCTTAAAAAAGATATTTAAGGACTCTCATGTTTGACAAATATGGGAAACCCTAAATAAAATCTGAACATTTCATCTATGATACTTCAGCAATATGTGCAAAATGCTTCCCTTAAGTCAAGACAGTTAAGTGAGGTATTTGGTACTATATTACCACTTGATACATTGACCCCTGTAGGCAGGCGCCCTGGCTTCCCGCCGCGCCTGAGAGGGATGAGCCAGAACAGGTGCCTCCATGGGCGGAGCCACCGCTGCCTGTCCCCGCCCCCCAGAAGTCAAGGGGAGGGACAAGAAGTATAAAAGCCCGGCCTCAGCGCTCAGTTGGCTGCAGACTGCTGGAGAGGGCAGGTGCTGCTGCCCGAGCTCCTGCAGGGCCCAGCCTGCCCCGTGCTCACTACCCGGAGGAGCGCTGGCCTGACCTGCCTCGTGCCCGGTACCCGGAGGAATGCTGGCCTGAGCTTCCCCGTGCCCAGTATCCAGAGGAACCCATGGTCTGGGACCTGCCGGACGACACTGGCAAAGGACAGGTACCTAGAGAGGGGGAGATTGAAAGTGGCCCGGGGGAAACCGACCCCAGTCTGGCTCCAGGGGACCCTGAAACAATGTCAGTGTGTTGTGGCCAGGATCCCCACTGACTGCAGCGAACCCTTGCTGCTGCTAGGGCCCCGGGCTGAGACGCAGTGGAGTGGGAGGGCCTGCGTCCCCCCTGCCACCCTTCCAAGGGTGGCAGACTCCCCCTCCCCCTGGCCTGAGGAGGCCTCTTGGGCTGTTTAACTCACTGTTCAGCCCCTGCTTGAGGGTCTGATCATTACCTGTGTTTGTTGCCCCGCCCTGAGCCAGGGCTTGGGCTTTACAGACTGCTACTGTTCACTTGTTGCTCAGCCCCCTGCTGAAAGGCCTGAGCTTGAACTGCGTGCTGCCCCGCCGTGCCCAAGGGCCTGGGCTTATATACTATTGACTTGTTGCTCAGCCCCTGCTGAAAGGCCTGAGCCTAATTGTTTGTTGCCCCGCCTTACCCAAGGGCCTGGGCTATACACTTTGTATTCGCTCAGCCCTGCTCGAAGGCCTGAGCGGTGAGCTGCTTACTGCCCTGCCCCACCCAAGGGCTGGGCTTATGTACTGTGCTGCTCAGCCCTGCTGAAAGGTCTGAGCCCAAACTGCTTATAGACACTGTACTTGCTCAGCCCTTGCTGAAGGGGCCTGAGCCTGAACTGCTTGTTGCCCTGCCCTGCTCCAGGGCCGGGCTTATAGACCCTGTGTCAGCTTAGCCCCTGCTGAAGGGCTAGGACTCTGAACTGCTTAGAGACTATTGGTTTGCTCAGCCCCTGCTGACGGGTCTGGGCCCTACATGGACGGCTGCCTGTAGGGAGGTGCCCTGGCTCCCCGCCGCACCTGAGAGGGACGAGCCCCAGCACCAGACCCTTACAACTCCCTACTTCTTTTTTTCTTCTAGATCTTTGGAGTTACAGTCTATGGCTCCAGCTGTTCTGTGAAACTTGAGCAGGCCCCATGGAGCTAGTGCATCGGGACTTAGGGCTCAGATAAGTCCTGCTTTGATATCACATGACAGTGTGCTAGAAAGTTTCTTTTTTGATATCCAAGTAATAACATAGAAATTAAAAACCTGCACCAACTGAAGATGATAGAGCTAAGCATGATTTTAAGAACAGATGAGGAAATAAACTGGCTATCAATACTATATTCCAAAATGGCCCCAGTCCAGCAAAGCATATTAACATGGAATCATTGGACTACTCAGGCGCTTAAAATTAAGCATTTGCATGAATGCTTTGCTGGTTATTGGCCTAAGTGTTGTCCTTAGCTATCCTCGTTAAGGGATAGTTAATGAATACAAGTTGCTGAAGTAGATGGAATTTTGAAATGCCGTGTGCCATTTATTTTTAAAAGTACTCCAAGTACTTCATGAAGGAAGAAGATGGACAGTTTTAAAAAGTAGAGAAACAGAGACTAGATCAAACATACTGAAGAGAAAATTTCTGTCTCCTGCATGTCATACACATTAAGGAACTCAAAACTTCATTAACTGCTTCAATAGTATTCTTTCTTCTTTACTGATTTCTACAAGAGACAATAAAATTATGAATGAATTTAGTTTGGGAACAAAATTCTCAACCTTCACTCCTTACTTCTTATTTGATTTAATGGGAAACACGTTAATTACATATATGATCTAGAAAAACTTATAAAATCGTTGCCGGTAAAGTTTGAAGATGGGCACAAAAGATTGGTGGACTAGTTAATAATGATGAAATCAGATTAAATCAGATCACTTTTACAGGGCTACTTTTAAACTGGATGCAACCAATCAAACAATATGCAATATACAGCTAAGTGCAAGGCCAAATATTTAGGAATAATGCAGCCCATGGTTAAAGGGTGGGACCTTGTATCCTGGAAAGCAGGGCCTCTGAGAAGGAATTAGTAGTCATTGTGTATAAAATTGAACATGAACTCCCACTACAAAACTGTGGCCAAAAGGACTAGCAAACCATGTGTAAACATGAGAATATTGAGAAGCAGAAAGGAGAAGGAATAAGTGAAGCGGGAATAATAAGTGGAAATAACACACAATTCTTAAGACGTTAGCCACCTTTCACTCCCTGATAAATGTGAACGGAGATGCTATCAGACCATTAAGTTCTTGTTCATTTTGCTTAATTTAACTCTGGAAGACACTTGGGAATAAGCACAGCATAACAACCTAAACCGAAGAGAAATGTTATCAAACTATCGACACATCAGCCTTATTTACATAACTGACAAAGGAGGTTCTACCAATAGGTAGGCTTACTCCATATCTTTGATAGCAGCATCCTTCCTAGCACCGATGTCATATGAAGTTTGCTCACTAATTTACGCACCATCAATGTTACTTCAGAATCAGCGTTTACAATGGCCTCATGAATAGCTTTCTCCTTTATGGTAAAACAGGGATCCCAGTGCCCCTCTCCAAAATGGACATTCCAAAGAAGTACAGTATCTGAGTATGCATTCTTCTATTAAGTACCAGTCATTGCCTTTTGTCAGGATGAGTGAATAGGAGTAGACATAGGAGCTAGGCCTGGAACCACCTGGTAACAAAGGGCTGTATTCTGCTCCCAATTACAGAGGTGTAAATCCAGAGTAACTTCATTGCCCAAGGAGTTTTGCACTTAAACATCAAGTGGCATGACTGCTATAGGCTCTGATTCAGCAAGAGATTTAAGCACATCACACTCAAATCACGTGAGTTGTCCCATTGAAGCACAATGTGCATGCTTACATTTAATCATATGTTTAAGTTCATTGTTGAAATGGAGACACGATGAGCAGATGGACATAAGAGGCAGCCAGGATCAAAATGGAAGATTAATTAAATAGCCCAAGGTCTCTTCTGTCTCGATTTTTCTAGGATTCTAGGTGGTGATGATAGTATAGAACAGACACATTTTAGTGATAGTTTTAGCCCCAGCATCAGTTTATAATAAACTTGGCCTAGATGTGACCTTGTGGTTCACATACCAAAATTTTCCCTCTCTGCCCTTGATATTGCATCAGCAGCTGGTATTAAAACACTGTGTTCCAGTCTAAATCATTATTAGCATATAGAATTTCTGTCTCCTCCCCAGCTTGAAATAACAGCATTAAAGATCCTTTTTACTATTAGATTTTAATGCCCTTTCCTGTTCTACAACTCTTACTTGTTAGTTAATCTCTACAAGACTTTCTTTGCCAAGATCATTTTTTTCCTAATATCTCTGAGTCACCCTTAGTCTCCAACTCAATCTGCTCTGCTCTGATTTTATGACTGGGAGCTGCTCCAGCACCATTATTCATTCCTACGTCTGACCTCTGTCTCATTCTCAAACTCAGGAACTTCCTACTGCTTTTGTCTTCTCTCTTCTGATGGTGCCTCATTTAATCCAAGGCAGTTTCTCAGTAAATTAATAAAATACCTGGAACTTTTTGCAGTGAAAACATGTAAAATTTTCTATCCTCTAGAAGTGATCTCTCTTTCTCTCTCATGTATATGACCTGAGCTTGCTCCCACTAAAAACCAATGGCAAAAATCCCATTGGCTTCAGTGGGAGCTGGATCTGACCCTTAGGGAACCAAATGATATACTAAGGTAAAATCATTAAAAACTGCTTCTTGAAAATAAACAGAAAGAAGTTTTGGGTTTTTTAAACAAAGACTTTCCTATCAAATCTTAAAGTTCAGATTAGTTAGTTCTTCTTTATCACAGATCAAGTCTTTGTTAGAGAAGTCTGTGTTTGGATCCAGAAATTCAAGCTCCCCCTTTTCTGAAATTCAGAGGAGTTGAGGTCCTATTTGGTCACTCTCTGGAGCTATGGATGTTCACATATTCTTATAAAAACATCTTATAAAAATGTGGAGAACCATATAAAATCAGGTCAGCACTGAAACAAACTGGAGAGGTTGAAATACAAGGTAAGGAAAACATTAGTGGCATGTAAGAACTATATAGGATTTGGCCTTTAGCCCTGTAGTCTATTTCCTTTGAACTGACCACAGACTAAGGCTATCAAAAGGCTATCCTGACTTCGTTCTCCATCACTCTAGTTCCATTAAGTCAGTCTGTTCTTTGGCTCCATTCCCATTAAATACTTTTATTGCTCTAATGGTCTTCCCCCTCTTTCAGTTTCAAGCAGGTTTCTCTTGGCTTGGATCACTTGCCTCCTTATATCGACGGAGTCCTAGTCACTAGGCTAAACCTTGTTCTGATTGGCTCATACCATTTCTTCCTATAGTCAGCTTATTTTTCTGTGGTCTACCAAACAGAGCACTAGTGTGGGAGCTGTAAGTCCTCAGTTCTATTCTTGGTTCAGCCATTGGCTTGCTGTGTGACTTTGAGCTAGTTATTTCACCTCTTTGTTCCTCTATTTCACCTACCTTCTTTACTGTCTTAGCTCTTGCGCACAGGGACTGTCTCCTATTCTGCTTGTACACTACCTAGCAAAATGAGGCCCCAATCTTTGTTGGAGGGTGGAGGCATTATTGTAGCAAATATAATATAATGATCTTCCTGATTCATTCTAAGTGGTCAACTGGTCTCTTCTCTATGATGAGCTGGAAGGAGTGAGTTATTAAAGAAGTTAATTTACCAGTCATGTCAATATACCAATATGTTGTGAGATTGCTCGTCACCAAAGGCAATTTAACACCACTAAGGAAGTAAACAGGTGGGGATTTCTCACCCAAAATTCTCCCTTGCGTATGCTTTCAAATTAGGGAGAACTTAGGGAGAACAATCTGGTCTGTTAGAATTAGAATGTCCATCATGCCCTCAAGTGTTGCAAAAATATTTAAAATAAAGAATAATGTAAGCCAGTGCTGCTCCTATCTAAAATGTACTTATCTACACATCTTAGGGTTTCATACTGCCCTCCATCATGGTATTATCTGAGCATCTTCCACATAAAAATCAATAGAATAATGTTCCCTAGGACTTCACTTTGCCACTTCTCTCTTTTCAGGGTCAAAACTCTGTTTGAAATTGTTTGGTGGGTTTTTTTGTTTTGTTGTATTAGTTGTTTGTTGTTGTTGCTGTTGTTTGTTTTAAATGATTTTTTTATTATTTTCCTTGGCAGGTGAAGGGACTGTAAAATAATATTGAAATCATCAAGATGCCCAGGTGAAATCACAAGCTTATTTAAGGAGGAAAATATCTTTATCTGTGTTAGCCTTTGAGATTTTGCACCCAGTTCAGAAGATGGGCAAATCTTTTTTTTTTTTTTTGGACCTAATAATTTTTATAGATAAGGCCTCTTTTCTGAATGGTGGCAGTTATATGAAAGGCTTTCCTTGATATGAAATGAACTATGCCTTTGAAATCTGTATACGGTGTCATATTGTATAACAGTAAGCTTTTAATATACTAACTTAGTTTGTGGTATATCAGGCAGTATGGCTCATCTTGTATACATATCTGTTTGTTATATTAGTGCTAACAGCTGAGGAACGGACCTTTTCAGCTTGAAAGCTTGTTTATCTTTGTAGTTCCAATAAAAGTAATCACATTATTGGCCTTAATGTGGACCCTTAGGGTAAATTATGTAATATTTATGTTGGCATATAACAGCTGAAGTACAGCATAGGATTTGGGGCAACATACTAATACTTAATTAGTATTTGAAGAGCACTTTTCATTTTTACAGCTATGAATAAATATTAGAACATAAGAATGGCCATGCTGGGTCAGACCAAAGGTCCATCCAGCCCAGTAACCTGGCTACCGACCGTGACCAATGCCATGTGCCCCAGAGGGAGTGAACCTAACAGGTAATGATCAAGTGATCTTTCTCCTGCCATCCATCTCCATCCTCTGACAAACAAAGGCTAGGGACACCATTCCTTACCCATCCTGGTTAATAGTCATCAATGGATTTAACCTCCATGAATTTATCTAGTTCTCTTTTAAACCCTGTTATATTAGGGTTGAATTTCTAAATTAATAAACACAGATTATGGAAATGATAAAGAAAAATTGGGAACAATGCCAAGAAGAGAAACTACAGCGAAGAAACAAAAGCAAAACTGTCAGGCTTCAGGATTTGGCCCTATCAATCTATTTTAGAAAGATCAAGTAGAGAACAAAATCTCTTTCCATTGTTCTCTATCTTCTTCACACTATTGTTACTTTCCTATCCCTCATTACTAAGGGTTGTCCATGTCCCCTTCTGTTCTGTTCACACAGTAGTCAGGGTGCTGAGCTTTGGAATTTGAAGTTTGAGTTAAGTTCTACATGATGTGGTTTTTTAAAAAGATTTTTCCTAATCTCAGATTTATATTTACAGCCACGAGCACTTATAAGAATGTAGGGTGAGGTTTTCAAAGGTACAAAAGGCAGTAGGCACTCAGCATTAAAAATCAATGGGAATTGGATGCCTAACCAGCATTTCCAAAATGCATCTCCAATAAGCATATCGTTGGTTTTTACAGTCTATAATAACATAAAATTCTACGTTCCTCCATGAACAATCTCTTTAAGATGAAGTTCAGGTTGCAAGCACATATCAATGGGTTCAGTGCATATGGCCTTTCAAAAATATTAGAGTCACAAACAATCCTGAGAGGTTGAAAATGGAGTTAAGGTTACACTTTTCACATAAGGCACCCAAAGTACCTTAACTGAGACTGTCGGAAAATATCAGAAAAGCACGCTACCTTAATCCATCCACACCTGTTTCATTTTATCCATGTCTACACAATGTAGAATGCCTTCTCATCTTTATTATATAGACAATTCAAGGTTCATCATGGGGAGCCCTACTGCTGCAAACCACAGAGGAGCATCAGAGGACCTCAAGAAGTCTGCAACCAGAGAGGAATAGTGAGAAGAGAGACATTTCTCCCAACACCTTCTGTGGATCTCCTCAGGAAGCCTTCGGAGACTTTCTAGGAGCTCATAATACCATGCAAGCCTTAAGAATCTCATCAGGCCACATTGGAAGCCAATGATGTTTTTATTCTTTTTACAATAAAAAGTCTTTCTAACAACTGAGTTACAATTTAGCGTCTATCTGCAAGGAAAAGGGCTAAAGGATTTGTGTGTATTCCTGGCCTGACTGGAATCAATGGAGCCTTGCCACTGAATTCAATGGAGACAAGATTTCACCCTTTTTGTTTAATGGAAATTCAGGTCTCCAGCAGTCAAATCATTGTAATGTTTTCAGATTGAAAACAAAATAAGAACTCCTGCAACTGGATTTTCATCAATAAAATGCTGCTGTTGTATGCTCTGTCTCAAGTAGATAGATCCAATATAATTCTTTTTTCAAGATTGTGAGGAAAAATGACAACTTTTTAAGTTCCAATTTACATCTCTGTATTCAGAGTGTACATAATTCAGAAATTCCTTGTCTAACTTATTTCATATTTTATAGAAAATTGTGATGTTGGATCCACACCAGGCTGGTTTTGAGGCTGCTGAAAGTTTCTATTTAGATTTTAGAGGATTGGAGCTGGAAACGCATTGCTCCATGACACAGCTATCCAAAATAAGACATCATTATGAACTCATGTTTATATTATTTGTATTGCTCATTTGTGCGTAGTGAGAAAAAATAGGGTCTACAGGAATAGTAGGTAGAATAATGTAATGTATCTATCAATTGCTACCTACCTGAAAATGCAAATTGTTTGTTAATTTATTGTAGCAATGAGAAATTAGGTAGATTCTGGATTATTTGGTAAGGAAACGAAGAGAGACTGTAGTGGACTTCACCCCTTCACAATGATGCCATACAAATATGTTGAACGTTGGGAATGCAACATTGGATCAGCGCCAACTGCAAAACTCCAATAATTTGACTTGCAACATCCTTGCTTTCACCATGGTCTCTTCTGACAAGTCATCATGTGAGTTTGCCATTACAGACAAATATTGACTGAGGACCACATTTGGAAAGCACTAGGCCTAATTCACATGTGATCCCAGCTAAATTTAAGTGAGGTTTCCAGGGGATGAAAGGTTAAAGGACTGCACAGATGCCCCACAGCTAATCCTTCTCCACTCCCCATCCCTCCCCATCCATAATTCTTTATTCTTTCCACTATTTGACATTTTTGACTCCTGTGGACTAGTTAAATAGAGCTGGAGAGCTTCTTTGACACCTAAACAGATTTGTGTAGTACATCATATTTCATAATCAGGTGCCTTCATTTATGTGTCTCAGGAGTCTTACTAGTTTTTACACACTCCTTACCTTCCAATTTCCTTACCTCTAGGACAGCATGTTGTATACATCAAGCGTGGCCAGAGCGATCAACAACTATTCAAAGTTTATCTTGCTTGCTGGCAGCAGTATCATAAAAGAAAGAAAGCAATTTGAACATTTTTTTCACCTATTGGCAGTACTTCTAAACAAGCAGGACTCCTGGCTTTTTCTTACATATTGTGTGTTATGAGGACAAAGAAACAGTGTCATAAACAGATAGCTAAGGGTTAATGTTTCTTTTACCTGTAAAGGGTTAACAAAGGGAACCACACACCTGACCAGAGGACCAATCAGGAAACCGGATTTTTCAAAGCTCAGGGAGGGAATTTTGGGGTGTGTGTCTTCTTGTCTCTCTCTGTCTGTTGCTCTCAGCTCTGAGAGTGCACTTTCTCTCTTCAAGCTTCTGTAACTTCTGTTTCCAGAGTTGTAAGTACAAAGGTAGAAAGACAGTAAGCTTCATTGTTTTTTTTTTTTTTTGTATATCATGTGTGTAGTTGCTGGAATGTTTATTGTATTTCTTTTTGAATAAAGCTGTTTATTCATATTTTTCTTTTAGCAATTGACCCTGTATATTGTTATCTTGACACAGAGGCAATTTTATGTCTTTCTTTTTTTATATAAGTTTTCTTTTAAAACCTGTTGGATTTTCTTTTCTAAGTGAGGCTCTAGGGATAGAATCCCTGTGCGGCGTTACGGTCTCTCTCAGGGAAAGACTGGGAGGGGAAAAAGAAGGAGGGGGAAGGTAAATTGCCCTCTTGTTTGTTAATCACAGAGTTTAAATACAGTAACTTCCAGGATAACCCAGAGGGGAAGTTGGGAGGAGTAAAGAGAAGACAAGGGGAGAGGGTTATTTCTTTGTGGTAAGACTCAGGGCATCTGAGTCTTGGGGTCCCCCAGGGAGGTTTTGGGGATACCAGAAGTGAGCCAACACTGAAATTTTTGGCTGGTGGCAGCGCTATCAGATCCAAGCTGGTAATTAAGCTTGGAGGTTTCATGCAGGCACCCACATTTTGGACTCTAAGGTTCAGAATTAGGAATTATGCTTATGATAAACAGTTACTTACAATTTGTATTAGGTGCCAAAGTGTTCAGTTCAATTCGCCCCTCCCCTGCCATAAAAGCTAAAAATAGTTCAAATATAGGTCAAACACTACAGAACAAAAGCTTTCAGACCTCCTTGCTGCATGTATATAACCCACAATTCAGCTGCTAGTTGTCAGCTGTTCATTTGTTGTCTGCAAACTTATCCATGGTCTTCAGAGAAAAATATTTTAGCCAGAGAGCTAACATAAGACTATGCCACTGTTCACATTTTAGTTCCTTCACTTCCTAAATATTCATCGATTGTTGCCTTCTAAACAGAAGGATAAATTTATAGACAGGCTTAATAAAAACCTGGAGCATTACAAAAGTTGCATTATTTAAAGATTTATTTTACACTTACTCTTAAATAGTTAGAAGTTCAATTGTGCTGTGGCACTTGGATAGAGGTTTTAGGATGATATAGCTTTTTTAATATTTCCTTATTTATTACTTTTTTACTGCTAACACAAACAATAATCTGGGTTTGGAGTTTTGTTCCAACAAGTTTGTTTTGCTTGTTAGATATCAGCCAGTGGTATATTTTTCATATTTATTGAACACACACAGAAAATGAACAAGTAAACATTTATAAAACTCAAAAGATCAAGTCCACCTTCATTGTAACACTCTCTCCTATTCTCAGTCTCTCTCTCTCTATGCAAAGAGTATTTGAGCAGGTGATCCACCTGAATGTCAGGTGTATAAAAATCACATGCTTAAATGAAGTTGATAATAATAATTACAGACACAGCTGTTACATTAAATATCAATAAAAGATGCAGACATTCCAAGTCACCCCACAACAATTATTTATAGGTGCCATGGGGAAGAGGTTGGTATTCAGGATGGATTTGAATCAGGCGAGGTGTTTGATGACTACCCTATGAAGAGGATCAGCTAACATCTCCTGACTATAAATAAATGGGAAGAGGATATTTTCCCATCTCTCTCTCTCAGACACCATCTACTTGGTAGTTTGATGCACTCAGCCTGGGTACACAGTGCAGAGAGAGAGAGAAAATCTGTTGTTGCCAGTCTGAGAGAAGAGAGCCTCGTGTAATTTATTTTTATTTGTGTTATAAAAATGGGTTTGTTTCACGGACTGATAATAAAAAAATGAAATTGACGTTTAACATCTAGGCTGTTTTACTGCAGTTTGTCAGGTGATGCAGAAGTGGCCAAATACCTGATGCGAAGCTGCCCCTCTGGTTACAGTGATTTGTAACAAAGGCTTCTAATAACTTTTCATTTCTTGCTGATGTCTCCATTGGCATTTTGAGCTAGGTAAGAAGAACTGGGCTTTCCCATGCAATTCCTTTGGACTCCCCCACAGACCTCTCATGGCAAAGCAAGCAAGCAGAATATATACATAATAGTTTCCATATACTAATCTTTGTATCCAGACTTCTGTACTGCTGAGATCAGTAGTGTTGGATCAGCCTATTAGGAACATAGGAGGGGAAGTGTAACTGTACAGAATGTACACTAGGAAGTGATGCGCAAAGGATGATTAAACCCTAGTTTTGCAATCCCCTGATCCTGCTGTAGTCTTCTATAGGCCAGTCTCCTTGCTCATTGTTACAGCAGCCTGAGGGTTGTGTGATGGGTTGGATCACAGAAACCCCCAGGGAGCTGCCACTTGATGTGCCCAGACTACTTCTACACCTACTTTCCCTGCCAGATCGGGACTCCAGCACCCTGTCTTGCTGAGCCAAATACTCTTGTCTGCTCCAACAAAGACACAGGGTCTGAATTACTTGCCCCAAAGCTGCAGGTTTACCTGAAAGCAGCTAACAGAATGTTGCTGTTTTTAACACTCAGATGCCCAACTCCCAATGGGGTCCAAACCAGGATTTCTTAAACAGGGGTCGCCGCTTGTGTAGGGAAAGCCCCTGGCGGGCCGGGCCGGTGTGTTTACCTGCCCCGTCCGCAGGTCCGCCAATCGTGGCTCCCACTGGCCATGGATTGCTGCTCCAGGCCAATGGGAGCTGCTGGAAGCGGTGCAGGCCAAGGGACTTACTGGCACCATACTCCTCACTGTCACCACCTTAATAAAACTTTTAGCCCTGCAGTTAGGGAACTCATACAGGGATCCCCAGTCAATTCCCCCTTCTACCTGATGAGGAGACGGGATTGGAACATGAGTTTCCTACTTCATAGGTGAGTGTCATAATCACAGCACCCTAGGGTTATTCTCACCCTCTCTCTGGCCCAATGCCTATTGACCTATCCACAGGAGAACAAGCTTCTACCGGAGAGATTGAGAGAGCCTCACATCACAATATCCTTCAGTCCAGGGGTTAGTGCACTCACCTAAGAGGCAGTAAACCTATTTTAAAATCCCTTCTCCAAATCATCTCGTCTGGCTTACATAATTGTCAGAAAATACATGAAATCTTCCCAAATTCCCTAGTACAATTCCTTGTATTGCTCCAGCTGTACTCTCTGTGAAGGATGCCAGTACATTTTCTACACTGAACGTTGATTCACTTAGTCATAAAACCTATACCAGAAAAATTAATCCAGTGTTTCTAGCTGAAGGATCAGCAGCTAAGAATCCTGTGGCACCTTATAGACTAACAGATGTATTGGAGCATGAGCTTTCGTGGGTGAATACACACTTCATCGGATAAGGTGCCACAGGACTCTGCTGCTTTTACAGATCCAGACTAACATGGCTACCCCTCTGATAGCCGAAGGATGTAATTCCTTTAAGTTTTACCCACCCCAATACTCACACTTAAGATACATCTCCTCTGCATACTCCTTACGGCGGCATGTAGAGTACATACACTGCACGCCTCCCCCCTCCCCACCGCCCCCTGCATGGGTAGAAATATCAGTGCAGATGGTGAGGCACTGCTTAGGCAAGTAAAGACAAGCCTGAATCCTTAGGGTACATACCCAACACAGCTCTCTACCTGCCCAAGCACTGCCTTCCTCATCTACACTGCTGTTTTTTAGCCATGTAGTGTCCCATTGCCTCCCTGCTACAGAACCTTTCATCACCACAGGGAAAGGCTCCAGTAGTGGAGATGCAGAAGGAAAAGCAGTGGCAGCAGGATAGGTAAGGCTTTGGCAGGGGGCGGTAGCAGGGAAAGTCTCCAGCATCTCCCCCGCAGCCTGAGCCTTTTCCCAGTGCCTCCCCCTGTCACAGCCGTTCACTGCTTATTCTGTCCATTCCCTCTGAAGCATCTGACATTGGCCATTGTGAGAAGATAGGATACTGAGCTAGCTGGACCATTGGTCTGACCCAGTATAGCCAGTCTTATGTTCTTATGCCCCATGTAACTACACACTGCAGCATGGACACAGCCTGCTTTTCACTGCAGCAGCTATGCATACCCCTACCCACTGCCACCAGTAGTGTGTAGTGCTGACATACCCTAAGTGATGACAGAAGCAGAAAGATAAGGCACCACAATATTTTAAATTGTTTTTCATTAATATTATATGCCTGCTAGGATATTTTAACCTCTTATTTGTGGACTATGAATTTGGCCAGCAGTGTCACACCATCTCAAACCCATTGTTAATTTTGCTCTTAGGCAAACACATTTGCCACTTCAACCCTTTCAGTGCATTATGAGTATAACTACTCTGTGTGGCACTTAAAATTGGAATCCTTTTAGTCCCTTTGGTCTTGTTATTCCATTGAAAATCACAGCAGTAAATTTCATGGCAGCCCATTGTGCACAACATTATGGCACTTAAAGAGAATGTAGAGGTCTATGAAGACAATACCTATGGCTTTGATTCTGATAGGTCCTTACACAGGTACACAGAAGTTTGGGGAGGGGCAGAAGGGAATTGTGCAAGCAGCCTCTCCACCTTGTGTGCTCCTAGCAGAAGTGCAGACCCTGGACTCTCAGGAATGCAGAGGCTGCTCTCTCCATGCAGGAAGGCGACCCAACCATGGCCCTCTCACCCTCTGTACCTGCTTGCAGAGTGAGACTGGCACAGAGTGGGAGTATGCTGTACCCTCTGGTGGGATATAGCTAGGGACCTACCAAATTAATGGTCCATTTTGGTCAATTTCACAGTCATAGGATTTAAAAATAGTAAATTTCATGATTTCAGCTATTTTAATCTGAAATTTCATGGTGTTGTAACTGTGGGGGTCCTGACCCAAAAGAGAGTTTGTGGGGTTACAAGGTTATTGTAAAAGGATTGACTATTGCCACCCTTACTTCTGCGCCGCCACCACCAGCAGCACAGAAATAATGCTAGCATATGGTATGACCACCCTTACTTCTGTGCTGTTGCCTTCAGAGCTGGGACCTCAGCCAGCAGCCACCACTCTCCAGCCACCCAGCTCTGAGGGCAGCAGCGCAGAAGTAAGGTGGCATGGTATGGTATTGGCAATAGTGCAACCCGCTACAATAACCTTGTGGTCAGTGTTCCTTCTAATTTTTCCCACCCATGTGCAGAATGAATTTTGTTATTTGCACCAGTATGGAGGTGATGTGACACATCACCTTCATGTTGGTGCCAATAACAAAATTCATGTGGTGGGGGTAGGGCCAAGGGGTTCAGAGTGTGGGAGGAGGTTCAGGGCTGGGGGCAGGGGTGTGAAGGCTCTGGCTGGAGGTGCGAACTCTGGGGTGGGGCCAGGGATGAGGAGCTCAGGGCTAAGGTATAGGGTTAGGGTGTGTGGAGGGGTGAGGGCTCCAGCTGGGGGTGCAGGCTTTGGGGTGGGGCTAGGGATGAGGAGTTTGGAGTGCAGGAGGCTGGTCCAGGGCTATGGCAGGGAGAGATGACTCTCCCCAGCTGTCTCTCCCCCACAGCAGCACCTCGTCTTGGGGGCAGAGGCAGCTCTTCCCACTGTGGCAGCTCCAGAGTTGGGGCTATGGGATAGGCCCCCCTCTCATGGTAGGTCCAGGCAGGGGCTGGGTTAGTGCCGAAGAAGGGGCACCCCGGCCATGGCGGGTCCGGACCAGGGCTGGGTTTGGGCTGGGGGAAGGGTGCCCCTGCCCCGGCTGCGGCAGATCCAGGCCGGGGCTGGGTTCGGGCCGCCCTTGCCCTGGTTGCGGCAGGTAAGAGCTTGGTTCAGTAGTCTGAATTCATAACCATTCATGACACCATTTGGTCAGCATTCCATTCCACAATCTAGATGGCCTATTGGAAAGATTTGTCAATCACCTTTTTAGAAGTGGTTTACAAAAAGAATAGATATATGGTATTTAAGTGGCTGAAAGTGACTTTGGGGAATTTAAGGGCAATGTTTCAAAGGTGTTTAAGTGACTTAGGAGCCTAAGCACCATTTTCAATAGGGATTTAGGCAGTTGGAAGACCAAGACTATGGCTACATGAGACAGCTTACAGTGGTGCTGTAAGCTCTCTAGTGGAACCACTCTAAGATGATGGGAGAGAACTCTTTCATCAACTTAATTACTCCAGCCCCTGCGAGCAGCAATAGCTCTATCGGCAGGAGAAGCTCTCCCACCGACATAGTGCTGTCGACACTGGCACTTAAGTCAGCATACATTATGTCACTTGGGGGGGCAGGGGAGTGGCTAATTCACACCCTAAAGCGACATAACCTATGTTGACTTAAGCTGTAGTGTAGCCATAGCCTAAGTCTCACTGAAAGATTCCTAAGTGTCTATTGACTAGGTTCCTTTTGAAGATAGTATTTAAATTTCTAAAATCACTTTGGTGACTCGGACAACATTGACCTTCATCTTATTTAACAATGGTTGATGCAATAATGCAAAAGATTGATTTGCTCTAGGTCCGTTCTGAAATGCTAGTGAAATGTAGCTAGCAATGTGGTTAACTTGGGCCTGTTGCAACTGCCATAAATATCTTTCCATTGACTACAGTGAGAGTTGGATTGAGCCCTAAATAAGACTGCCTTGTTCCAGACTACTACATAGCAAGGGCTCAGGTAATTATGCAACTCCATTAACAGTCACATCAACACCAAGGGCAGAGTAACAGTGGTTCAGGTCTTGTTCAGCAAATCATAGAACTGCCTTGCATAGAAACAGGCAGGGTAAAATTCAAAGTTTTTCCTTGGAAACCTATCACCAGCAAGCCTTGAAACTGATCATAGCAGCTACACTTGGAAATGATCTTTTAGATAATTGACACCATCTCCCTTTAAATGAAAATGCCAAATATTTAAAACACTTGTACATCTAATTAGATAAAAGGTGTACTATTTACAACATGAGCCTAAAGCATTTTAAAAAGTTGTTTGCCATTCTCTTTCAGTTTTAAGAGATTTGTAAATGTTAAATCCTGTATGTTGGTGCTAAATCCTGTGGTATACTGAAATGCCTACATTTGATGAAAAAGTGAAATCCACAAGGCACTTACAGAAATGAATTGCCAATATTGGAAGCACTAAGTGGATTTGATGTGTGATTTTGTTGTTGTTGTTGTTCACAGATTTTTTCTTCCTTACTTTATCCTGTTGCCATAGAAATGAGTTCAAACTCCAAACATGGTCATTTTCTCTGGTTTAAAGGCCACTCATTCCATTTAACTCAAGATATTCAGTATGGATTCTGAGAAAACTGAAGAAAGAAAAACAATGCATTCTGCTATTTAATAAAAAGAACCTTAATTTGCAAGGGGCAGTGAATGAGTCTCACAGAAAAGTAGTGAGAAAAAGTGAATCTGTGTACCAGAAGATTGCCTGCCTCTCCTTATTATTAGGTACAAAAATAGAGCAGTGGTTTTAAATTGCTGCTAGTCCCATCTCCTGAAAACTTGACAGTAAGAAGAGACTGCTGGGTAAGCTATTCTGATATTTAGAAAAATTAAAAGTCTTTAAAGAAAAGTGGAGAGAGACCTCTTTTTGATTTACATGACAAAGAGACAAAAAAGGCTTTATGGAGGCATATTAATGAACTCTTAAGGTACTGAATGAGCTAAATCAGATGCAGTGTTCAGGCTGCTCATACTGACTGTGGCAACTCTCACCCTCTTTGTTAATACTATTTGATGCATGATGTAACCAGAATACATGTATTTTGTTTAAAGGGTTTAAGTGCAATGGATCTTATGCTTTTAAAGAAATCATTTAGCATCGAGTCCTGTTTGCCTCCTTTTATCTGGACTGATGGGAAGAGGGAATATTGTAATGAGCCCACTGTTCTGTGAGTCAGGAGTTCTAAGTTCTATTCCAGACCTACTTAGCACTGACTTGCTGTGTGACTTTGGGCAAGGTCCAGGATCTCTGGGCCTTAGTTTATCCATTTGTGCAATTGGGATAAAAATAACCCCATACAGGTGTTATGAAGTGTCATTAATGTTTGTAATATTCTTTGACATGCTCAGATGAACGGTATTATGGAAGTGCAAAAATCCATGCTCTCCCTGTCAAAAAACCAAAATAAGATCTTTCACCTCTTCTGCCAAATTGACAGACGGTACTTTGCTTAACTGACTGCCTTGCAGTAGAGGGAAAATTAAGACCTGAATGATAACTATCAAAGCCCCTGTGTTGCAAAGCACTGAGGCCATCAGAGTAACTCAGTGCAAGAGTACCAGCACGCAGACTGAGAGAAACAAGAATGTAGTCCTTGGATTTAATGTGCCTAAAACTATGGTGTATGTCAGAAAGTACACTGGATTGACATTGGGCATAAGATAACAGGAAACTTGAAGAGAATCACTAACATACTATTTTCAAGAGAAGTAGAAATTTTGTTAGTTACTCACATGGTGAGCCACTGTGAGTGTCAGAAAGAGAATCCACATCTCCCAACGCTTACTTCTCTGCACTAATTGCCAGTCAATGCCTTCTCCTAGGGAGTCTGTCTTAGACATTTTGGCGAGGCAGCAGTCAAAGCAGGGTTTTGTTGGGATATTGAGCGAAGAGGGGAGCTAAGATGCAGCATTGTTTCTACAAGTAGATCAGGTTAGAAATTAAAAACCAGATATTTGTAAATTCATAATTAAATGCATCTTTCATATTTGAGGCATTCTAACGCACTTTACAGGGAGTTCAAAGATTCATAGACTCCAACGCCAGAAGGGACCAGTGTGATAATCTAGGCTGACTTCCTGTATATCACAGGCCATAGAACTTCCTCAAAGTAATTCCTAGAGCAGATCTTTCAGAAAACCATCCAATCTTGATTGAAAAAATTGACAGTGATTGATAAGGCACCAGGATCCTCAGCGAAATGATTAATTATCCTGACTGTTAAAAAAAAGTCCCTTTTTTTCAGTCTGACTTTGTGTAGCTGGATACTGACTGAGGTGTCAGTACAGCTTGTGTTACTCCTCTTTCAGTTGCACTCAGCAAGAGCTGAGCCTTGAACATGATGTCTTCTTCAATGAGAAATTGGCTATTCAGCAAAGTACACCCAATTTTTTCAAAAGTGCCATGGAAGATGTAAGTCACAACAGAAGCTGGTAGATGGACCTCATCCTCTGGAGGCACCTCTTGCCATGTACAGTACTTTAATTGTGGCACTGTTGCACATAATAGAGTGTTGATTCCAAGCAATAATCTCATTGGTGTGTTTCATAATTTAGGACTAAATTCTAATTTCAGTTACCCTGATAGAACTCCACTGAAATTGAAGAGTGCCCCCAGAGTAACTAACAGCTGAATTCAGCCCAAATGTGGGACAGCAGAGCAATGAATACTAGACTGCACACAGCTCTACTCCCGAGGGATGAAGTCCATGAAGTCGCTGCAGAGTACAGCTGGTTGGGAATTTTTCCACAAAATATTTTTCTCTGAAAAATGTTAATTTGTCAAAACTAGAACTGTTCGTGTGGCATGATCAGTGTCAACAAATTTCCTGACTCAAAAAAAGTTGAAAAAAGTTTTGTCATTTTGAAACAAAGTGGGTTTTTTTGTTTGTGTCAGAATGACTTTTGATTTTGAAATTTATATTTATATAATTTATATTTAAAAAGGTCAAAATCAAAATGTTTATGTTTCAGTTGACCTGAACCAAAATTATGAAGCAGACTACCCCCTGCATGGCCCCTTTAGAATCCTACTCTCTTTTGTGCAGCAGAACTATACTGATTGTCCAGAGGAGAAGATTCCATGCCTGCAGAGGATGGGGCATGTAACGGTAATATATAAATTCAGATCTGGCCTCTAACAACATCACAGCTACCACTACTCTCCAGTGCCAGTGGTGGGCATGAGCCCAAGCTCTAGTGTGGAATCTGAATTGACAGCGTCCTGGATGAGGGTTGAAAAAGCTACAAATTGAGCTGGAATGGTAACAGTAGAGGATCATATAAATGCAAAAAGATGGAAAGCCAACTTTCAAAGTTATCTATCAAATTGACTCTGGAAAAAAAAGAGTGTGAAATATTAAAAGGCAAAGAGGTATTGTTTTCATGTACATAATCCCCCTTCCCCCCGCAACCCAGTTTGTACAACCTGTAACTGAAGGAAGCTATAGTAACACAGCAACAAATGACAGCCAGTAGGAGAACATTATTTTTAATATACATATCTGTCAGACAAGCTCTAAACTGGTAGCTGTGAAGGCTGACCTAGTTGTCTGGCAGTTGGCACAACAGACGGCCTAATGGGGAACATGAATCTGAGTCCAGTAGCATCACTATAACAGGGGCCTGGCAGGGGAAGTCTGGAAATGGTTAGAACTGTGGGAGGATAAAAAATGAGAAAATCTTTTCATGAAAAGTCACACTAGCGTGGTGGCCTTATATACATAGATATGTTACTTTAAAAAATGGGAATGCAAGGAACTCATTTCAATGAATCTGAACAATGCACAGTCAATCCAAGACTAGTATAGGCATTAATGGCTGGATGTCTTCCAATTTTACTTTATTTTGAGGCATTTACCATGGCTACAGTACTTATTACTTCTCACACATTCAATGGAACACCTAGCACAGCTGTTCCATAGCAGTAATGATGTTAAGTACACTAACACAGAATCAATGAATGGACCAATCAAAGCTAGAAAAAATAGTCTAACACACTATTAATTTGAAGAATGATGTATTCTTTCTGATATAAAAATAAATGAGTCTAAATCTCAGTTCCTTTATTTTCATCTGTCAACTTATAAACATAAGAGTGCTTAAACAGTAAATTAGTTGATTACAATCTATGTTTGGTAGATTAACGTTTATATTATTTATTTTGGGAATTAAAATATACCAACATTAAATCATCTCTATAAAATGAATTTTGAAACCATGACAGATTCTGCAGAAGCTAAATGGATAGAGACCTGTCTATATATTCTGCCTAGGTTAGAACCACTTCCTAATAAGTGAATATTCTCCGGAGGTTGTTCTTCTTGTTACATATGCTCCTAATTCATATTCTAACAGCCCTTTTATGTTTTGTCTGGGAGAAGGATCACAATTCATTTGCGATGGGAAAAGACCATGAGCTAGAAAACAGTTATTGATTAACACCATTGAAAACTTATTTTGCTGCTCAGTTTAATGGAATAAACTGAATTCATGTGTTTGGACTGAAACTGAAATTAACCCCTTCATTCTTCTTGGACTAACTACTTTCCCCTTTTTAAATCACAGCCTCTTTTGCCCCAAAGAAAATTTAAATTCTCACTGCATTGTAAATCTTCAAGAAAGCTGCTAAAACAAATAAACTTGAAACATATTCATCTTTGCTTTCCATGTAGACGATCTTGACATTTTGCCTACTTAGAACATAAGTCATGTGACTAAAACCTGGCATCTATGGGGAATTATCACCCTGTTACTTTTAGTGGCAGGTATACAATCATTTCTACAGAGCACTGAAAGTAAATTCAACTCAAGCATTTCTTTTCTTATAAGAAAAAATGTATTAAGTGAAACTGAACAAATTCTTATTTCTATCTTTATCTCCAAACCTCTTAACTCTTGTTTCTATACCTGCCTACTAAATTTAAGTGATAACATACCAAGTCAACACTGAACAGAATGGAGCAGGTATTAGACAAAGCCTGGATGGTCATATTTATATATAGTTTTTTATTGCTTCTTTATTTCTACACCCCATATGGAAACTCAATATAAAAATTGCCTGGCAAGCACACGTTCCACCAAGAAGGTACCATCAAATGGGACAAACGAAGTTAGACTCTTTTAGTGCAACTCTTGGGGAACAAGAGAGTTTACTCAGGAGTGGGGCTTGTGAGCAAGGACTGCATACCAATGGATTGAAATTTTTAATCTTCCAGAGCCAATGGCATTCCCCTTTTGAGAGAATGTCCCAGATGAACTTGAGAGATAGCATACTTGTTGGCCCAGATATGATTAGGTATAAACCAAATCTCAGCTCTTGATCCAATTATCACTCAAGCCAAAGTAAAGACTGGCATTGATAAGGAAGGGAGCTGGATCAGGCCCTTATTCAGTTTCTACTGGCATCCATATTAATCCTGGTAGCTAAATAGACCTCTCCAAATCTGGGTTGCTAGTTCCATAAAATATAGCTTTGTCCCTGTGAAGTGGTTGACTCACTGCTAGTACCTCCTTGTGAAGTAGAAGATCTCTTCCTGTCAGGTACTTCCTGCCAATGATAGCGCCAGTTCTGCAGTGGCCTGCTTCTTCCTGAGACTTGGGCCTCTGGCCAGTCACTTTAAAGTCTCTCCCCTTCCAGGTTAGTCCATAAACAAAAAGCCTGGGGAATTAACACAAATAAATGAGCTAATAGGAAATAGAAGGGAATGATTCTCTCTCAAGGTGAGTCAGCATCTGGCCTTCCGTTCCCTCAAGGAGGGTTCATCAAGCCGTGGTCATCTGGGAAGCTCCTGCTTTCAGTCAACCCATTCCTCAGGAGCTGAGGGTCTGTTCTCTTCCCTGGTCTGCCAATAAGCGAGTGTCTCTGATCCCTTTTTAAACTCCTTTTCCAGCCTGTGTATGCTTTGCAGGTGTGGCAGGGCAGAGCTGCCTGAGCCCAGAGCAGCCCCTTATCCCCAGGTTGTCCCGTTTGAGGTTTGTATGCCCCATCTCACTCTCTAACGGTAGCCCACTGTTATTGAGGAGCATCATTGAATCTGACCTATGCAAAACAGAGACAGTCATAGGTGTGACCGTGGGTCTGTCTCCCTTCCCATACTGCTGGTACTGACTATAACCAGAATATCAATGATAAGAACAAGAAAGCTGAAAGCATGCAAAAAAGTTATTGGTGTCCTGGCAGTGAGTCTGGTGCTGTTACAGCTGATGCTCTGACTTCTGTACAAACTTCCCCTGACACAACAAACTTCACACGTTGCCTAGTATCCTCCAGGCCACTAACATTGGTCATAACTTCTCATAGTCATCTCCTCGAATCTGCCAATTTCCTTTGGAGAATATTTCACAAAAGAATAAAATTCACTTTCAGGAAGTTTTTCCTGATAATCATCCTACATTTTCTGCTCTGAATTTCATCCCATTACTCTTAGTTATATCTCCTGGTTCCATACTAAAAAATCCTTTCCTTGGCATTGGTAGCACTCTTCAAACATTTGTAGTTTATTATCATGCTCTTCCCTCACCTTCATCATCACTTAGCCAGTTCAGTTCCACCTAGTCCCCGTGTAATTAATGTCACTATTCTCTGAATTCCCTCTAATTGATCAATATATTTCTAGCTATATGTTGCCCAGAAATGAACAAAGTATTGCAGATGCACCAGAAACATATGGGAAACCATTATTATTACTAGTGTAATACCACCAGAGTGCTAGGCACACTTCAAGGTCCCAGTCTCAACACAGGACTCAATGGGGTTGAACTGGCCCTTGGCATCAGAGCAGCCAGCTGGGGATCACTAGGGTGCAGCATGCTCATTCCTGTAGGCCCCAATGCCCCATCTGTAATTGGAAAGTGGAGTGGGAGGAGGTGACTTAAAGCTGGTTAGGACAATTTTTTTAACTCTTTGTGGATCACAGGCAAGTGTCTGGTCCAAAGTGCAAATGAGAGCTGCCTACATTAGGAATCTGCCAACAGCACAGCTCAAAATATGACTGACTGCTTCTGAGATGAAACAATACAGAGAATGCTGAAATCTGCTTATGTGCTTGCAAACTCAGCGGATCCAAGATTCAAGGCTTCACAATTCCCACATGACCTGGGAGAAGACAAACACTGTGAAACAACAGCTAGGGAACTTCCAGCTTTCGGCAAGGACAGATGATCAACTGAAACAGCAGTATCTACTGCTCAGCCAGCACCAGCCCAAGCAGAAGCTGCTGCTTCAACTTTCACATCCTTTTTCCTATTGCCATTTCCTAGCCAACGCTGCAGCAGCAGTTCTGTGCCTTGATATTTCACAAACAACTTTAAGAAAGCTGTAACACAAGGAGGGCTGATAAAGAGACATTGATCTTTATTTCCTGGCCCAAACACATGATGTGATACATGGTTACAAAAGGTGCTTCTCACATGACAGTGAGTAGTATCTACTTCCTTTTTTCTTGAAAAGTAAAGTGAAAATAAAATATATCAAGTAAAACCAACTATCACTCCCTAATATAAAGAATTACTAAAAACACAGAAGTAGAAACACCTAGGAAGGAGATCAGGGGATTGGATATCTGTCAAAAACTAGCATCTCTGAACCATAGTGTCTTTCTCATCTCATAGCCACTAATCATTCTCAAAACAGATCTTTCTGCTGCTTGTTCTCAGAACAGTTCCTGTTTGGCCACTGAGGTGAATGCCCTGTCTGGAACCCGTGTTTTCATTGTGAATGACTGGTTGTGTCACTGCTACTTCTCTCAGCACAGAAGCACTGTCAGCAATGTCATGATTTTTAGCATTTTTCTTAAAGCCCCTGGTGCCTAATCATGATCTTGCATGAAAATCTCACCTTTCTTTGGAAAAAAAATAAGTCACTAGCCCTCGTGGTTAAAGGGAAAACTTTAAAACAGAAATCAAGTGCACTAGACAGGCTCAAACACAACAATTATTATTAAAATCTCATGATTTGTGGCAGGAGGGCAAACTCGGGAGTTTTGAATATTTTTGGATCAGTAGCATTCTGGATGTCCTGAAGAAACAGCCACTGTCCTCCTTGGTTTTGTTTAGGTGTCTTACCTTCCTCCTGCGGTTCTGACCCCAATGGGTATGGATATATGAATATTCTGTGAATGGCACTGATGTTTCATTATTCAGTTTGTGTCTGAAAGCTAACATTCTCTCCTATTTGCAATGGGGATAATTATTTTGGCTTTTTTGCATCTCTTGGCACTTGTAGTTTGAGGCATTCTGGGGTCAGGACTATTAAGAATGACGTGGAGTGGGTTCTAACTTCATATCGACTAGAATGTCTCAGGACATTTCTCCATCAGCATGGGTCAGAAGAGTTTCCCAATCCTTGCAAGCCTGACAGATGAATTTTAGGTAGATGGAGCATCAGTTAGGTAAATGCCCTTCAGCCATTCATCAGAGCTAGACACTAGGAGATTGATTTTAAATGAAAAGTATTCTTAAAACACAGCCAATTTTTACTACACCTTCCAAGAAGTCAAGCCTCCCCCCACAATTTTTTTTTCTTATTGGGAAAAAAAAATGTTAGAAATGTGTTCCTTACCTTACCTGTGTAATAAACGAGCCATTACTAGAGAAAGAAGAGAAAAATAAATTGCCTTCAGCAAACTAAGAAACTTGACTATAAGGAATTCTGATTTCCTGTTTTGGCAGCTGAAAAGAAGTGAGAATGGATGGGGAGTAAACATGTTCTTCTGTGGCTTCACCGGAAACATTCCACAAAGCAGCACAAAGTCTGCGTGGAGCCCGGTTACTTCATCTTTCTGTTGTGTTCCAAGTTTCAGTGCAGTGCTGAAGCACATCACTAGAGTGGAGAACTGTGCTGATGATACTTGAAAGAGTATGTATGACAGACTACTCACCTTGTTGCATATGCTGCCCTCTTCCACTTTTTCCTTAGTAGTATCATTGACACATAATAAGGTAATGGCTCCATCAGGTGACACTCAATATTATGTCAAGAGAATTTCCTGTATCTTGATTTAGCAAGAGTCTTTGTGTTAATCATGACCTCCTGAAGACATTTTGACTGGTTACTGTCTGCTGGAAGTGCATATCATCATTAATATTCTATACACTTTTATTCTGGACTTTGGTACCCTTATGGGTGTGAATGAGCATTAATAACTAAGTTCTATATTCTTGGAGATTATGGATTGTGGATAGTCAACAGGGAACAGGTAGTAACTGCACTGTAAATATCATAAAGATGTGCCTTGTATTTTTAATTCTATAAAGGACCCAAATTTACAGTTATGGTCCTTTGCAATCAGAAAAGGAGAATTCAACATAGTACATTTCCGCTAGCAAAACAAAGAGCTGGAGCAGAACAGGTTCATTTTGAATTAATGAAATAAACTCTGCACTTACATTACTTTGGCTTCAACCAAAATCAAGTGCCTGGTTCTTCTATTACCTCACTAGGGCAAGCCAAGACCAACTACATGGAAGCTGGTAGAGTTACACTGGCCTTAAAACTGTCTAAGTGAGAAGAGACTCAGGCCCTAAGTGTTTATGCAAATGTTACTGTACAAACAACTTAAAATCATTGACTGGCCAGACTAATTAGTCAGTGTCAGTTAATAAAGACTTACTAATATGCAAGCAGAAGGGACATTGGGGAAATGCTGATGTGGAAAACACGGCAGCAGGTTTAGACTGGTCAATGCCAAATGCTTGAGGTGGATTTTCCTTTTCTATACTTTTCTAAAACAATATTAAATTGGTAGACTACCAACGAAATCTCAGTCAGTCATATGCACAAGGAAAACAGAAGGAAAACAACATTAATTAAGGTTATACTAAAAGGTATGATATTGATATATTGATGCACTGTGTTTACTTGTATGCATAATAAATCTACACAATGGAACTCAGCAGAAATTAAGATACCTATAGAAACACACTGGCTTTGGGAAAATAAACATATTACCTGATTAACTCCCCCCACCCCCAGTCATGTTTCTTTTTTAGGTACTTAGCTCAAAAACTGGATTTTCACTAGATATTGTGACTTGTTATTGTTCATGTGATATACCGTAGTTACCAGTAGAGAGGCACTCGAACTAAAATTCTGGATCAGAAAGACACTCTCAAGCTTTATTAAAGGTCATATCTGTAATTCAAATGCAAACGTTGTGCCCCTGATCTGGAAACAGATCACATGCTGAAGAGGTGCCTATTCGCCAGCTATTGTGGTGCTCACTGACGAATGAAAATAGCACAGGCCTAAATTTTCAAACCTGGGGGCCTGAAGTTAAGCTCCATGTTTAGACATTTAATTAGATTCAGAAGCCCAAGTGTGAAAGCTCTGATTTAGCCTTTATTGCCAAAAATGTTAATAAGAGCATGTGGCAAAGTGACTCAGCATCCAGTGTATTGTCTTGTGGTTAGGTGAGGCATTAAGAGTTTTCTCTCTGTAGCTGTGCAGTCCAAGTCCACTAGTGGTCCCCTCTTCCCTTGTGACTTCAACCAGGTCACCTTTTGCTCCCACCCCTTGAAGGGTAAAGCCAGAGTCTTCAATGGCCTAAATCCAGACCCAATAATCTCTCTGGTCCCTTGTGTCTGGGGTTTTCCTGGAGATGCTGTAAGGGAACTCGGACCCTGTACTCTCAGTTCCAGCCAAGGGACCCTTATAGTAATGGATAAGGCCTGTCTTGTCAGACCTCTTGCTTCTTTCCTGAGCTACTTCCAGTGTCAGCACACCTTCTTTGCAAGGGCCTTGTATTCTCAGTGGGGGTCAAATAACTAGTTCCAGGTCTTAAGGCTATCAAGGAGATGAAGCTAAAGTAACAGAAATTTCTTTGTCCTATCAGGATCGTCCAGCCATCTGTCCTACGGCTCTGTGCTCACAGGCAAACAAAGATGGTTTGTCTCTCTGTTGTGCTTCTTCTTGGGAACTGAGGATGAGAGTTCTGTCTGCTGCCCCTGGCTGGGCCCTTCTGAACTGAGCTTCCCCCTTTTTAAGGCACCTCCTTCAAGATTTGCATGTCTCACAGGTGCAGTAGGATGGGGATGGCTGAACTATCTTGTTTGGTGTGGAGATTGTACAGCCCATCCCAGAGCACAATTTGATAGATGAAAAATTTTTGGAGTATTTTAAAAGAAATATCTGATTTCACTACTATATCAGATTGCATGGTACAGTTCCACTGATGTTTTCCCTAGAGATGGGTTAAAATTACAAATTTGAATCCAAACCCCTTTGAATTTCAAGGGTTTCAAATTGAGAGCCTCAGATCTAGATCTCTAGCCACATCTGGTTTGGTTTCTGGGTCAAATTCAAAATCAGACAGGCACTATTTTCTTCTTTTGGGAAGTGGCTGAAAGCCAGTGAGATCTTTTATACAGCAGAAATTGTGACGGTCTCATGAGATTCCCAACAACTGCATCAAATATTTCATGAGAATACCTTGGGACTTTTTACTGCCATTGAATCCAAACTACTACCATAGCTCTGATTTAGCCTGTAAAACAAACCCCAGCCCAAACTGAATCCAGATTCAGACACAGTTTCCTTGACCTATGTCTAGTTTTGGTCTACTTTTTGATACTGAACAAAGCTGGCAGGTTGAAATGTCAGTGGAGCAGCACCACATAGTCCAACTGGGTATAAAAGAGGTAACAGGTGTATTCATGGAAGTTATCATGATACTATTTGCAAACATTGTTATCATAAATGAGTATTGATGCTTAGGCATACCTGCTATGATCCCGGTGCTGGTTTCACAGGCATCAGATAAATGCCGTAAGAGAATAGGGGCACAATATCATATTATTAGGTGCTAGCACTAGAATTACTGTGCTCCTGCCCCTTCATGTTATGGCTGCAGAGTTTATATATTCTGCTTTATCTATGGGGATAATTAGACTGGTATTACTCACTGACTCAAGGAGTCCAAATTCAATTCTGCTTGAAGAACATATATATACACACAATTCCCTGCTTATTTTGCTTTGAAACATGGGTGACTTGAAGAAAAAGTTCTTGTGTTTTGAAATGTGCCTTTGTAAAAATAAATGAGGGCCAGATCCTTAGCTGTAAATTGAACTAGCTCCACTGAAATCAAGTCAGGTATTGCACACTACCTATATTTTCATGTGATGTAACTATAAATCAGGAATATTTCATCTCTGAGACTAAATCCTGGTCCCATCAACTTCAGTGATTTGACCTTTGTTCTGCAATCTGTATTGGTTTTGAATATATTTGGAGGTGAAGATTCAAATGTTGGTTTTGAAGTATGAAGTCCTAAATGGTGTGGATTCTAACTACATTAGAAATCCATTTCTTTGACAGATGTTGTGATGACTAGGGACTCTGGGTTAACACTCTCCATAGAAGGGTCTTTGACTCTACCATCCTATTCATCCTTTGCCGAACATGTGTTTGTTGGTCCTCAGGACATGCTGCAACACCTAGTTATTTTCCCATGCTTTCCCAGTATAGGTTGAGTGGGTGTGAGTGAGTTGAGGGAGACAAATTTCTTGTTGGTGGGGTGGGAAAAGGTTTTGTGTGGCTTTTTATCTAGTTGAACTATTTGTATGTGTTGGTAAAAAAAAAAGTGAGCCTACCTGTGTTTGACAAATCAAAATAAATTGGCCCACATGAGGAAGCTCTGAGTTGGAGAAATAAATGTCTCTTGCTCAGCTCAAGCATTTAAAATGGTCAATACATTTCTACATAACTGTCTTTATTCAATAGCTGTCCCATCTTTATATGGCTGAATTCTACTACATTGGCTTCTAAATCTGAACTGTAAAGTTTGGACCTTGATCAGGATGCTAACTTTTCCAATCCTCAAAGGCACTCAGGACTGGGGTTTTGGAACTGAGCACATTCCTGATATATTTATGGTACAATTTGGGAGATATGTAGTGGTGAGTCCATCACATCATCTCTCTGATTTGCACTGATTAGTGCACCCATTGAAGAGTACTTAAAATTTGCAAATTGGGAAGCAACTTAGCAAACACAATGGATAAAACCCAAAGGTTATGTATCACAAAAAACATTATTTTGGTTGTATTTTTACATAAATACTTTGAAAAAAGGCAAACACTCTCTGTTGTATGAACCCCACACCCATGGTATCTGAGTACCTCACAAACATTAATGAATTTATCTTCAGAATAACTTTGTGAGGTAGGGAAGCATCATAATTATCCCCATTTACAAATGGTGAACAAATGAACAGGGAAATGAAGTGACTTGCCCAGTGCCATACAGGAAGTTTGTGGCTGAGCTGGGAACTGAACCCAATCCAGTCCATTAACCACTAGACTATCCTACTTTATCTACAGAGCTCCAGTCTTAGATTAATATTCACTGGGATTTGCTTTACAGGAACTATTTTCCTATTATGTAGAACCTCGCTAATTCACACATTTCCAAATTGTACACAACATAATCTGCATATAACAATAACTTTTCAGTGATACCCTTTTCAGCAAAGATTTTGTGACAGAGTACAGTAGAGAGATTTCACATTATTTTACTCCTTTTACAAGATCTCCTACAGTACTGTATATTTACCAATGTGCTGTGAATTATCACACATAATTAAAACTAAGCTAGTCAAAGAAATTAAAAAAAACATGTTTTGTGACCCATTATCCTGGCTTTTTAAAACTGTGCTTGCTCATTTACTTGCTCATTTGTAAACTTCAATAATAAGTCTCCCATTATTAGTATAAATTAGTGAGATCCTGCTAATTATTGACCACCAGATGTCTCCCATATTGTTCCTTATAAGTAACAGTAAAATACTGGAAACGGTGGACAAATTAATAAAAACGAAAAGAAACTAAAGGGTTCAAACAAAGCATGTTCGCCGATTCATGCCAAAATCTACAGTATATGCTTTGAAAATGTCACAAAAACCAGACACAATTTACTGTGCAGTCTGGTACTGGAATAACAAAAAGAGTTGGGTGAACTTTATGACATTTTGTTTATACTGCATATTTTTTCCATAAAAGGGCATCTATTTGAGTATATTTCTATGTGCTATTAGCTTGTTTAGGTGTCTACAAAAATACCAAGTGTCACAGTTCAGGGCAACTGCACCTATATTTCCCCTCAGTGATTCAGTGAGGACACCCACTCTGAGGCTTACCGCTCCCCAGCTGTTCCCTTTCTTGGGCAGAGACCATCATCTCACTCACTCCTGACCGAGGTTAGAGCCCTGCACACATGCAAATTTATACCCATGGATGTGGATATCCGCAAATATAAATCAGTATCCCCAGAACTGCAGGGCTCCCCTGGAAACCACAGTGGTGAAAGGAGCAGAAGGTGGGGCTGCTGATCCTAGGAGCCAGTGCCCTGAGCCAGCAGCTTTTCTGACATGGCTGTACCACCCCCAACCCTACCCACTAGGGTGGGTACTCTCCTGAAGCTGTCCCTGGTCGTGCTAGTGTGTGCAAGTGGTGCACACGCACCCAAACAGGAGATACAGACAGCTGTGTGGAAGGGACGGGGCAGACCCAGGGGGTGGGGCTGGGGGCAGTACAGCCACACTGGAGGAGCTACCGGCGCAGGGTGCTAGCTCCTGGGAGCAGTGGCTCCATGTTCTGCTCCTTTCACCACTACAGTTCCCGGGAAAGCCCTGCGGTTTAGCGGATACTGATTTATATATGTGGATATCTGCATCCGTGGGTATCAATTTGCATGCACACAGAGCTCTAACCAGGGTATCTCCAGGCTGCACAGTTCCCTGACTCTACTGTGATTTTGCAGCAAGAGATTCTACCTAAGCAAGCCTGCTTGCTTTCTCCTTAGAGACAATTAATAGTGTGACTGCCCACAGTTATAGTTACCACACAACTCTTTTCACGCAAGTTTATTTTATCCTTAAGGTTAAAGCACTACAGAAAAAACATTAAAAACAGTAATAGAACCTACACACATGCTAATGAGTTTACCAGAGATCACCCTACCCCGGCTCGGGCAAGAGCAGTCCTTCAACACCTCACGCAAGGTGTTTCCTTGTGGTTTCAAGTTCATCGCAGCTTCAGCTCAGAACAAGCACAGAGTCTTATGTTGTCTCAGAAGGCCCAGCCCTTCCAAACATTTCTTGAGGATTGGGGCCCTCTGCAGGCAGGGCCGGATTAACTCTCCTGTGGACCTGGGGCTATTAGATTTTGTGGGGCCCCTGAATACAAGTCTTTTTTCTGATAGTTTGGTGCAGGATGGGACTGGGTCAGGGGATTGGAATGCAGGAGGGAGTGCGGGGTCTGGGAGGGAGTTTGGGTACAAGAGGGGGATTCTGACCTGGGGCAGAGGGTTGAGTGGAGGAGGGGGTGTGAGGTGTAGGCTCCAGCCAGGAGGCACTTATCACAGGCAGGTTCCAGCTGGCAGCGTGGCAGGGCTCAGGCAGGTTGCCTGCCTGCCTGTCATAGCCCCACATTGCTCCCAGAAGCGTCCGGCTACTGGCACATCTCTGCAGCCCCTGGGGGAAGTGGGACACCATGTCTCTATGTGCTGCTCGTACCCACATGTGCCACCACCATAGCTCCCACTGGCCGGTTCCTGGCCAATGGGAGCTGTAGGGATGGTACTGGGGGCGGAACAGCATGTGGAGCGGCCACAGAGACGTGCTAGTGGCTGGCTGCTTCTAGGAGCAGCATGGGGCTATGGCAAGCATTTTAACTCACAGATCCAAAGATTCTCGTGCCAGAAAAGACCTCTCTAATTATTTAGTGTGACCTCCTATGTAACACAGGCCATAAGACTTCCCAGAAATAACTCTTGTTTGAAATGGAGCATATCTTTTAGATAAAACATCCTGTCTTGATGTAAATCCACAACATTGGTAAGTTGTTCCAGTGGTAATTTACCCTCACTGTTAAACATTTACAACTTATTTCTAGTCTGAGTGTGTCTAGCTTCAACTTCCAGGCATTGGATCTTTGTCTGCTAGATTGAAAAGTCCATTATCAAAATTTTTTTCCATGTAGGTACTTATACATGGATCAAGTCACCCATTAACCTTCTTTCTTAAGCTAGATAGCTTGAGCTCCTTGAGTGTATCACTATAAGGCACATTTTTCAGTCCTTTAATAATTTTCGTGGCTCTTCTTTGATCCATCTCCAATTTATCAACATCTTTATTATATTGCAGACACCAAAACTGGACCATTTTTCAGCAGCAGCTGGACAAGTGCCAAATACAGAGGTAATATATCCTCCTTTCTCCTATTCATGAATCCAAGAATTGCATTAACCCTTTTGATAACAGTGTTGCACTGGGAGCTCATATTCAACTGATTATCCTCTATGACTGTGACCCCAAGCCTTTGTCAGAGTCACTGCTTCCCAAGACAGAGCTCCCCTTCCTGTAAGTATGGCCTGCATTCTTTGTTCCTCAACGTATACATTTACATTCGGCTATATTAAAACACATATCACTTGCTTACACTCAGCTTAACAAATGATCAAGATCACTCTGCATCAAGATCTTCATTATTTACTACTCCCCCAGTTGTCAGAATGTATGGTATAGTTCCAAGTCTTCTCTATGATGTAGCCAAAATTAACACACACATATACCATCTCTAGCCTCCGTGTTGCTTACGTCAGCTAATAACCACATAATAACACAATTAGCAATGTGTACATCCTGCATATCCTCAGACTCCAACTAAACCACCCATGGTTCATTCAACAGGCTGTGTTTCTATTAGATGAGCCAGGATAAACTTATCTAAAATAGAAATTATGTACTACATACAGTGTAAGTTATGTAGCGCATTGTTAGCAATGCCTGGATTAAATACAGACAGTTTTACCAGTGCTCATCCAATGTTTCATTCTCAATAGTGCACACTGTAGGTTACAGGAACTTGAAAGGTGACCTGGCTCCTTATTTTAGAGTGCTGAAGAAGTGATTACGAACTATGGTTAGAAAGGAGAGAAGCATCAGCAAGAATGTACAATGCATTCTGACTCAAATGCCTGGGATGAACGCATCAGAGTCTCATGCTCACACACAGAGAATTTGCCCCATAGTTCCCCAGGGAATCATAATATTATTGTTTTGAGATCAGAGAGTTCTCCTAGTTCATGTCCCCACTTGTCTTGTGCACTTTCTACTCCATAACATGTGTACAACACTAATCTTTATCCACAGACAATGGCAATTCTTTCACAGCTGCGGGAGAGCAGAACTAGAGAAGGTTGGTGTGGCTTTTTTTACAAAATGGGCACGCACCGAATTAAACATTTAAATGCATTCAAACAGCAGAGCTGTTCAACTTGCTCATTTTTAATGCTACTGGCAGCTTTTTCGCTTTTTAGCCTGCAGACATACTGCCCCCCGAGTTAACCTTTCCTTGGATGCTTCATCAACTTGCTATAAGACTGCTCAGCTCCCTTGTACTTAATGGATTCATTAGTGTCACCTGAATTTTCCAACCAAAGCGGGTGACAGCTTGAGCAGATACCATGTAACTCATCTAATCACTGGGGGAGGGGGAAAACTAAATTAATTCTATAGGGAAAATGTATCCTTTTAGATATGTATTCAAACCTAAATCATGGTGAGCAATAGAGAGGAAAGAGACAATCTTTCTATTGCATTGTAAATGATACATGTTAGTTTTAACAGGAATAAAAGATCCCCACTTTAAGAGACAAAAAGATATTAGACTATAATCAATCATTTCTGTCATTTAATCCAGGATTGGATGCCTGTCGGAAATTAGATCCTAAAGGGTTTTTTTTAACCTTAGATTCTTGGATATTTAGGGCAAACTATGCTGAACTATCAAAAATGATGTATTAATGAATAGTCTGTATATATCTACCAACAACAAAAGGCTGCAAAGCTTTTTTACTGAGAGATATAAAGCCACTGCAGGGTTCTCATACTATACTATACTATACTATACTATACTATACTATACTATACTATACATAATGTGCAGGGTTCTCATACTATACTGAAGTGATAATGAAGCTGCAAATTCCTGGCATAATAATAGTACGTGGCAGGGTTGAGGGAGGGCACAAGATAACGCTGAGTGCCTAAATTGATCTTGCTGTGTGTTATTAGAGCAAGCACCAGGACCCAGCTATCATTATAAAATGGATTTCCGAGGGAGTTGGGCTTTAAAGGGAAAACTAAAGAAAAATAACAATAGTTTGGTTTGCTTTTGATTTGGAATAATCTTAAAGAATCTAAACTGAAATTAACTGCAGCTGTGCAATATTGCTGCTTTAACAATAAGGGGGAAAAATCATCTTTATGCGTACCTACTTGGAACAATCCTTTTCTGAAGACTTCAAGTCTCCATTTCAGCATCTAAAGACAAACACAAGATTAAAACTGAAAGGTTGCAATGAGAATAGGTTACACCCATGCCATTTCCATTTATGTTACAATCCTTGTCACGAGAATGGATTGACTGGAGAGCACTGGAGAGGAGTAGTTTGCCCTGAGACTTCTTGTCTGTCTCATGAATTTCCTAGTGGTTTTGTTTGTTTGTTTGCAAACAATAAAGTAAACCTTTCTGTAACAATTCAATGGAAATTACAGCTAAATCGAACAACCTGTTTACGGTAAAACTTCCAGACTTTCAGTGGATAAGCATGTCAGATATGACATACTGTCCATAGAAAATGTGCATGCCCATGAATACCGAAAACACTTCACCTTAAATTTCTCAATGTCACCGTATTCTAACATCAGAATGCTGGACAACATCAGTTTGCTGATGGAAGACAGTAGACCTCATTTTCCTCTCATTACACTGGTGCAAATCATGAATAACTCCATGAAAATGAATGGAATTACACTGGTGTAAAACCAGTGTTAGCAAGTGGAGAATCAGGCCCAGTGTCTCTAGGATTGATGAAGAACCACACTGGTGATGCTGAGATGCCAAAGGGAAGTTGAAGGAAGGAACCTCTT
This sequence comes from Chelonoidis abingdonii, assembly GCF_003597395.2. Lineage (NCBI taxonomy): Eukaryota > Metazoa > Chordata > Testudines > Testudinidae > Chelonoidis > Chelonoidis abingdonii. The sequence goes on along the minus strand of NC_133769.1, from coordinate 217,691,327 downwards.
CTGTCCACGGCACTGACTGTTTTATATTTTATTTACTCTGGATTGAATCCTACATGGCACTGAGTAGGGTGCAGAGACGTTTGGCAGTCCTGAGCATTGTTCGAAAGTATCAGCTGCATGCAAAGCCATAGCCAGAGACTTCTAAGACTTTATTGTTTCTCTCAAACATGTCAATAGTTGGCATTTTAATTGTCCATTACCACTTTTTAAAATGCAGTGTGTTTTCCTTTTTAATTATCTGTATACACTAGCCATAGTAGTGACACATGAATATCTGGGTTGTGTTGTGTGAGACATGTTACCCTGGAAAAAAGAATCAGCGAAGCCAGAGTGTCTCATTGTGCTACTGTGCAGGATGCATACATCACACATAAAGGAACTCAGAATTTGCTTCCCTTCCACCTTAATAGCACCATCTTAAATTGCACCCTTGCACATGCATTGGGCAAAGTTGAATTAACTTAGTCCATCTTGTTGGTTTGAGGTAGCCACCTAAACTTACACTGTCCTCTAGTCACTTCTGCAGGATTGAACCCTTTCTTTGTTTCAAGCCCGGATACATGTTTTTAGTATTGTTTCTTAATCTTTATGAGGCATTAGAAGGTCTCAGAATTTCAAAAATGTAAAGTGTTATGTAACATATAGTAGGATGTTGTCTTAATCTCACCTTTTCAGTGTTCTATATTTTGATTGGCTGATTGTTCATTTCAATCACTGATGAAAGAAATTGCTAAAGAAGTAAAATTGCTTTACCATCCTTCTTTTGAAACCATTCTTGGTGCCTTTCAGTCATTTCTCTCTCTCCGTGCCTCCAATGACCATTGCCAGACCTCCTATCTGAAGAGAGAGACTGCAATCTTTTCCTTGTCAAAACTCTGTACCTGTTAGTTACTCTTGGCATTGCGTCTCTTGTTGTCAGAGCTCAGTTTCTCTCACACACACCCATCACTGCCCCAACTAATAACGTAATAATGGTGGCACATACTGTCCCCGTCATGTTTTTTTCACATAACAAGGAAGTGTCAAAATGGCTGGCGCAAGAGGCTCAGTGCATATGAATATTCCAAGGCTTTCGTATAGCCTATTTGTTCTCCTGTAAGCAAAATCAGTGTTGGAGTTAGTTTGTCACTGCAGAACACCAGGCATGCCCTCTGCTCTCAGGCTGCAAGCGCAACAGCAAAACAGCAATGATTCTAGCTTCATCAGCAGGCAACCCATTCATATGCCTCTTTTTTCCCAAGATAAAAAAGCTAAAAATAGCCAGAGTCATCAACTACTCCACACCATGGAAAGTCAAATGGAGAGAACAGAGCAACATTCGCAGCTCTCTGTCTCTAATAATCAAGAGGAAAACATTAAACCCCTGATCTGGAATACTGCCGACTGACAAGATGTGTAAGAGATTTTTGCACACATTTAAAGAGTTCAGTTCTGGAGTCTCATTTCCTTCAGTGTCAGCTCAATTCCTGGAATGTTTAAAAGATCAGACTCCTAGTGCATGTGGTTTTGCAGTGAAGGGGCTGGTCTTCCATTACAGTAGTAATTGAAACTCAAAAAAACAAAGCACATTGAAAATACTCCCTTATCTTTTAGATAATAAACCTATATTATTAGTCTGGGACTGGCTTTCCTGAGAGATCTCCGCTCTTTACAGGCTATACTCACCGCAGCTGGATCCTCCTTCTTATGAAAAAGAAGGAACTGTTGCAGTCATTAGACCTTGGGACTTTTAAACCTGCTCCCAACCTTAGTCCAAAATAGCTTGAATTTGTGATCTTCTAGACAGGTTGCAAAAGCCATTAATCTAATACGTTTTTTTTGGAAAGGGCTGAAGATATGTTCCCACAATGAGCTTGTGGAAAGGAGCTCTGTGTAGCTGACTGGTTGAGTTATTTGTTCCTAATGGAACATTTGCTTATTTAAAGCCGCTGGAGGTATTATTAAGCTGTAAGTTTAATTAATATCAAGGTGCCTGAAGCTTCTATATAGATTTATTATTTTCATCTAAATAACTAAGTTTTATTGTAGTTAGCATGGTCATCATCATAACCAATTACTACTGTCCAAGCCCAAACTGTAGCATCTTGGTTAGAAAACAGAAAATATGGAAATACATCAGCATCATATTGATTTACTGTGAAACTTTAAGCCTAATGTCACCTTATAAAAACTTTGAAAATCTAGAGTGCTATGTAGTATTGACATCAAACCTACACAATCATATACACTGATACCACGCTGAGTTTTGTTGATTGAAATAAATTCTGCTCCTGTAAAAGCAGCAGCTGAGTCATGAGCCTCAGCTCACAGATTATCGTGCCAAATTACTATGTGTGTCTGAGTTGGTCCTTTCCTGGTCTGAAGGTGAGATTAACAGGAAGACACTACCTATTATTTATCATTAAAATCCTTCAAAAAAGCAAAATAAGGAGGCATTATTTCAGTAGGCACTGCTAATTAGACTGCAAAAGAAATTATCTCACCAGACAAAACAAGAAATGATGTTGCTTCAGAGTGAGAGACAGGACAACGCTGCCAATACTAATGATTTTCAGCAAGTACTCTTTTGCTTAGAGACTTTTGTATTAGATCTGTGCGATAAAGCTGTACACACGGGAGCATTGAGAAGGGCAGTTTGTTCTGGGCCCTAGTCACCTGATTTGGGTCAGGGTTAAAAAAGGTCAATGATGTTCTTGTCACATGACAGTTCAGTATCCACTATCAGGAGTGATGGATGTTATGGGCTGACCCAGAGCACTAGCTGGCCCAAAGAGGCTACAGTAGACCTATTGTTGATCTGAAGTCAAGGGCACAGGGCAGGTCTGTTCCCCTCTTAAAAACAATTGAAATAATAATAATATAAAATTAATATAAACTTTTCACACCTACTGAGGACTTTCTACAGTTTGATTGGACTTTCTTTGCCTTGTGGTGGTTAACTGTTTGCTCCAACCCTCTCTCTCCCTCACAGTCTCTTCATCTGTCAGTCTACACCTGCCTCTCTTAACTTGATAATAAGATAGAAAATATCATAATGCCCCTATATAAATCCACGATTAACCCACATCTTGAATATGGTGTGTAATTCTGGTCACCCTATCTCAAAAAAAGATATATTAGAACTGTAGAAAGTACAGAGAATGGCAACAGTGATTAGGGGTATGGGACAGCTTCCCTATGAGGAGAGATTAAAAACACTGGGAAGTGTTCATTTTAGGAAAAGAAATGACTATGGGGGGATATGAAAGAGGTCTATAAAATCATGAATGATGTGGAGAAAGTGACTAAGGAAGTGTTATTTACCCCTACACATAACACAAGAACCAGGCATCACCCAATCAAATTAATAGGCAGCTGGTTTAAAACAAACATAAGGAAATACTTCTTCACACAATGCATAGTCAACCCATGGAACTCATTGACAGGGATGTTGTGAAGGCCAAAATCATAACTGGATTCAAAAAAGAATTAGATAAGTTCATGGAGGTTAGGTCTATCAATGGCTGTTAGTCAAGATGGTCAAGGATGTAACTCCCATGCTCTGAATGTCCCTAAACCTGATCGCCAGAAGCTGGGACTGAACAACAGGGGATGGATCACTGGATAATTGCCCCGTTCTGTTCATTCCCTCTGAAGTATCTGGCACCAAATACTGTCGGAAGACAGGATACTGGGTTAGATGGGCCACTGGGGTTAGCCAGTATGGCCGTTCTTATGTTCTTAAATTTAAGGACCTCAGTGATGCCTTAATATTGAATTTAGGCCCCTAAAATGGCAGTTAGGTATCTAATTGCCTTTGTGGATCCAGCCCTAAGCTCTTAGGGGCAGGGACTATCTACAACTGTATGGCTGTATAGTGCCTCAGCAATGGGGTCCTTAGACACTACCATCATAAACTTGATTATTATTCATAATAGCCAAAGACATTATACAAATTGATTCTTCCTGAAAGGGAAGAATTGGTTGGGAATCTAAAGACTGAAGAAATTTGGGTGAAAGTGATCATGAAAACCCCAAGACTTTAACAAACTCAGAGAACCAGTAGGTAAGGTCCACCACTGAAGATAGGACAAGAAGTAATGGACTTAATCTACAGCAATGGAGATTTAGATTAGATATTAGGAAAATCTTTATTATAAGGGTAGGTAAGCTTTAGAATAGACTTCTAAGGGAGGCTGTGGAGTCCTTGTCACTGGATGTTTTTAAGAACAGATTGGACAAACAAACACCTGTTGGGGATGGTCTGGGTTTACTTGGTCCTGTCTCAGTGCTGGGGGCTCGACTAGATGACCTCTCAAGGTTCCCTACAGTTCTTTGAGTCTATGATACTATGAAAATAGTATTTCATGGGTAATGTAGAATACACTCTTCTCTGGAATCAAATACCTTCTTGGGGCTTCTATGCGCTACTGTAACATAAATAATTAGTAAGAATTAATAAGCATAACTTTCTATCATATACTAAACACCCCCATGACACAAGTATTTTGTCCCTTTTTTACTTACTACATTTTAAAAGCAATAACTGAAGTAATTTACCACTGGGATAATGCAATATATGAATAAAATATAACATAATAAAATAAGCTATTTTGAAAGTAGTCATTAGTTCACTTTACAATCGTACCTATTTTATCTAGGTGGGAGAGAGGAAAGAGAAATAAAAGTGGATAAAAAAAAAGTAGTAAAAAGAAACACTATTGAGTCAAACCAAGGAAAAAGGCTAAGAGTCATAATGTATCTATAATGGATTCTGTATAGTCTCAAATTTGTCTTCAGTGCCCTTAAGCCTACAAGATAAGTTTTCACAGGGAGCTGTTACCATGAGGGATGTTACTAATTTCCTTTCCAGTGGAGAGTTACAGTTGTCTCAGCTTTTAGTGCTTCCATGTCTGTATTTGGCTTAACAGAGCTGGTACATGGCAATGGGAGTGTCTGCCCACTCTTACAGGGGAGTAGCTGCTTAGACATGTGGTCTCTCAAAGACCCTCGTGGAAGTTCCAAAGAGGGTACCTGGTCCCAGAATGACTGCACAGAAATGAAAGAAAGGCAATGAGAATCCACTCCACTACCCACTAAAAATGGAGGTTTCCTCTAGCACTACACTTAAGCGGTTAAAGTTGCCGTTGCTTGAAACGTTACCACTGCTAACCTCTTTCCCCAGTAAAAAAATAAAGCACACCCTATCTTGCTGCCTCCACTTGCATTCCCTTCCACAACCAGGAAAAAAAGTATTTAAAAGCAAATTAAAGCTAGCTCATAAGTTACATTTCTTAGACTTTCATACACTCTTGGGCTTGGTCTAAAAATGTGTGCGTACAATTTAATCTACTAATAACTCAGATAACTGGAATTGCTTGTGATATAGAAACAGCCACTCCATAGTGATGAGTAAAGCTAAATTCCCATTCCCCAGATGTCCCCCAAAAGAGACCATTCCCTCTGAAATTTTGCATGCCACATCTAATACGAGGGCAGAACTTTTTGTGAGAAAAGATTTTAAAGTTATAGGACTAGATCACAGAATCATAGAAATGTAGGGCTGGAAGTCCCTCGGGAGCTCAGCAAGTCCAGCCTCCTGCACTGAGGCAGGACCAAGTAAACCTAGATCATTTCTGATAGGAGCTTGTCCTATCTGTTATTATAAATCAGGGGTAGGTAATCTATGGCATGTGTGTTGAAGGCGGCACACAAGCTGATTTTCAATGGCACTCACACTGCCTGAGTCCTGGCCGCCGGTCCGGGGGGCTCTGAATTTTAATTTAATTTTAAATGAAGCTTCTTAAACATTTTAAAAACCTTATTTATTTTACATACAGCAATAGTTTAGTTATATATTATAGACTTAGAGAAAGAGACCATCTAAAAATGTTAAAATGTATGATCGGCACATGAAACGTTAAATTAGAGTGAATAAATGAAGACTCGGCACACCACTTCTGAAAGGTTGCCGACCCGTGTTATAAATCGCCAATGATGGGGATTCCACAACCTCCCTTGGAAGTCTATTCCAGAGCTTAGCTACCCTTCCATTTAGAACTTTTTTCCTAATATCTACCCTAAATCTCCCTTGCTTCACATTAAGCCCATTATTTCTTGTCCTATCTTCAGTAGACATGAACAATTGATCACAGTCCTCTTTATAACAGCCCTTAACATATTTGAAGACTGTCATCAGGTCCCTCTCTCTTTTTGCTCAAGACTAACCAGGACCAGTTTAAACCTTTCCTCACAGGTCAGGTTTTCTAAACCTTTTATCATTTTTTGTTGCTCTCCTCTGGGCTCTCTCCAATTTGTCTATATGTTGCTGGAAGTATGGTGCCTGGAATTGGACACACTGCTCCAGTCGAGGCCTCACCAGTGCTGAGTAGAGCGGGACAATTATCTTCCCTATCTACATATGACATCCCTGTCAATCCTCAGCTGGTGTTAATTTTCATAGCTCTGTTACAATCAAGGAACAGTTTACACCAGGGATCAGCAACCTTTGGCATGCGGCCCATCAGGGAAAGCCACTGGCAGGCCGGGTCAGTTTGTTTACCTGCAGTGTTCACAGGTTTGGCCAATCACAGCTCATACTGGCCATGATTTGCTGTTCCAGGCCAATGGGGGCTGTGGGAAGCAGTGGCCAGCACATCTCTTGGCCCATACCATTTCCCTCAGACCCCATTGGCCTGGAGCGGCAAACCATGGCCAGTGGGAGCTGCGATTGGCCGAACCTGTGGACGTTGCAGGTAAACAAACTGAACCGTCCCACTAGCGGATTTCCCTGACAGGCTGCGTGCCAAAGGTTGCCGATCACTGGTTTACACTGAGGATTTGCCCCAGGATTTTTCAAACATTTCTGATTTTTGAATTCCCAGTTACTTGTTGATAATTTCCCTAACTTTTTTCACTCATCCTACCCCTGAAATGGCTTGGATTCAGGGGCGGTTCTAGGGATTTTGCCGCCCCAGGCACGGCAGGCAGGCTGCCTCCGTGGTACCAGCAGAGTGCCCCCCGCGACTCGCCGCCCCAAGCACGCACTTGGCATGCTGGGGCTTGGAGCCGTCCCTGCTTGGCTTACAGAATCCACATTTAGGTCCTGATCCTGCAAGGAACTCCACCTACATGGAGTACTTGGACTTTACCGTGGGAAAAGGAACAAAGTTAAGGCTGGGTGAGTGAGGTAGAAAAGGCAGTGAGAAAGTACATGGTGAAAGATCCTTTAGCTCTTCATTCCAAACCTTGTAGACATTTTAGTTTTTAGCATAAAGATGTAGAACATTTGTAAAAAGAGTATGATACTTTGGGGCACTGACAGGACTCCACTTAAACATACTTTCAACCTTCTTTCTTTATTACATGTAAAAAGTACGTTAGAAGAATGTTAAAGTTGCAAAATCAAGTACTGCTTTTTGTTTCCTTCCTATAATCTCTCCTGGGCAGGGACGGTGTCTTACTACTTGTGTGCCAAGTACCAGGCAGTATTCAAACCATTAATAATACTAGGGGCTGCAAAGGGGAAACAGCTTTACAGATTTAATTTGCATGGTATAAGTAGTTCATTTGCATCTTGCAACTTGGGGTTCCTGCATCTAGCAAGCAGTGTGTGCTACTGTAGCTTTCCATTTGTCCTACCCCTTACTGTAAACAAGTCTTCAGAATCACTAAGGCTTGTCTGTCAAATATGGAATTATTTTGTGATTAATCATTAATCCTTTTTTATTATCTTCATATTCCATGATAACATTCTTCCTCAATCCCGCTTACATTACAGAGAGGAAATAGAGCTTAATAAGCAACTTCCTATAGTATATTCTGGATTTATTTTAACATTATCTTTGTCACCTGTTCAAATGATTCTTGCACATAAATGATAACTCACCCTCCTCCCCACCACTGCAACACATACACGTGCATCCATTTGCTTTGTCTCTTTGTGTTAGGCCAGCAGGAAATGAACTATGAGTCATTTGATCAGGGCCATACACCCTCAGGAGCTGAAGGCTATGCAATGTCTATAGATGGCATACCTTCAGCTTGTCCAGCAACACAGTTATATTCCTTCAAGTGACGATTTCATAGATGTACATGCTGTAACAGTCCTCAGGGCATCCAGGTACCTTGTTAACTCCAGTGACAGGGAGTCTTTCTTGTGGTAGTTGGGTGTCAGCTGCCTAATACCACCAGCCTGTCAGCCACTCAAGTATTCTCCTCAGGGCTATGCCAGGCCTAATCTCGACTTGCAGGTTAACTGTAGGTGCACTCTGATCCCTGAGTCCCTTTGAATCATTCCCATGTGACGTCCAGCCCCTGACACTGGCCACTCACAAAAATCCCAGATCCTCTGCCCCGAAAGGAGCAATGTGCCCAACATTCCATTTTTATCTTAAACCACCATTCCTGCAAACTGCAGTTTTTCTGAGCACTTATAATAAAAGAGAATTAGGTTTATTTAAGAAAGAATAAAGATTTAACTAGAAATGAGAGAAAGGGACGGAAACAACTAGTTACAACACAAAACAAAATCATAAAACGCAAACTTGGGTCTACATTTGTCAAGAGTTACCTGTCCTATCCAATAAAGTAGACTTTTTCCCCAAAGTTAAGTCTGTTGCAGAGCTAGCTGCTTTCATAAGAATCAGGATCCAAACATTTACAAAAGTCCCCCTATCCTGCATGTATAGCCTCAAAGAATGGATCCAAAGTGCTTTTCCCTACATTCTGTTAGACTGAAAGAGCCTTTTGTCTTTATTCATAGCTAGTGTGAGCTCCTGCTTACTATAATGTTCCTTTTCACCTTCAAGTGGTTTTGATCATTTGTAATTGACTTTGATGGTTTTCTACTGACTGTTCTAGAATATGGCAATGGTAGACAATGGAAGCTTGCATTACCTTTGCTGTTTGATTAGGAAGAGGTGACAACTTCATCTTGCTTGAATGGTTCATCACCAAGACATATTACCTCAGTGACTAATGTTTATATCAAGTCCATAAATCATATTTTCAACAGAAATAAATTATTTCTTAAATATTATGCATACATACATCTCTCAGTGATTATGAGTTTTGACAAGTTCTGATCTTTCTGTAGATCTGTTACCTATTACTCTTTAAGAATAAATACCCTATAAGATATATTTGGTGTAGTGAGTTTGTCAGGTCTGAAGTAAGACTTATTTGTAAAGAACAGAGGACCCTTGGCTAAGAAGCATCTGTGTCACATATGAATATTTCACGTGTAATGGAGAAGTTAAATAATTATCATGGTGAATGGCCCTGTACATTCTCTTGTTCTTTCAACTGATTCCCTCTATAGCTGTGCTTACACTACTAGTTTCCCTTTAAATACAATCCATTGTAGGAGTACTTTCATGAGGGCCTATTGCACATCAGTGGGCCACCTCTTTTTACCACGTTTACAAATGTTTCTCTTCTCTTTTTCTCCAAATGCTCATGTACAGTCTCTGAGGAGTCCAATTCACTTTTCCAGTGAGCAAGGCAGAGAAAAACTTGACTCAAAAAGTGCTGGAATTGGATTCTCTCCAAACTGCAAGGGGTAAATCCTCAGCTGGTGTAAACTTTCTTTGACTTCAGTGGAGCTAGGCCTACTTACGCCTGTCATAAATAGATAGCTAAGGGTTAATGTTTCTTTCACCTGTAAAGGGTTAACAAAGAGAACCAAACACCTGACCAGAGGACCAATCAGGAAACTGGATTTTTCTCTTCTTTGCTAAGCATTCTTTTCCCATTTTTATGGTGTCTAGGGCCAATACCTCAATTACGCTTCCTGTAGCATGTTTATCAATGACAGTCCCAAGCTTCATCTTACCCATAATTTGTTCCATGCACACTCTGCCCTCCATTTCATCTGCCAAATCTCCTAGTATATTATTTTCTACTACCTGCTATCTGTTTTTTTCCTTATTTCCTACTACTTGTATCTTCCATCTCTGTAAATCAAACCAGTTTCCAAGCCACTTGACGGAGGCACGGGACAAACACATGCAGCATACATTCCTTTCAGTTTGCTATTTAATTATCAGTTCTTGGTACTCTTGGCCACTTTTTTCACTTTCTGCCTGTGCCACACTGGTTCTTCTTTCAGCGTTCTCAGATCCGTCTCGGATGGCAATAGTGTGTTCTCCAAGTACCCACACTTCTTTCTTCTCCTTCAGCTCTCTCCTGAAACTTCAATCAAAAGCTCTTCTTCCCACCTTCCCTACTCGTTTTCTCTGTGTTTATCTTCACATCAGGTCTTGAACAGATTCCCCCACTCTTGATATCATATTTGCCCATTCCTCTTGTTTCAGCCCAAAAGGCCCAGATTGTACGCATACATTAGTTTATCTATCTCCACAGGCTTGTTCTCCTACTAAAATAATTTTGTGTTGGACCAATTTAGGTCAGATCCTGCCTATATAACTAGGAATGGGAGTTATAGTCCAATCCAGCTCTTGTTTGAAAGTAGCAGGAAATTTTTTGTCATTGACGTCAAGTGCAGGGTTAAGACCACTGCGGTGGGAAAGGACAGCACGTTCCCTCTATATGACTAGTTGCAATTGACGAAAGAAAACAGAGTCCTTTTAAAGCTATCAGAGACCTTTGTGGTTTGGACTATAGACCAGATCTACCCCAGTAGGCAGGGACACATTTCTATAAGAAAGAATGGATAATGCACCATTAAGGATACTTTTGATGTCCTGTCAAGTCAAATAAAATCAATTTATTTTTTTCAAACATTTAGGAATGCCACCTGATACACCCGCATTCTGAAATATTAAATAAAATATGAAGATGAAAAACATTGAACTCCATTTACAAATGTTTGCCAACGTCTACAATGCTTTATGACTCACATGATCATAAAAATGCAACAAAGCTAGTACATTCATGTACTGTACAATGCTAACGTACAGCACTAGGATAAATTAAATACCTAATAAATGTTAAATGATAAGCCTGACACAGGCTCATGTAATGGGCAGTTTTCAAGATGTAAAATGTCTTATTTATTTATTATACATATGTACAACATTTAGGACTCAGGGTTTCATTACGCTGCAGATTTACAAAGTGCTGAATAGTAAAATTCGTTTTAAATTATGTGTTTCCTTTTCATAGAACATAGACACAATTCTCTGCCTCATTAAAGCAGACAAGCGAAAGAAGATGATGAAAGGGAATGCGTTATACTAAAACAAAAGTCCCACTATGATGTCTTCATTTGCGACACCAAGACACTCTTCGTTGATGAGTGCTTTCATGACCCTTAAAAAACATACAGGAGTGAGGTATCATTGCATGAGGACTGCCAATTTCTCTTGACATACTTTACACAACAAATTACTAAGGAGACAGAGGGTATTGGTTTTTACTTACTCACATCATCATTAGCTTTCAAACTCCCTTCATCCTTTAATTAATAATCTGGTAATTATCTAACATCACATTTATTTATGCCAACTCATCAGAGGAGCGCTCCATACCCCAGGGAAGCAAGCAAAGTATATCCAGCCAGTAATGATGGAGACCAGAAAAGAAACAGAGAGGAGAACCCAAGCAATAACCCTTATAAACTTAGGAAATAATATGTAAGAATTACAGTGGTTAGAACGTGAAGCGCGCAAAAAGGAACATATGATCAGAATTGCCCACATTTTTCACATCTCCACAACAGATACACTCACAATCAACATTAATGTCAAATATTTGCCAAAAGGCCAAAACATCTATGCAGACTAGCTCATTCACAACTGGAATTGGTGGAGAAGAGAAACATTTCTAAAGACTTAGTTAATCCATTGATATTATTCTCTAATGACGAGCATCTGTCTTCTGTAACACAATAGGAACCATCTTGTGCGCTTACCGGGCTCTCCTCAACTCCTCATGTATGCTCTGATAACAGTGGCAAGCTTGTACCCATTCCTCTCAGATAAACCCAGATTGTGAGCCATGGAATATTAAATATGAGACACAACTACCTTGATTCACCCTACATTAAGCTTGAAGATGAAACAATATCGGAAAATCTCAGCTGTATGCAACCTTTCAAGTCACCCAAATCTACAACAACTAGAATATTCTCAGAACACATCACACCAGCCCTTTTCATTGCTCCCCAGCCAATTGCAGATCCAGTGTTATGATGAGCCTTACTACACCTCATTGAAAAATGAAGAATTATTTACAGAAGGAATTTCAAGTTGTTTCCATTTCACATATTCTAATAATGGAACCTATTCTTCAAAGGAACATGTGACAATTGTTGACGTGTTGGGATTTTTTAAAAAGTCATTTTTCTGCCAAAAAATAAACAATTTTAAGCAAAAATTCTCTATCTACTCCAGTCCTGATTGTTACGACAGCCCAAGGCCTTGTGATCTGAGAGATGTTTCACTATTTGTGACTTAAATGAGAGAGCTGCAAGACAGTCAAACATTTGGGGATCTATAGTAACTCTCTCGACCATCCTAATGGAAGGGATTAAAATGAGACAAAATCGCAACTGTCCTGTTGTGAAAGGTGATTAAGCATGCACCTTTCTCAGGACTTTGTGTAATAAACAGCTGCCGGGGAACCAGCAACATAGAAAATATCACCAATAACGACTGACTTCATAACCACACACAAAACACGCACCCTCCAAATAAAAGGAGCACCAATTTAGGGAAAGCAAACAGCATAGCCATTACCATTGAAGCTTCATGCATTTCTTGATACATTTTCGATCTACATATTACAGCATGGCCACCCCGCCACCCCCCCCAGACAAAATGCGAGCCACATTTAGAATCATCAAAAAAGAGAACATAAAAATGCTAATAGATGCCATACACAGAATAATAGAGATTTTTCCTCCAGCGCGTTATGAAGTTAAATGTGACTCAGGAAATACAGCCAGATAAACTCCATAAAAAGCCTCTTTTTTCAAACAAAATAAGCAAGTGATTTAAAACAGGATCATCTATAAATGTGGGATTAACTTCATAGACTTGGATTTGGTTGTCTAAAGCAGCTTTGTTCAACTTTGGTATGCCATAAATGTCAAAAAGCAATGTAATTCAACAGTTTTCATTAGCAAAGCCTCACTACAACTGAAATAACATCTGTAAATAGCTGCTAACAGTAGCTGGCCTTTTTAAAACAGTAAAAAACAGAGAAAGGAAATTGCATGCCCAGTATATATCCTAGCGTCCTAGAAATAAACAAACGCATAACACAAATAACAGGAACACATTAACTATTTTCTAAAATTGAAAATAAGGGCGCAGGCGAGGTCTTACCATGCAAAAAGCACTTGACTATATGCCCTCCAAAGGCATTTTTCCTATAGTATTATTAGCGTCAAAAATGAATGTGAAAGAAAATTAAATAGATTTTCCAGTCTTTTCTTTTTTAAGCCGATGACAGTCTACAGCTCTATGTGCTCGCCTCAGCTTCGATGAGCTTTACAAGAAGTTGCCATGCTTTGCCTAGTTTAGCAAGCTCTCGGGACACGCATGCTTTTAAAAGACTATGAAAAAATTTGTAAGGTTTTAATTCCAAAACTCTCTTCTACAAATATGTGCATACAGGATTAAAACAATTAAAATGGGAAATAAAATTCTTACTCTGCTACCTACTGTTTCCTTATGTAATTATCAGATTCATAGAATTAATTTGTATTTATGTTGTGTGAGCATTCAGATTTCATTAAGCCAATTAATAAAATTAAATAAATTTATTACTCAATTCACTGGGCCTGCATGTCAGATTAAACTGCTTGTTCTTCCCTATTTCCCATAACACTCCTGAGTATATTTGTGCCCCTTTCACTTGACTTCATGCCTTCTTTTGTGTCTTCTCCAATGTGGCCGTAAATCTTCATTAGTCCCCCTTGAATCCGTAGGCTATTTTACCTCCTCTCCCTTCAAATACCCTCCTCAAGCCCACCCACTTCTGAATCCTGTATAATTAATGCTTTCCCTTGCAATCTTCTAGCTAACATAAGACCAGAAAACTCAGGACTTGACTTTAAAGCGAGCTATGCAATTTATACCAGCCTTGAGGATCTTATCCCATGAAGGTATTCCTGCAAAATCCAATTAAATCCTGCCCGCTGCGCGAAACTGCCAAACCCCTCTTTCTTGCCTAATACATTTCTCCCTGCATCATGTCATAGAAGGCCTTGCCTGTATAAGCTACTCCTGAGGGAATTCTGCAACCAAAAAACTAAAAATTCTGTGCCCACAACATTTTAAATTTCTGAAAATGCTGCCATATTTTATTGTTAAAATACACAGTATAATCACCCTTGTTTCAGTTTATTTTGGAAATTTATTTAAACGTACAAACCCCCCCCCCCCTGAACAGTGGATGAAGATTGGGAGTGGGGAGCACTTGAGGAAATCCCCAACCTCCTCTGTCTAATAGTATGTAGCATGTATTGACCCTTATACTTCTTAATTAGTCCACAAATATATGCAGTTTATATCATAGGAAACTGAAGAGAAGTGAGAGCTGGGGACTCTAATCACAATTTACACTGGTCTATGACCATCTCCAGAAAGGTTCAGTAGTAAAACAGTTCATGGAGCACATTTTTGATAGGAAATTTTTTTTCAGTCCAAAAATTTAGAACATTCTAAAGTACCATAAGCATTTGTAAGGCCACACTGTCTTTACAGTACGTTCTTTACACCACTCTGTAAAGGGAGCACAATTTTATACTATTTTATAAATCCGGGGGAATTCACAAGGACTAATGGAAACAATTCACTAAGCAGGCAGGGCTGCTACATCTGCCTTTGGCCTGAGAGACAGGGCCTGCTCCATGCCTACCTCCCCAGAAAAATCCCCAAAGCCCTGTCCGTCCATTGCCGAGCATACCACAATTAGCAAGCAAAGAGGGATAGAGTGTCTCTCTCACATGGACAATGCCCAGCCCTCCACTTTAGTAGTGGGTTTACCACTCTACCGCTGCTCGGTGCCCAAAGTGACCTGCCTGCACTGACTGGCGAGAGTGGTGACACCACTCTGCAGCTTTCCTTTGCTTCCCCATCAAAAGCAATTTTTCTTCATGGAAGCAAAGAAATATTTGGGGGACAATTAATTTGCACACGCATAGGTATGCAGAATTCACCAGGTAGTATGTAAGCACCATAAGTCAGGTTAAAACATAAAAGAATTTCCAACCATGTTAAACTAGGAAATGCACAGGCACTTGAACAGCTTTAATTCTGCACTGTAGTGATTTGCAATAACCAGTATTATGTTTATAGTATTTAGCACGTTGTGGTTCCCAGATTAGGTTAAACTGATTTCAGAGACAGCTGTATTTTCATACAAACAGAAGTTTGAATTCCTGCATCCAAGTGCAAAAGTCAGCCTTAACAAGGCCAGCTTCTGTAATATACTTCTTTTATAATCCTGGGTGGTGCAACATTTCCTATTCTGTTAACCTGTTTGGAGCTAATTAAAATGGGTTTACACTAGCATTCATGGGGATACTGGTTCATAACTGGGTGCTTTAGAGGATGTTGTAATACAAATAAATAATAAATAACCTTTCTTTGCTACAACTATCAGAGAATGTATTCATGAGCCTAAATGTTTCGTACTCTGAACAACGTTATACTGCTTTGAACTCTTGGTTAGCTGGACCTGACTGACTGACTGACCATTTGATTCTCTTCTCCCTCTTTATAGATTAACCGACCTCTAGAAGAGGCGACATTTAAAAGCCAACAATTCTAATAGTGTTAAAGTGATGAAAGGAACTGTAGCAGTGACTTCTTCCACAGAATCATGAGACAGTACAAGAGATTCATTCATGATTGAACAAGAAGAAAGTGATATGAATCCTTTCTTAATATAATTAAATGAAAAATTGAAATGGAAGAAAACTTAATTTCTTACTACAATCGTAAATTTTGAAAATTTCTTGGACTGTTAAATTCATTTGGGCAGCTAAATTTTTATTCAAGTCAAACATTTTCTTCCACATCCAGCAGCTTAACTAAGGAATCCAGTGAGGAAACACAGTGATCTTCATCAAATTTTCAGCAAAGACAATTGTACACACCCAAAGTATTCATTACACTAAAGTCTGGTTCTTACACTATGACTTTAGGCTAAACATCCTATTTAAGCCTGACCCGTCCCACACAACGAAGCCCTTTTTTTCACTTAAAAGGCTCTTTAAATTGATTCTTTACTCCACCCTCCGACAATGGATTAGAATGGAAATCGGCCTTGCCGTCTGGATTTGGATAGTATGGAATGCAATTTGACGGTGTTGACTCTGGAAGCTATCCCAGAGGGCTCCATTGTTTGACCGCTCTGGCCAGCGCCTCTTCAACTCAGATGCACTGCCAGGTAGACAAGGGAAAAGGCCACGAACTTTGATTTCATTTCCTTGTTGGCTAGCGTGGCTTTTGCACAGGCTTCATGCAGAGTTCATTCAGCATGATGTGCACATTCCGGCGCACATTTTGCCCGGCCTGTCTTGTGAGATGTCTATGACCACGTCCCTTCTCATCACCGAGCTTGTCATCATCTTCCTCGCCTGGAATTTGCATAAAAAATTGTCTAGCCGTTGCGTCCGACGGGGAGGGGCGACTTGATGACATGGCGTTACAGGGAATTAAATCAACAAAAGGAGTGGCTTTGCATCAAGGGAAACACAAAAACTATCATACGGAATGTCTCCCTCAAGATTGAACTCAAAACCCTGAGGGTTTAGCATGCTGTTGATTTCACAAAAAAAATCTGGTCAACTTTCTTGTTTTGATCCACCTATCTTTTACATCTTCAGCTGCCAGCAGTACAGATGCAGTATGACTTGCACGGCATCATCATCTCCTGGCTGCTTGGCAGATGACGGGGCAGATGAATGCTAGCCATCACATCTCCTCAGTGCTCGGCAGAAGTATGCGGAGTGACTCAGGCAAGGTCATTCCCATGTCTGGCCCAGGCCCCCTGACCATCTCACCAAGGCTCTATAAATATAAAGCACCCAGGAATATATGACCGATGGGTTACCATCATAATGCACAATCTTGTGCCAAAAGGCAATGAACTCTGCTATGTAGCAGTGCAGTCCCACGTCTGCCAGCACCCAGGAGAAAGTATTGTGATGGTGAGCTAGTGGGCTACATGCTTGCCGTAGTGGTATGGGCATTGCTCAGGTAAATCCAGGAAAAAGGCGGGAACGATTTGGCTGCCATTGCTTTCATGGAGGAGGGAGAGGTGGCCTGACGACATGTACCCAGATTCCACCACACCTGTTTTGCCATCAGGCATGGGAGCTCAACGAGAATCCCAATGGCAGCGGAGACTGCGGGAACTGGGATAGCTACTCACAGCTACCCACAGTACAACGCTCCGGAAGTTGACACTAGCCTTCAGTACTGTACGCAGTCCACCGACCTTAATACACTATTAGAGCATTTTGGTGGGGACACGCGCACGATCGATTGTATAAAAAGGATTTCTGAAACTAAAACAACTCTAATAAATTTGGACCTAATTCATAGTGTAGACATACCCTAAGGCAACTAGTAGAAGAAGCTAGAAATGAAGCATGTTTGGCTTACGAGAACTAGCCAGGGGTACTAGCTGGAGCCCATGGGTCCATTTACTGGCTCTCACAAACATCTGTGTGATCTTGGCATAAGCCTTTAGTGTGTCTGTGCCTTCTGTTCCCCATTCTTGGAAAAAACAAAAGTAATTATGTAACCACTTCTGTCTAACACTTTGATATTGTGATGTATAAATACTTTAAAGATGTAAGTTGCTCAGATAGTGGAGCTGAGACCATATGGAGCCAGCTAAGATAGATTATTCAAAACAGTAAAGATCATGATATTGTAATCCACTTTTTTCAAATGTATAGTTTGGTGTCTGAGTAGGATAAAGAAGGGGGTTTAATAGCTGAAGAGATAAGTCGTGAAGTAACTTTATACTGCAATTGATACAATAGAAAATCTTTACAATAGTCTCAAGCTTTTTTCAAAACTCATTTTCAGATTTTTTTATCTTCAGTTGACTCAGCGCCACTTTCCTTGTATTCTACAGCAACCAGTTAGCTCAGTGAGGTAATGCGGAGCTGAGCAATGAATACCACATATGGTTGTTTCTTTCTTAACAGCATGAATTCTTGGCTGGCGGCATTGATATAGTAACCACATGTTATGATCAAAATGGTTGCATACTTGCAGTCATAGGTTGGGATCTGGTGTTATGGCACTCCCAGCTTATGCAGGACCTTAAATAGGTCAAAACTAATTAAAAGATTGGCTACCCAATATTAAATAATAGGTTATCTTTTCAAGCTCCATCTTATTAATATAGATCCACCAGCAGTCTTTTTACCTGCTCTTTCTAGATAATCGGCATTCTGTAATCCACTGTGTTCTAAACAGACTGCAAAGGGATTTGTAATGCATGAACTATTTAAAATACATGTTCCACTTTAGTGTAAATTATTTCAGCTAGTTACCTCGTTTATAACACCAGCAAGTTCTTGGAGGCAGTACCAGAGTTCATAATTAATGAAAAAGGATTGTGTTGAGTGCTCCTGTTTGAGAACAGGTGATACTAAAAACTTTGGATGGTTTCTTAAGCTTCATCTAATTCATTTCAGTCCACAAAAAGCTACCAAAACAGTAGCGCTTTGAACTGGTCAAGATGTTGGAGGCATATTTGAGGAAAAGACTAATATGCAATCTGGACCAGTGACATTGGATACAAAACAATCTTGAAAACGTTTTGCTGCAATATGCTGCATAGTGATTGGTATTTATGCTAGTCCTAGTTATAATGGCCCTGAAAATTATTTTGAAATTTTTTATAAAACAATTAATATGAATGTTATACTTAATTTAGTAGTGTGCGAGCTATTAACCTAACATGTTAAACATGAATATTAAGTAATGGTAATATGGTTATCAGAATGGTTATAGTCTCTCTTGTTCAATTCATTATTTATCTTCTAAACTGATATAAAGGTCTATCTTACTTGAGAGGATGAGAGAGCTCCAGTTTTTTATTGTCCCACGATTTTGCACCATGTTTCTTTTATCCTCACAATACTAGCGAGGAAATACATATTTGGGAATCTGCCTTGATTAGTGACCGTGTGTCTTATATCTCTCGGATGGGACATTTCAGAGGGAGATCTGATAGATGTCTTTTTTCTTCTTTTTTTTATTATAAAGTTTTCTTTTAAAACCTGTTTTGAGTTTTCTTCTGGCTTAGGTAAGGAAGAAGGAGTGGCAAATCTCTTTGTAGTATAATGCTTGACTCAGGTTTGGAATCTGCAGTGGAGCACATCAGGAGGGGAAGCGAAATTGTCCGTCTCTGCTTTTGCAGTTCTAGGATTTAAGTACAGTATACTGCCTAGAGATGACTTACCCCAGGCGAGGGCGAGAAGCTGGGAATATGAGATAAAGAGGAGAACACGGGGAGGGAGCTTTACTTCCCTTTGGTGATTAAGAACTCCAAGAGCTTCTGAGTCTTGGGCGGGTCATCTAGATACGGTTATTTGGGAGACCAGAGAGGGAGCCAAGTCCTGGAAATCACTTGGCTGGTGGCAGCGAGATCAAATCTGAGCTGGTAATTAAGCTTAGAGGGGTTCATGCAGGCACCCAGATTTCTGGACACTAAGGTCCAGATTTGGGAAAGATGTTTATGATAACAGCAATCAAGGATCTGCCTCTTGAAGACTTTAAGGACAAGTACTTTGCCATTAGTGTAAATGGAAGGCTAAAATCAGATTATACAATAGTTGTAGTAGCTAGAAACCATTTCACTTTTTTGTATTTAAATGCTAAATTTTCCTGCCAGTTAGTAATTTCTAGGAAGTCCTGTGTTTCCCTCGAGTTACACTTAGCAGAGATGGGCCAGATTATATATTGAAAATGGATGTTTTAATTTCATTCACTGAATTCTCCAGGATAATATTTTAAATTGTCATTTTAAGACTACATTTCCCCTTACAATGTACCAAAAGTACATATCAGCAAAAGAAAAACCATGAAAACAGAATGATTCACTCTTTCAGAATTTAATCTGTTTTTGTTCACTAAAAGACAACCACGCAACAAAAAATTAAAATAAAAAAAGATAGTAGTCAATGCAGCTCTTTCAATTTGATCTGTTATGAGTTTTTGGTACCACATGAAAGAGAGCAAATCTTATCTGGTTTCTATGCACAGTACAAGGCCATTCTGCAGACTGAGTATAAGAAATCAGAGTGGGTTCAGAGTTAAGAGGATGTGCCTCTCTATTGTATTCAGAGTTCTCCAGAATGCTTTGAATATAGTTTTCAAAGTCGATGTATTTTCTGCCACGTATCAGCAGAGTTTTCTTCAGTTCCCCACATGCTTACTCAAAATTTAAAGTTGTTACCCATAAAATCAAATTTCAGTTTACTTTATCTCACAAAGTAATGGGCACTTATTATACCAAGGCTGTCCTAGAAAGGTTGCTTGACTTTCACAAGCTCTTTTTCCTGCTGGTTCTTTTATTAATTCACATCAATCCGAAGAAAAATCGTAAACAAAAGCAAGGTCACCGTAACAGGATGAAAGAACTGTTTAACTGGAAAAATCTATAAAATTGTTGTCAGTTGGCACATAGACATAAGAACACCAATTGGGGGAACAAGGACATGATCTACAAAACAAATGGCTTCACTTTCAAGAATTACCAGTCTAGAAAATCAAACCATGGAAAGGAAAGAGCAGTCATGGTATCTACTGTTTATTAATTATCCTGTTAGTCATGATGATTTTCCTAAAGGAAAAATAAAAAAAAAATCAGTGTATTTAATAAGTCAATATTAATATTAAGGGGGGTTTATTAGGGCTGTCAATTAATAGCAGTTAACTCACGCAATTAACTCAAAAAATTAATCATGATAAAAATTAATGACGATTAATCACAGTTTTAATCACATTGTTAAACAATAGAATACCAATTGAAATGTATTAACTATTTTGGATATTTTTTCTACATTTTCAAATATATTGATTTCAATTACAACCCAGAATACAAAGTGTACAGTGCTTCCTTTATATTATTATTGTTATTACAAACATTTGCACTGTAAAATGATAAACAAAAGAAACAATTTTTTCAATTTACCTCGTACAAGTACTGTAGTGCAATCTCTTTATCATAAAAGTGCAACTTACAAATGAAGAGATTTTTTTTATTACATAACTGCACTCAAAAACAAAACAATGCAAAACTTTAGAGTGTCCACGTCCACTCATTCCTATGTCTTGCTCAGCCAATCACTCAGACAAATAAAGGCAACAAAGAGTCCTGTGGCATCTTATAGACTAACAGAAGTATTGGAGCATGAGCTTTCGCGGGTGAATACCCGCTTCGTAGGATGCATGTGAAAATAAGTTTGTTCACATTTGCAGGAGATAATGCTGCCTGCTTCTTGTTCACAATGTCATCCGAAAGTGGGACTGTATCAGAAACCTTATTAAAACCAAAACCTCACATCTACAGCTTCCCTCCATCCTTTAGGCCAGTAACCCCATCAAAGAAGGAAATCAGGTTGGCTTGGTATGATTTCTCCTTGACACCAATGCAGGCTATTATTTACTACCCTCTTAGCCTCTAGATGCTTACAAATTGCTTATATAATCATTTGTTCCATTATCTTTCCAGGTATTAATGTTAGGCTGACTGGTCTATAATTCCTTGGGTCCTCTTTTTTCCCCTTTATAAAAAATAGGTTCCATGTTTCTCCTTCTCCAGGACCTCACCTAGCCTCTGTGAGTTCTCAAAGCTAATTGCTAACGGTTCCAAGATTGCGTCAGCTTGTTTCTTTAGCTTCATAGAGTGTGTTTCATCAGGTCCTGCTGACCTGAATGTATCTAACATACCTAAATATTCTTTAATTCATTTTGCCCTTATTTTGACTTGTGCTCCTTCCCTCTGGTATTAATATTAATGGTGTTACGTGTGTGGTCACGATTTAGCCTTTTAGTGAAGACTGAAACAAAATAGGCATTAAACAACTCAGCCTGCTTGATGTTGTCCATTATTAGTTCTCCTTCCCTGTAAGTAGAAGATCTACACTTTCCTTTGTCTTTCTCTTGCTCTGAATGTATTTATAAAACCTCTTCTGTCTTTTGCTAGGTAAAACTTATTTTGTATCTTATCCTTTCAGATTTTGCCTCTGCATATTGTGCTACTTTTTTGTGCTTAGCAATCTGCCTATGTCTCCACTTTTTCTGTGATTCCATTTTGATTTTTCAGGTCATTAAAGAGCTCCTGATAGAGCCATATTGGCCTCTGACTCTTCTTCCTATCTTTCCTTCGCATCAGGATAGTTTGTTGTTGTGCCTTTAATATTGTCTCTGAGAAACTGCCAGATCTCCTGGATGCCTTTTTCCCTCAGATTTTCTTCACATGGGATTTTACCTGTCACCAGCAATGTCACCACTATATTCTTGTTGCTACTCTTGTTGCTGCCACTTCTGTTCACCTGCCTGTGGCATGACTCAGTGCAGATTTTGATGTGATGTCATTGGCAGACATTCCCAATAATGATCTTCATACCTGGAAGAATAAGGAGACAGTACTAAAGCCATATTTACCCTCCTCTTTTATAAATATGGACATACACTCTTTGCAGAGGACATTTGGCTTTTTCCCCAGGGTCCTTTATCAATCTTCTTTTACAGTGCTGAATGACTTTGAATGAATTTCTCCCCCAGTCACTACCCCATTCTCTGTCCAGTGATCAGGCTGTGTGGGTGGTTGTGTGTGGTGGTTAATTTGCTGTTCACACTGCTTAGTGATGGACTGCACAATTCAAAACAGAACAATGTCAAGAAGAGTCTTTTTCATTTATTATATATTTGTTTATGACATTTTTCAAAATGTTTTCCTGTTTGACAGCCATACTGCCTCCCCTTCTCCTTCTAACTCCTTCCATTATGACAGTGAGTGCTGATGATCAGCTGAGTAGGATTCAGTTCAAGATCAAATAACTGCAAGAAGTGCAACTCTGGTTTTCTTCCTCCTCCACTATCACGCACACATTATACCTGTGCTATGTGTACATGAAACACAAGTTTGACTTTTTTCCTCACTGGCATTAACCGCTTTTCACTCACAACAAGATTCACAAAATCGCACAGTTAGGGGGAGGAAATAGCATATTGATTTCTACCTTCATTGTGATACTAGCATTAAAGATACATTTGGCCACTTTTGCTTGCAGAGCAGAAATGTTTTTTGTTCGATTTTTAACTCAGCACTAAAAATCTTTTCTAATTTCATTTTGATCTATAGCACCTTAAGTGGATTTTAAGTGGCTAGGTACAACTGAGCTTCAACAGTTGTTTCTTATCTATGTTATTATATCTCAGAGATCTCAGAAAGGAGCTGAAGTGCAATTAACTTTCTACTAGTTTGTGTTAACATAAAAGTAGATAAAATAAATGATTCAATTAACTACTTCTAATTATTTATCTACTTTCATACTATAGAAACAGACATGCCTTTTATTTGTTAAGATGATGATGTATATTGAAGAATTATAAAGCACCTATTTGAATTTCCCAATGAAGTGTTATTAAGCATAGAAAATAGTTTCCAATAGTGTGAGGAATTAAACAGCTTCCAGATAATCCCTTAGCTACCCTTTCTA
Source organism: Chelonoidis abingdonii (assembly GCF_003597395.2). Taxonomy (NCBI): domain Eukaryota; kingdom Metazoa; phylum Chordata; order Testudines; family Testudinidae; genus Chelonoidis; species Chelonoidis abingdonii. Next base: position 217,667,677 of record NC_133769.1, on the reverse strand, counting down.
ACAAACAAGCCCAGACTATTGTAGAAATAGTCTTCAGCTGAAAATAATTGTGACTTGCTACAGGAATCAAGGGGTATAAGTAACTTTCTCCTATCAGTGACCCTAGGCAATTCTAAGCAACAGCAGCATAGTAACATTGTTTAGTCCATATCCCTACAACAGGGGGGAAATAAAACTTTTGTTTCTGGATGAAACACACTGCTCTAAACCCATTATTAACCATTCTCCTCTCCTTGATGGATTCAGACTACTGCACTGGGTACTGGAGGCAAATTAATAAATCTGTTAATGCCCAGTGATTATATACACACATATACAAGAGTGGCATACAATTAATGTAATTATCTTGTGAGTGCAAAGGCTTTAAAAGGCTTTCCAGAACATCTCATAAGGTCTTACATATTGGAATTTACTGTTGCCATCCTCTCTGCTTTGCATCCAGCTGAATCAATCTGATTAGATTTCTTGCTTGATAAATTAAACTCTGAAAACATGCAAGGGGATAGATGTATATAAAACCTGCATTGTGGAAACTTCAGTGTTCCAGCAACAGTTCAAGACAACCAGTCCCAACTGCAGGGCAGGAGGGATGGGAAAGTGGTTGAAGAGATTGCCCAAACTCTGTTCAAGCATGAAGTTTCAAATAGGAACTTCTAGCAAGAAGTTCATATTGGAGTGGGGTTTGCTCACTCCCCAAATCCTTGTTGTCCACCTCTGGCAGACTGAACAACCCCCTTTCTTGGAAATTAATTTAGGAAACTTCCCAGCCTATGGCCGTGATTCTCTTCTCATTTACACTGGTTTCACATGAGTGTTGAACCATTGACTTAAGTGGAGTTATGCCCAATGAAAGTGGTGCAAATTAGACTAAAATTAGGCTTCCTGTAACTGCCTCTCTAGTTTGTTCTTGCAACTGTGTAGCTAGAATATGTGTCTTGGACCTCAGCAGTGCATCCAGGAACAAGCCCTACATACCAGATATACCTGATGTATTTTATTAGTATACGCATTTCTATAAGGCTCCTCACCACAGCATCCAAGTGCCTCGCAGTGAATGGCTGGGTGAATGGATGGTTATGTATGTGTCTTTGCTAATTCAGCTAGACAATAACAGATTTCCAAGCTGGGGCAGCTCTAGCAAGATTGACAAATGCCCATTTGCCCCCGCTCTGTAATGTGAGAAAGCCAGCAACTTCCTACCTCAACTCTGCCACTTCACCTTTCAGAGGGTATCATTCCCTTGTTACTAAGACCAATAGCCGCAAGCACAGTCCTGTCTTCTCCCAGTTTCTTGGCTCTAGGTCTCCAGCAGCATTCAGAAACTAAGCAGCTAACGGGACTGATAGGGACTGCCACATGGGGTGGGCAGGAAGATAAAGAAGGGGGTACTCTTCCACTTAGGTAGGGGAGAGAAGAAAGGGGTTCTCCTGCAGGAGAGTTTGGGGTCCCTAGCTGTGATGGGGAGGGAGCAGAAGAATCACTAACAATTTGGAAGTTCAGTCTGTTTTGAATCAACATCTAAAAGTTCGGATGCCTATCTGAACCCCTAAACCATCTGAAGTGATCCCAGCCCACAGTCCCACTCAAAGAGCAGGGTAGATTGCTTTTATCTTACTCCAGAAGGAGGTCCTGACTCCTTCTCTCCTGCATCCTAAAGAGTTACATGGATTGTCTCTTTCCCCCTTCCCCAATTCACTCCCCTGCCACTCCAAGGTCACCAGGCTCCCTACTTCCTCCCAAGACAAGGCAGCAGAAGTATCCCATTTTCTCCCCAGCTGGGATTTCCTATATCCACTGTTACTTTTAGTCCATTTTTTCTTTCTTTCAGTTCATTGTTGCAGCTGGAATATCTGCTAAAGCCATTCCAGACTTGAACAGAACAGTTTACACACCACAGGCAAATTTTAACACTGACGCACTGGCAGTCCCAGAGGTTGGGAAGGAGAATTTATTCTTTTCATTTGGGAGCTACCTTGTTTGTGCTCAGTAGGTGTCCTCAGGTTACTTTTTGTCTGTCTTGTCTTCTTCCTTCTCAGACTCCTTTGCGAAGGGCTGATAAACTGCAATCAGATTATATCTCTTTGCCAATTCTGGATCTGGAATGAGACTGTTTCTGCAGTGAGGAGTGTGACAGTGACTTCTAGCTCTTAATTTGTCTATGATAATAATATTATATGCTGCTTTCATAGACTCACCAATAGGGTTTGCAATGGGAGACAAAGTGTGATTGCCAGCAAGACAGCTGAAAGGAGACAGGAAAAGGCAGGGGCCATTATTTTTCAAACTGTAGAGTAATGTAAACTGCTCCACCAAGTAATAATGGCAATACAGGTGTTTCAATTTCTGATCATATTGGGGCAGGTTGTGCCTGGCCCTCACAAGGTAGCACTGTGGGATGAATGGAGGGGAGGGGAGAAAGCTCACTCCCTCTTTGCATGGCTCAGGCAAAGGTGAGGTAAAATTATAGTCCCTGCACTCAGGTGCAAAAGGGACTGCTCATCCCTGTCCCATCCCGGCACACAGCGCTCTAAAGGGAGTGAGGAAGAGACAAAGCCATGACCTCATCCCACCCCCAATGCACCAGCCTCAGAGCTGTACTGAAGTGCAGGAGAGAGCAGGATGCAGCCAGGGTGAATGGAGTATCAGGTCTGTTCCCTGCTCCCTTAATGTCAGGGAGTTCCTGAAGGCAATATGCCACAGCAAAGGAGAATGCCTCTTGCTGCTCCCCTGGAGGTTGTATGGCTCCACCCTGCCACTTTTGTTTGTATGTTAAAAGGTGTGGTGCGGGTTTCTGTAAAAGGAGCTTGTCAAGGTTTTTTTTCCCACTCTGAACTTTAGGGTACAGATGTGGGGACCTGCATGGACACTTCTAAGCCTAATTAATAGCTTAGCTCTGGTACACTGCCACCACCCAGAATTTTAGTGTCTGGGGCACTCTCTGTTCCCCAAAAACTTCATCCCCTCCCTGGGTTGCCTTGAGGGACTTCACCAGTTCCCTGGTGAACACAGATCCAAATCCCTCGGGTCTTAAAACAAGGAGAAATTTACCATCCCCCTCCTTTCCCCCCACCAATCCCTGGTAAGTCCAGATCCAATCTCTTTGGATCTTAACACAAGGGGAAATTAACTATCCCCCCTCCTTTCCCCCATCAATCCCTGGTGAGTCCAGATCCAATCCCCTTGGATCTTAAAACAAGGACAAATCAATCAGGCTCTTAAAAAGAAAGCTTTTAATTAAAGAAAGAAAAGGTAAAAATTATCTCTGTAAAATCAGGATGGAAAAGGCTTTACAGGGTAATCAGATTCCTATAGACCAGAGGGGCCACCCCTAGCCTTAGGTTCAAAGTTACAGCAAACAGAGGTAAAATCCTTCCAGCAAAAAGAAACATTTACAAGTTGAGGAAACAAAAACAAGACTAACACGCCTTGCCTGGCTAATTACTTACAAGTTTGAAACATGAGAGACTGATTCAGAAAGATTTGGAGAGCCTGGATTGACGTCTGGTCCCTCTTAGTCCCAAGAGCGAACAACAACAACACAAAGAGCACAAACAAAAAACTTCCCTCCACCAAGATTTGAAAGTATGTTATCCCCCGATTGGTCCTTTGGTCAGGTGTCACCAGGTTTACTGAGCTTCTTAACCCTTTACAGGTAAAAGAGACATTAACCCTTAACTATCTGTTTATGACATGCCCCCAAATCTCAGACAGTGTGGAACCACACTGGTGGTGATTTCTTCCTAGAACTTTAGAATAAAACAGATTAATAAAACACATGCACCTTTACATATACTACTAATTATGTAAAAACTACAAGATTTTCCACATTTCAAGGACAATTTTAACCAGTTGATTCTGGGAAACTTTCACGGGAGAGTGCATCAGCTACTTTGTTAGAAGCTCCTGAAATGTGTTGAATTTCAAAATCAAAATCTTGGAGAGCTAAACTCCATCAAAGCAGTTTTTTGTTGTTTCCCTTGGCAGTATGAAGCCACTTTAGCGCAGCATGGTCGGTTTGTAGCTGGAAATGCCCGTCCCCCAAACGTATGGGCGTAGCTTTTCCAGGGCATACACAATGGCGTAGCATTCTTTTTCACTGATTGACCAGTGGCTTTCCCTCTCAGACAGTTTTTTGCTGAGAAACACGACAGGATGGAAGTCTTGATCTGGTCCTTCCTGCATTAAAACTGCTCCTACACCACGCTCAGATGCATCTGTGGTTACTAGGAATGGTTTGTCAAAGTCTGGGGCCCTTAGCACAGGGTCAGACATGAGTGTGCCTTAAGCTGGTAAAGGCTTCTGACACTCATCAGTCCACTTAACTGCATTTGCTGGGTCTTTTTGTCAGGTCTGTTAGTGGGCAGCCAGCGATTTGGCTGTAGTGGTACAAATCACCTGTAATACGGCCAAGCCTAAGAAGGATTGGACCGGTTTCTTTGACTTTGGGACAGGCCACTTTTGTATAGCATCCACCTGGGCCTGTAGGGGAGTTATTGTTCCTTGACCCACCTGGTGTCCAAGGTAAGTCACTCTGTTTTGGCCTATTTGACACTTTTTAGCCTTAACAGTTCGTTCTGCCTGCCTAATGTGCTCGAAGACTTTTTCCAAGTGTTCCAGGTGTTCTGTCCATGAATCAGAAAAAATGGCCACATCATCGAGGTAGGCAACTGCAGATTCTCCCAACCCTGCTAGAAGACCATCTACAAGTCTTTGGAAAATGGCGGGTGCCTTTCGCAGCCCAAAAGGAAGCACATTAAGTTCATACACCCTTGTACCAGTGATGAAGGCCGACTTTTCTTTGGTGGGTTTATCTAGCGGTATTTGCCAGTACCTCTTGGTTAAGTCTAATGTAGAGATGAACTGGGCACGTCCCAACTTCTCGAATAGCTCATTGGTGTGTGGCATTGGATAGCTGTCGGGATGAGTTACAGCATTTAGCTTACGGTAGTCCACGCGAAAGCATATTTCCCCATCTGGTTTGGGAACTAGAACTACTGGAGATGCCCATGCACTGTTAGAGGGGTGGATTATACCCATCTGTAGCATGCTTTGGATCTTCCGTTCTATAGCAGCTTGGGCATGAGGAGACACCGGGTAGGATGGGGTTCTAATTGGGTGAGCATTACCTGTGTCAATGGAGTGGTATGCCTGTTCAGTTTGTCCTGGAGTGGCTGAGAACACTGGGGCGAAGCTAGTGCAAAGCTCCTTGATCTGTTGCCACTGCAGACATTCCAGGCTTGTGGAGAGGTTCACCTCTTCCATGCCACCATCATTTTTTCTTTTGTAGTAGACACCTTCAGGACACTCAGCATCATCTCCTCCCTGGGCTGTAAACTGACAAACCTTTAAGACTCTGGAATTAAAGAGCTTTAGAGAATTAACATGGTACACTTTAGGCTTTAGAGTTGAGGTGGTGAATGCTATGAGATAGTTAACAGCTCCTAGGCGCTCATGGACCGTGAAGGGCCCTTCCCATGACGCTTCCATCTTATGGGCCTGTTGCGCCTTCAAGACCTGGACCCTACTTTGAAGGAGGCGTCTCTGGTATGTTTATCATACCTGGCCTTTTGCTTTCCGAGCTTCCTTAGGTTTTCTTTAGCAAGGTCTAAAGAGTGTCGGAGGGTGCTTTGTAGGTTGCTTACAAAGTCTAGAATGTTAGTTCCTAGAGAAGGCATAAACCCCTTCCATTGCTGCTTCACCAACTGTAATGGTCCCTTAACCTCGTGGCCATACACAAGCTCAAACGCTGAGAACCCCAGACTGGGATGTAGTACAGCCTTGTAGGCAAAAAGCAACTGCTGCAACACTAGGTCCCAATCATTGGAGTGTTCATTTACGAATTTACGTATCATGGTCCCCAAAGTTCCATTAAATCTCTCCACCAGGCTGTTGGTTTGATGGTGGTAAGAGGTGGCAACCAATTGATTCACCCCATGAGCTTCCCACAGATTTTTCATGGTCCCTGCCAGGAAATTAGTTCCCTAATCTGTAAGGATGTCGGAGGGCCAACCTACCCTGGCAAAAATGTCTGTTAAGTCCTGGCACACAATTTTAGGCCTGGTGTTGCTTAGAGCTACTGCTTCTGGCCATCGGGTAGCAAAGTCCATGAAAGTCAGTATGTACTGCTTTCCTCTGGGGGTCTTTTTTGGGAAAGGACCCAGAATATCCACAGGTACTTGCTGAAATGGGACCTTAATTATGGGGAGTGGCTGGAGAGGGACTTTGACCTGGTCTTGGGACTTTCCCACTCATTGGCACACCTCACAAAATCAGACATATTTAGCAACGTCCTTGCCCATTCCCTCCCAGTGGAAGGACTTCCCCAATCAGTCTTTGGTTCTATTCACCCCAGAATGGCCACTGGGATGATCATGAGCTAAACTCAAGAGCTTTACCCGATACGTAGTTGGAACCACCAACTGTCTTTGAGGACGCCAGTCTTCCTGGTGTCCACCAGAAAGAGTCTCCTTGTATAAAAGTCCTTGTTCTACAACAAACCGGGATCGGTTAGAAGAGCTGAGAGGCGGTGGGGTGCTCCGTGCCACCGCCCAAGCTTTTTGAAGGCTGTCATCTGCTTCCTGCTCATCCTGGAACTTTTCCCTTGAGGCTGGAGACATCAGTTCTCCTTAGACTGTGGACTTGGGCTTGGTCCCTCTGGAAGAGATGTAGGTGATGGGTTTGTTTTCACTGATTGTGAACTGCTTTCCGCTGGTGCACTGTGTGATATTTCAGGCTCTGGCTGAGCCTCTTGGGTAGGGTTGTCTGCTGCTTCTGCCAGTTCAGGCCCGCTGGTGCCCTCTGGTGTTGGAATTGTAGATGGGTTTGCAAGCACTGGTGACAGTGCTGGCAATGGTTCTGGTACTGGTTGCTTTTCCAGTTCCGGTTCTGGGACTGGATGCACTATGGCTGTTGCAGTCGTTGGCAGGGGACGGCTCAGGAACAGGGATAGGTGTGGAAGCTTGCCTAGCTTGGCTGCATGTGACCATTCCCACCCTCTTGGCCAGCTTCACCTGGTTGGCCAAGTCTTCCCCCATGGGGATGGGATAATTGTTATAGACTGCAAAAGTCCACATTTCTGACCAGCCCTTGTACTGGGAATTCAGCTGTAGGCAAGTTTAAAGATTTTGACATGAATGGGTGAATTGTCACTTGGGCCTCTGGGTTGATGAATTTGGGGTCCACTAAGGATTGGTGGATAGCTGACACTTGTGCCCCCGTGTCTCTTCACGTGATAACCTTCTTTCCACCCACTCTCAAGGTTTCCCTTCGCTCCGAGAGTATTTGAGAGGCGTCTGGGCCTGGGGATCTTTGGAGTGATGGAGATATAATGAACTGCACTCAGTTGGGGTTCTTGGGGCAGTTGGCCTTTATATGTTCCAGTTCATTACATATAAAACATCGCGCCGCTGACTCGTCACTGGGCCGAGGTGGGTTGCTGGAGACTGGTGAGGTGGGACCATAGGGTGTCTGGGGCTTTCCTTGGGTTGTAGGTGGGGTCTTGGGTTGCCCCCTGTGATAGGGTTTGGTTTTGGTTAGCCCCTTCTGAGATTCGCTCCCCTTGCTAGTAGTTTTTTTTTTTGCCACTTCCATCCATCTGGCTCCAATCTCCCCCACTTCAGTTACAGTCTTGGGCTTCCCATCTAGGATGTACCTTTCTATTTCCTCAGGAACACCCTCTAAGAACTGCTCCATTTGCATTAGGAGGGACAGCTCTTCCAGAGATTTAGCATTTGCTCCTGATATCCAGGCATCCAATTCTTCGCAATGTGGTAGGCGTGTTGGTAAATGACACATTGGTTTCCACTTAGGGCTCTGAACCGCCGACGGGCATGCTCAGGTGTTACCCCATTCTGATTTTTGCCTTGGTTTTAAAAAAATATAATCATTCTTGTGTTCCTTAGGCATTTCAGCCGCCACCTCTGCTAATGGTCCACTGAGCTGTGCCTCAGCTCTATATGTACAGTATGCAGAGATGCTGTACCCAAGGCAGGCCCTTTCAAAAATTTTTAAGAAGGCCTCAGTATTCATCAACTGCCTTATAGGTGGGGAATTTTCTGCGAGGGAAACGTACCTGGAGAAAGTTGTTAGGGTTGGCTGGTACATGCGGCTTAGCCTTTGCTAATTGCAGGCCTGCTGGTGGGCCTTCCTTGGATTTTTATATTTTTTTTGTTTTATTTTTATAGCTTTTCTGTGGTTAGTCTTTTTCCTTTTTTTTTTCTCCAAGATTTTTATTTGTGGCAGCCTCTTGGTTTTTTTTTTATTTTATTTTATAGCTTTTTGTGGTTAGCCTCTTTGGCTTTCTTTCTGCGTCCAGCCTAGCCAGTTCCTGTTTAACTGCTTCTTTGGCACTCATTTTTCTGCTTTTTTGTGCTTGGCCACACCCCTTCTGCAGTTTTTACTGAACTTGGGATGCACTCAGCAGGGCTGCTGGTTAACAGAGACTTCTAACTAGTTATACCCGAGAGTTAGAAAGAAAGAAAAAATTTAGCTTGTAAATCCTTTTTCTGGCTGCTTGTCACAGCTGAAGACTCCTCTTAACAAAGACGGTTGTTAAAAAAACTTAACACTTCTGCCCAGGCTGCATTCCAAGCAGCTAGAAAGGAAGAAAAAAAATCCCACCTTTGCCACCATGTCAAGGGTTTTTTTCCCACTCTGAACTTTAGGGTACAGATGTGGGGACCTGCATGGGACGCTTCTAAGCCTAATTAATAGCTTAGCTCTGGTACACTGCACCACCCCAGAATTTTATGTCTGGGGCACTCTCTGTTCCCCCAAAACTTCGTTCCCTCCCTGGTTGCCTTGAGGGACTCACCAATTCCCTGGTGAAATACAGATCCAAACCCCTTGGATCTTAAAACAAGGAGAAATTTACCATTCCCTTCTTTCCCCCACCAATCCCTGGTGCTCCCAGATCCAATCCCCTTGGGATCTTAAAACAAGAAAATCAATCAGGTTCTTAAAAAGAAAGCTTTATTTTAAAGAAAGAAAAGGTAAAAATTATCTCTGTAAAATCAGGATGGAAAAGGCTTTACAGGTAATCAGATTCCTATAGACCCGAGGGCCACCCTAGCCTTAGGTTCAAAGTTATAGCAAACAGAGGTAAAATCCTTTCAGCAAAAGAAACTTTTAAAATGAGGAACAAAACAAGACTAAAACGCCTTGCCTGGCTAATTCTTACAAGTTTGAAACATGAAAGACTGATTCAGAAAGATTGAGAGAGCCTGGATGACGTCTGGTCCTCTTAGTCCCAAGAGCGAACAACAGCAACACGGAGCACAAACAAAGACTTCCCTCCACCAAGATTTGAAAGTATCTTGTCCCCCTATTGGTCCTCTGGTCAGGTGTCAGCCAGGTTTACTGAGCTTCTTAACCCTTTACAGGCAAAAGAGACATTAACCCTTAACCATCTGTTTATGAAAGAGCTCACTTGTGGTAATAATTATAATAGTACTTAGCACTTTTCCTATACACAACACTGCACAAATCTTAACTCACTGAATCTTCATTGGACCCTGTTGTCGTCCCTGTTATAGCGATGCGGGAACACAAAGCACAAGGACGTTCAGAGCTCAGCTCCTCCATGCTTAGTCACTCTTAGGGATGACTCCTGTAGTAAGGGACTGTATGTTATGAGCCAGAGGCGGGGTGACTCAGCCTGGCATTGGGAGAGAGAGATTCACAAATTCTTTACTCCCAGGCCTGCTTACAGAACACTTGACTACGCCTCTCCTCTGGTGGTGGTGGGTACCTGGCAAATATTCAAAAGGCATTGCCCAGGCTAAAATAGCCATCTCCCGGCTGATGGTGTGGCAGTGGAAAATGTCCTGAGCTTAAAGACAGAAGGAATAGGAAGAGAGCAGCTGGGAGACTGGTGATTGCAAGTGGGGTGGTGATGGGTGGGACATCCGAGATGACAGCAATCACAGCAGACAGGACACTGACTGGGCCGCAGCAGCAGGTATTCTTTGGGGAGAGTATCCTGGAAGACCGATATCTCTGAATGGATTCAAGACCAGTACAACCAATCTTATTTCTGTCAATACATTTTTCTTGGTAACCCTTCAGATAATTTTTGTTTCAAAACTGGGACACGCTGCAGTGGTGCTGCCTGAAGAATTTGTGGATGGGCTGTGGTGCTTTGCAACTCGCAATTAAATGGGAAACTCAGTCAGCACTTTAGTGGAACAGTTCATTCAAAACCGCATTATTGCTGAAGCGGCAAGGGGAGCAAACGTAATGGTACTCTGCACCTGTCTGCCTGATATTATCTCCGCTCCAGCTAGTGGCTGTTCAGCCAGACTAGTGTGCAGGAGGAAAATTAACTAATCATTTATAGGGCTTGTCATTTTCTAACCACTACATCGTTGCTAGTGCTTTTTATAAATAATTCAAAATCAAATGAGAGCCACAGCAAACAGCTGTAGTTTGTGCGCCATCATCCACCTGCTGGCGGGTCTACCTAGCTGGCATCTGCTCACTCAGACGTGTCGGCATGGACTGAAACCAAAGCCATTAAAAAGGAACAACAAGCTAATAAACATCAACTAGTAAAACCTGGCTTTTGCCAAAGTGGCATCAGCTGGTACACCAGAGCATTTCCCCATTCCCAACCAGCAGCTCCCTCTGCTGCCTGACTCAAACCTCCCTGGCAACACATGTTGCTCAGACAGCCCCTGAGGCCAGTTAGAGTGCTGCTAACTGTGCATACCATTATTTCTGTGTACAGAAAACACTTAGGGGGAAAAAACACACTTAAAGTTCCATTGTGTATAAAGAGTTTCTGTATGAATGTGCTTAACCCTTATAACTGCAGTTCTCATGATAGCAAGCTCCCGAACAGACAGTTTTCTCCTCCAGATTTTTCCCCACCCCAAATGGCTGCAAATGTGCTCCAGCTGCTGCTAACCAAACATCTAACATGCTACTGTCTGAGCAGCTTCTGTTGGTTCTGGACCCAAGCGACACTTGTGAATGAACATATGGGAATGTCATGGCTGGTTCTCTGCTGGTATGAATTGATGTAGCTTAACGAAAGTCAATGGAGATGCTCTGATTCACATCAGAGGAGCATTTGACTATAAAAGAATCCTGCAAGTACACAATTCTCTTTCCACTGTCAATTTGTAAATATCTGCTATACCCACCTAACCAGATAGATGTTTGTTTTCCATTCAGGAATTCTGCCTTGTGAAACATTTCTCTGTGGGTGGTGGTGTTTTTTTTAAACAAACCACAGAATACCTGTTTGACGTCCACTTAAACTCCTTGTTGCCCACTAACTATACCCAGCCTCAGGATGTATGACAAAGAACCACAGGTAGTGCAGGCAGTAGTGAGGTGATTTTCTTTTCTTTCTTGGAAATACATTTGGGTACTCTAAGTAGAGGACTCCTGTGTTGTAGAATTCTCATTAAGTTTCCGTGTAGGACTCAGAACAAATGAAAAAAAAAAAGTCCTAATGTTAAGGAAGGAGAAAAAAAGGGGAAAATATCAGACTGACAAATAGAAGTAGTGTTTCAGCCAAAAGCTGGACTGAATAGGATAGGGGAGGTGGGCAGGTTTGCAATGTGTTTGTGATTAGAGACATTCTCATGTCATGACAGGCCAGGATATAGGGATGTGGGAGATCTTTAATAATTAGGTCCCAGTCCTTGAAGATCTTTAAAGATTATTACTTATGCCATATTCAAATCTGTCCACAGGCATCAGCAGTCCTAGCAATGTGCAAGCTCTTCTGGGCTTGCGGTTGTGTATGCTAGCATGTATATCAGTATTCTGACCCAGTAATGGTTCTACCTAGTCTCTATTGTCCCATCATGCCCCTTCTCCCCCAAACAGCTCTCAGTCTCAGGCACCTTGGATAGCCAAATTAGTGATGTGAGTTCCTTTTTCCTCTTTGGTACCCCCTTTATTCTAACTGGCTGCATACACAAAACAATGGAGCAGTGATAGAGTGGCCAGTGTGTGTCCTAGAGGTGAGGCTAATCTGATGATGATATCATCACCACCACCTAACTCTTATCTACCGCTTTTCATCTCTATGTCCCAAAACACTTTACAAAGGAGGTCAGTCTCATTATGCCCATTTTACAGAGGGGGAAACTGAGGCACACAGAGGTGAAGTGACTTGCCCAAGATCACGCAGAAGGCCAATGACAGAGCCAGGAATAGAATCCAGCTCTCCTGAATCCCAGTCCAGTGCTACATCCACAAGGAGAACAATGCATAGGGATGAGGGTAGAGACCTCAGTACTGATGCAAAAATTATTAATAAAATAATTATAATTGTATGAGTTGTATTAGATCATTCAATTTGCCTGTGCCTTTACTGAGGCTTAGAATATACTTATAATTATTTGCATACAGAAGAGTACCTCACATGCATACCTTTTTGAAATTATGTGAAATATTCAAGCTAACTAATGGAATTTTAGGATGCTTGCACCTTATCTCTCAAGGACACATGAATATCAGGAAAGATATGGCCATAAAATATTTATTATCACCAAGTGTGTTTACATTGACTCTGGAATGCAGCTTTATAACTTTTATTTCATTGTAACATTCTAATCAATGCATTTTCTTTTATACTAAGCTTTGAAAGACGTAGAGCAGTCTTAATTGTTGTGCTTTGTGCTCTGTACAGAATATAGACTAAAAGTCTGTAATTACAAGTTGCAAACATACTGCAAATGGTAGGTTGTAAATCAAGAGACCATTTAATTAAGAAAAACAAACGAATTAGAGTCTTATCAAAAAATGGGACACATCCTTTTTGTATGAGATATCAGTTTGCAATAGATATGGTTTTTATATCAAGAAAACAGATTTGTAAAACATTCATGTTTTAGGAAGACATCTCATTGTGAAAAGAATCTCAGATGTTAACACAGTAATAAATCTTAGTAAACTTACACAAAAAATTCTAGAAATATCCTACATAAAATGAATATTATTATTACTCTAAAAACTTCATTCAGAAAAGCTTGTAGGAAAAATATATGTAGTTGGAAGTATTTTGTTGTTTCTCAAATGCTTAAGATAGCACAAACCTCTTTTGGATTTATATTTGCAAATATTTTGTATCTAAAAGCAAGTCTTCATATAATAACTGCCTATTTTCATTTTATACAAATATTAAGATGTTTTGTGTACAAATATAGCAATATCATTTCATCTTATAACTGGTTACTAATATAAGAAGCCACTTGAGTATAGAAATGTTTATATTAATTGGGAAATTAGTTAGCTGGCAATGTTTAAGCAATCCCCTCACCACTTAGGAAGAAAAAAGTCATCTCTCCAAAGACAGGGAAAAAAGAAAAGACAATACCTTCTTTGATGACCATTTAAGCTTAAAGAATCTCTTTAAGAATTTAATTTAAAAAGCCCATTTTGATGGCTCACTTTTATCGAGAGAACAGAAGTGTTTGGGTTTGTTTGAGAAAGAATTTCAATTCCTATTAAACCTTGATGGAACTAATGGGATATTTCAGAAAACTGACTGAACAAAAGGAAAAGTTAAAACTCTAAATCTAAATATGTTCTGAGATTCTCCCTCCACAAAGACAAAGAAAATAGAACTGTCAAGAAAGAACTACAACCCTAATGCATATATGCATTACCAAACTGCATATTCATAAGATCAAGAGGCTCCTAGAGAACTACCCCCTGAAGGCAAGGAGCCTGTGAAAGAGTGAGACCAACCAACTTTGAATCTGAACAAGCCTGAAAGAGGTGTGCTTTTCTAGTTCATAGAACTAGGCAGGAAGAGAGCATAAAAAGCTCTGAAGTAAGTGTGATAGAAATGGCAATTTCCTGGACAAACCTTACAGAATTAAGTTTCTGCATCATTGTGGCCCAGTGACTCTATGCAGTTCCATGGAGGCTGGGGATCAGAGCCCACCGGGAACTAAGAACAATGAGGAGTGGTCAGGTAAATTCACTCATGTTGTAAAACCTCCAGAGAGCTACCATGACCTGGAAAGAGGCTTGCATATACAGTACTGGTTCGAACTGGATTCTCCAGAGACCAATAGACAAAGAAAGGATTTTTTTGATAAATAGTTTAAACTGACTTAGGTCCTTCTTTCTGATCCAGCAAAGAGACAAACCTCTGGTCCAAAGGGGGGCCCAATCCTTAGGGAATGGTTGGAAGGATTTGGACCTGTTGAGGCCCCATAAGACTGGGTGCTTTGTTCTCAGCCGAAGCTCTGATGAATTTGTGACCACAAGAAAAAACCCTGTGTGGAGTCTAAAGGGGTACTCACCAGCCAGAGCCCTTGCCGGACTGATGGGATGATCTTTGGTAAGCTTATTAGCAGATGTGTAGGTTCTTTTATTGTTTTTAATATGTTTTCTCTCTAATGCTTATACCTTCAGAATAAATGTGCGAAAGAGCTGTGTGGTAACTTAACAGTGCTAGTTACAGGGTGTACCATCTCTGAGGAGAAAAGCAAAGCAGGCCTGCTCAGGCAGTCTGACTTTGCCAGAGAGATCATAGTATAGATGGGGTGCTGTGCAGTCTGGAAATAGCCCAGTCACAAGGGAGTGAGACACAGGTCTCCACTCAAGAAAGATGGCTGAGGAGCCGAAAATTTATAGTGGGTACCCTTGCTGGATCACAGAGGGGGCATACAAGTGCAGTTGTCTTGAACTGTGATACTAAACCCCACCCGTACACCCTCCTACCCTGCTTAGACAGCAAACTTTCCATAATTCAACCTGTCCATCTCTACAAGCAAGCTGTCACAGACAGATAAGGAAAACAGAGAAGACTCAAGAAGAAACCCACCCAAGGAAAATCTCCCTAAGATTTGCTGTTGTACCTTAAAATACTAACAGTTTATCCTGTTAATCACCAAGTGGCTAGATCATGTACTTTTGGAGAGGAGACAGGGGCTAAACTTAGGTAAATAAAGAAATAATGAGCTTTAATTGGATTTCAGAGTCTTAATAATCATAATTGGCCTTCTTAAAACAGCTTCTCAAATGGCTTCTTCCAAGTAACTGATTTAAATATTTTCTTAAATAGATTTAGCTAAGATCACCCACTTTGCCCAACTATAAACTGTCCACCTACCCAGAAGCAAAAAAAATAAAATAAAAAATTTGTTTATCTATAAAGATTCTTTGTAGTCGAAGAATATACTAAAGAATGGATTCACAATAATTTTGGGAACCAATATACTTTGGTCTTCACGTACCAAACAAAGTGCCCCACCAAATGTGATTCACTCTCAAACATGTAATCTCTACTAAAAGATCTCCACAAAAGGTATGTCTACACTTGGCGCCAGGGGTATGATTCCCACCTCAAGTACACATACTCACACTAGCTTTCCTAAGGATAGCATGCTAGGAATAGTAATGTAGCTGTGGTAGTATGTGCAGCAACATGGGCTAGCTGCCCCCAAGTACATGCCAATTGGGTCTGGATGGGTTTGTACTCAGGTGACTAGCTCGTGATGCAAATGACCACTGCCTGTGCTACCGTGGCTGCACAAATGCAGTAGGGCTTTGTGTTTTAGAGCCATAGCTTCCCAACTGTGGACTAGCTTGTAATGGTTTGACACATTTCTCGAAGACATTTTCTTCCCCCAGGATCACAGAGTGAGGAAGTGTTCACTTAGTGTATTGGGATCCTGACTGCAGTTACGTTATTCCCATTTTCCTCCCATTAATAACTTTTTTCTGTGTTAATAGACTCCTGTGCAATGAGCTAAATCCAGAAAAATCCTTACACAGTACATGATTACAAAAAGAGGACAGGATTTAAAACAGGATATTCTTAGACTTACTTAAATGGCTTATTTTATTAAAGTTAGAGCTAAGAAAGAAGTAGGACCTAATTCCTAAACTTTTACCAGGCCTGTATACTTCAAATATGGACTATTTAAGGTGAGTTGAAGACGTGTTACTCTGTACATGAGGGTATAATATTCCACTCCTACTTTATTTAGTGTTCAGAGCAGGGGACCGTGAGTAAGGAATTCCTGAGCCCTAGTCCGTGCCCTGCCAATGACCCATTGGGTGTACTGGACACCCACCTTGGGATTTAGAGTATGATTCTGGAGGAGTCGTTAAAGATTTGAGAGGAAAGACAAGTACAGAAGTGCCTGTGTAGTGTTCAGTGACAGAATAATTATTTTTGTGTTTATAGGAGTTAGCTGGTTGGGAAATAGGTGAGTGTGACTTTCCTGTAACTGAACCACAAAGGGTGCTCAACCAAAATGGCTATTTTATTATAGGAATATAAAGTCCAGACCCATACAGGGACATGGGCAACTAAACCACAGATTCGAATTGCCACTTTCCCCACTCCAAGACATTTCATGTGCAGTTTGGTGTGCCCATGCTACTGTTTTTGCAAGAAGTGGCTTAAGCACTTGACTACAGCAGAGGGTTATAGAATCACAGATATAAAGAGATAAAAGGAACCTCAACAAGTCCATCCCCTGTGCTGAGGCACAACCAGGTAAAGCTAGACCAGGTGTTTCTCCAACCTGTTCTTCAAAACCTCCAATGATGGGGATTCCACAGCCTTCCTGGGAAGCCTGTTCCAGAGCTCCAATACCAGTATAGTTAGAATGTTTTTTCTAATATCTAACCTAAATCTCCCATGCTGCAGATTAAGCCCATTATGTCTCGGTCTACCTTCAGTGGACATGGAAAACAATTGATCATCTTCCTCTGTACAATAGCCCTTAACATATTGGAAGACAAATATCAGGTTCTCACTCAATCTTCTTTTCTCAAGACTAAACATGCCCATTTTTTTAACCTTTTCTCATAAATCATGCTTTTTAAACCTTCTGTCATTTCAGTGGTTTCTTCTGGACTGGCTCCAATTTTCCACATTTTTGCTGAAGTGTGGTGCCCAGAATTGGACAAGTACTCCAGCTGGGTCCTCACTAGTGTTGAATAGAATGGGACAATTACCTATCATGTGTTACATACAGCACCCCTGTTAATATACCCAGAATGATACTTATCACTTTTGCAACTGCATCACATTGTTCGATCATATTCAGTTTGTGATCCACTCCAACCACCCACATCCTTTTCAGCTTTACTACAATCTAGCCAGTTACTCCCCATTTAGTAGTTGTGCATTTGATTTTTCCTTCCTAAGTAAAGTACTTTGCACTTTTATCTTTATTGAATTTCATCTTGTTGATTTCAGACCAATTCTCCAATTTGTCAAGGTTATTTTGAATTCTAAGCCTGTCCTCCCAAGTGCTTTCAATCCCTCTCAGCTTGATGTCCTCTGCAGATTTCATAAGTCTAGTCTTCACTCCATTATCCAAGTCATTAATGAAAATACTGAACAGCACCAGATAAGCCCTTGCAATTTGACAGCAAACCATTAGTAACTACTGTTTGAGTATAGTCTTTCAACCAGTTACGCATCCATCTTATCGCAATTTAATCTAGACTGCATTTCCCTAGTTTGCTTATGAGAATGCCATGTGGGACTGCATCAAAAGTATTACTAAAATCAATATCTAGCATTTCTACAGCTTTCCCCCATCCTAGGGTGACTAGATGTCCTGATAAAATCAGGACCATCCTGATATTTAGATGTTTGTCCTGCATCCTGACCGATCTTTGGTCAGGATGCAATTTGACCTGATATTTCACTCACCGGCAGGACTTGGCTTTTTTTGGCTTTTTTCTTCCCCTCGCTGCTCTGCCGGCAGCACTCAGCTTTTTTTTTTTTTGCTCAACCCCCCCAAGTGTCCTGATCTTTTCTCCCTCTCGTCTGGTCGCCCTATCCCATCCACTAAGCCAATATCCCCTTCCAAGAAGGAAATTAGATTGTTTTGGTATGATTTGTTCTTGACAAACCCATGCAGCCTATTCCATACAACCCTATTATCCTCTAGATGCTTACAAACAGATTGTTTAATAATTTGTTCAAGTATTTTTCCAGGTATAAAATTACACAGGTCTCCCCCACCCTTTTTAAAGAAAGGTACTATGTTTGCTCTTCTCCAATTTTCTGGGATCTCACCCAGCCTCCATGAGTTCTCAAAGATAATACTAATGGTTCTGAGATTGCTTCAACTAGATCCCTAAATATTTTAGGATTAATTTTATCAGTACCTGCCAAATTGAATAGACCTCACTTTATCTAAACATTTATTTAATCTGTTCTTCTCCTATTTTAACTTGCATTCCTTCCTTCATGTTGTTAATATTAATTGTGTTGAGTATCTGATCATTCTTAACCCTGCAAGTGAAGACTGAAGCAAAACAAACATTAAATACTTCAGCCTTCTTGATGTTATTAGTTTTCCTTCCCCACTAAGTAGATGACTTACAGTTTCCTTCAGCTTTCTCTTGCTTCTAATATATTTACAGAACCTCTTTTTATTGTCTTTAGTGACCCTTGCTCATTTTGGGCCCCAATCTTTCTGATTTTGTTCCTACAATTGTTGTACTATTTTTTTTTTGTACTCCTCCTTAGCAATTTATCCATGTTTCCACTCTTTGTAGGATTCCTTTTTGATTTTCCAGTCCTTAAAGAGCTCCTAATGCAGCCATATTGGCCTCTTATTATTCTTTCTACCTTTCCTTCATGTCGGGATAGTTCACAGTTGTGTATTTAATACTGTCTCCTTGGGAAATTGCCAGCTCTCCTGTAATCCTTTATCCCTTAGATTTTCTTCCTATGGGACCATATCAGACTCAGAGAACTGGTAGTTAAAGTCTCCTTTTTTGAAACTTAATTCCTAGCTTAAGCTGATAATGCTGCCACCAACCAAAATATAGTGTTTGGTACACTTTCTGTTCCCCAAAAACCCTCCCTGGGGAACCCAGGACCCATATCCCTTGGTCTTAAAACAAAGAGGAATAAACTATTCCCCCTTCTTCCCCCTCCCAGATTTTCCCCTCCCTGGGTTACCCTAAGATATACACTGATCCAAACTCCTTGGATCCTAAAACAGAGAGGAATTAACTTTTCCCCCCCGTCCTTTCCCCCACCTATCCCTGGTGAGTTCAGACTCAATCCCCTTGGGTCTTACACAAGGAAAAAAAATCAATCAGGTTCTTAAAAAGAAAAGCTTCTAATTAAAGAAAGAAAAAGTAAAAATTATCTCTGTAAAATCAAGATGGAAAATGTTTACAAGGTCTGAGCTTTACATAGACCAGAGGGCCTCCCTCCCCCCTAACCTAAGTATAAGTTACAGCAAACAGGGGTAAAATATCCTTCCAGCAAAATACACATTTGCAAATAAAACAAACAAAAAGACTATTCCACCTTCTAGCTATTACTTACTATTTTGAACATGAGAGACTGTTTCAGAAAGATTGAAGAAAACTGGTTGCATGACTGGCTCCTCTTAATCCCAAGAGAGCACAAAGAACAACCCAAAAAGCACAAAGACTTCCCTCCACCAAGATTTGAAAGTATCTTGTCCCCTGACTGGTCCTTTGGTCAGGTGTCAGCCAGGTTCACTGAGCTTGTTAACCCTTTACAGGTAAAAAAGACATTAACCCTTAACTATCTGTTTATGACAGAAGCCCATCGTCCTTATTCTACTGATCTCACTCTTTCCTTTCTCTAAGAATCATGAAACCTGTCATTTTATGATCACTTTCACTCAAATTGCCATCAATTTCAGATTTGCTATCAATTCCTCCCTGTCGGTCAGAATCAAGTCTATAATGGTTGCCCCCATGGTTACGTCATCCACTTTCTGAAACAAACTGTTGCCGACAAGAATTTGTTAGAAATTTTGTTTTGCCATATTATTTTTCTGACAGATATCTGGTTAGTTAAAGCCCACATTACTGCCATGTCTTGTGTTTTGGATATTTCTGTTGTCTGTTCTGGAAATGCCTCATCCTCCTCTTGCTGATTGGGTGGTCTATGTCTACCATGATATCACCCCTAATTTTGCCCCTTTTATCTTTACCCAGAGACTCTCGGTAGGTCTGCCTTTGAGCTACTTCTGGACCTCAGAACAAGTGAATTTATTCTTGAGGTATAATGCAACACTTCCTCCATTTTTATCCTACCTGTCCCTCCCGAACAAGTTGTACCCTCGCTCTCTGCATGCCAATATTCCAGTCATAAGACTTATCCCACCAAGTCTCTTTGATGCCAATTAAATCACAATTGAGCTTACGGACTAATATTTCCAGTCCTTCCTGTTTATTCTCTATACTCCTTGTATTTCTGCATAGACATCAAATATGTTGAGCAGATTTCACCAGTGTTTTCCCTCTTACCGCTCCTATACCTGGGTTCATGGGTCAAGGATCCCAAACGGAGATAGTCACTTCCCTTCAGCCCAGACTTAGGCACCTAAATACATGACGGGGTAGGTCTTAGGACACACCCTCTCATCAGCATTTCCCATTGTCTTATTTAAGAGGCTCCTCTCCCGCTGTGCTGGCTTTTGTGGATCCCATTTCCAGATGCCTCTCTCTCCACCATGCATTGTGTACAGAGTCTAGGTGCCTAACCCAGGGTTTGTGGATTCCAATGATTTTCAAGGCATTTACGAAGTGCTGAGTGTTGCAATGCCTCCTTTTTTTCTTTGTGCAATACAATCTCAAGTCTGATTTTCAGAAGCACCTAACTGACCTAGAAACATAAGTGCCATTGAAAATCAATTGGATTTATGCTCCTACATCACTGAGGCACTTTCAAAAATCCTACCCTATATTTTTTATTTAAGATTTGAAACATGGGCATTCTTTACACACATTCCTTAAATACTTCTAATAGTGAGGGGTTACTTTTAATATAATGTGTGTTTCTCTCCAGTCCCATTTAACAGCAACATCCTATCAAAAACGCTGAAAAAGGTTTTGGATTACCAAGTACGACTTGTCACAAACTCTACCGATTAAAATGAAAATCTTGATGCTTCATTTCCATGACAAAGCCTGTAACAGAAAATAATACAGTCTGGATCTTTTCATGACAATGCCTGAGACAAGTATGGAAAAACAGCACGAATGTAACCCATTCCTCCTTCTCATTTTAACATTGTTACTCCATGGTTCACTTCATCTTTTGATCACCATTCTCTCTGCAGGAATCAACAGACACCAGTTAGAGGTGATATTGACATGCATCATCTTCAGCATTGCAAGTACAGTATATGAGCTACATTTCTAATAGTCGCTTTTTTATCTGCAGTGTGCATCTGTATTAGTGATTTGATCTAAAGAATTCTCCTGCAGAGGACAGCGTACTGTAATTACGTTTGGCATAATGATAGGTGTAAGTTAATTCCGAATAACCCAAATTAATAAAAAACTCTTTAAAAGCAGAAATACAATCCATCTGGAGAAGGCTATGCAATGGCCACTTCCAGAGAGAGATATACTTTAGCTGTCACAGTGTCCAAGCTAGCTATAACTGATGATAGCGCAACAATTCCATTTGCAATGGCAGACTGCCTCCTTTTCAAAAGTACAGAAAACTGTAAAGTGGGGGAAACTGCTTTGATGTTATCACATTTTCCTGTACCATGTTACCTTGTGCATGTAAAAAAGGGTCTATTTAAGTTGCTCCATTCACAAGGGTGTGCTCTGCATAGCTAACAGCTATTGATACCGATTTTGGCAATGAGATTTATATAATCTTCTCTTTTGTAGAGCTGGTCAAATCTTGAACTTTGCATTCCAGGGGAAATGTCAACATTTCAAAATTTGCTTTCAAATCAGAACAAACAAATATTTTTTAAATTTCGTGCAAAATGGAAATTTTGAAAATTTGCTTTGGAAAATTTTCAAAATTTTATTTCAAAACAAAATTTTCATTCTGAAATTTATTTTTTCATTTTCATATTATCTTATTCTTTTTTACATTACTTCATGACATGTCAGTAGTAGCATTGCATAACATGACATGTCCTGCCATATGTACCTACGGTAAAAGCTTTTTTGTCTGGGATGTTGGAAGAATGGAGGGTACCAGTAAGTGAAAAATTCCAGTTAACTAAGAGGGAGGGAATTTGGGTGTGTGGGGGCGGTGCGGGGCTGGGGGTTGAGGCATGGGAGAGGGTGTGGGGCACATGATCTGGGAAGGGTCTCGGAGCAGGGGGTTGGGGCACAGGAGGGGTTTCAGGGTTCCGGATCTGGAGGGTGCTTACCGGGCAGCTCCCCACAAGCAATGACCTGTTCCTGCTGCTCCTAGGCAGAGGCGCAGCCACACTATTCTGCATGCTGTCCCCACCCCGAGTGCTGGCTCCGCAGCTCCCATTAGCTGGGAACCCGCATCCCCTCCCACACTCCGAACCTCTTCTGGCCGTTCCTCTGCCATTTCCAGGGAGCCATGCAGAGCCAGGTAGGGAGCCTGCTGGTCCCACGCCAGCTGGACTATAAACCAGACTTTCTATGAAGATTAGAAATGCTGGTTTATAGAGCTTTCCAGCTGGTACAGGGCCAGATAACACACCTTTTTACTGTATGTATGCAGCACTACTACTGACATGTCATAATATGACATAACATAGTATAATAGAATAGGTGTAGCCTAGTAGATAGAGTGACTGGTACTCAGGAGATTATAGGTTCTGTCTCCAGTTTTGCTGGGTTACCTTGGGCAAGTTACTTCACCAGTTTGTGCCTCAGTTTCTCCATCTAGAAAATGGGGATGATGCTGACCTCCTTTGTAAAGTGATTCAAGATCAAAATATCTCATCGTTCATGGGGGAAATGTCTTAGGACAAACCCCTCCCATCAGCATCTCCTATTGGCTAATTAGGGGCTCCCTGCTTAGCGTGCTGGCTTTTGTCAATTTTGTTCTAAGGCACCTATCTCTTCCCATTCATTTCATAGGAAGCCTAGGTGCTGAACATAGGCTTTCTGGATTGCAATGTTGTTCATGTGATTTTTCTCAAAGTGAGGTGTTGCAATGCTGAGTGTTGCAATGCCTACGTCCCTTTGTGGATCTGGGCCTGTGCATTGGGTAGGGAGTACAAGTGGGATGCTGAATGACCAAACTGCTTAATTCCTTGCATTTTTTTTCCAGTTTCTGAGTTATGAATCTTAGCAACTTTTAACTTAGTTTAGTAAGTTTAATGTGTAGGAATTAATAAGAAAATTTATGAATGGCTAAAGGGGAATGGCCACGTGAGGGTAAGGGAAGCTCCCCTGAAGTAATAGAAGATGTGGCATACTTATTTCTAAGCAGTTCATATGTACAGTCCTCTGGCTGAATGTCAAGAGGTGCCTCTTTTTTCCCCTCTGGTACATAAGGTCTGAAGAATGCAGTGGCCCCAGTTTATGCAGAGTCGAAGATTGCACTGTCACCTCACAGAATGGGGAGAAAGAAAGGCTGTTGCAAATGGCAGGTAACTCTTCATAGTCTTCCTGAGGGATATTTTGAAGAAGGCCTGATCTTGAGTTTCCCAAGGTGCTAATATGAGGAGCAATTTTTGGAGCTGTGCTCCAATTACAGTATGAGGACGACACTGGGTTAAGGGGCACTTTTACTTCTACATTTTTCTTACCTAATGACAGAAGTTAAACCATACAGGAAAGATGGAGATAGCATTATGATTGCTACTGAGAAAATAGTATTATAATGAGTGTGGTTTCCTACCTCCTTTGTAAGTTTTTGTGATGCTGAAGCAGACTCTCAGTGCTACTGGCTGATCTTGAGGTCCAAGGATGTATAACAAGAAGCTCTGGGACAGTCTCACTTGACAGTTTGGAGTTTTGGGAGGGACAGAGAGAAATAAAACCAGTAGATGTGGGTTGCCATGGTGCACCAGAACATACACATTTCCCATTGCTCATGTAATCTGCCAGTGGACTCATACAGAGTAACTTTTTCCTCTGTATTTTTTCCCCACTCACAAAGGATTAGGCACATGCTTCTGCAGTTCAGTCTAAGGCAGAGCAAGGTCAGAACACACAATTCAGGAGAGTTCAGAAGGGACCAAGCATCCTTTTGGCACAGTTTGTTCAAGGTTTCTGCCAGATACCCAAGTGCTGAGCACGACTGACCCAAGCACTACAGAGTGGTGGTGTGTAAGAGATACAAGGCGGCTGTTTGCAGCATTTGTTATACTGTCAGCTTTTCTTCTGCTTGGGTATCATTATTTACCTAGTTTATTGTTCCAATTAATTACACAGGTTTCTCAATTTAAGCTTAATTAAAAGATTGTAACTATTGTTAAATCTGTTTAAGGTTTTGGATTATGGTGGTTTTTCAAGACTTTCACGCTATTAATACAAACATTGTTAGGTTCTGTAGGACCTGTTACACTAGGAAACTGACTATTGCTGATAATGGTTCTCAGCAATGGGTCCCTCTGTATCATTTTTAAATACCAGATTTTGTCATGGGATGAACTGTTGGTGACAACTATTATCAACAAAAGGCAATTTTCCTAGAGTAGATGAGCCTATTCTATATTATACCTTTATATCTTGTACATACCCAGTTGTCTTCATCAAATAAACTTTCTGTATACCGGAAGAGAACATGGGGTTTTTGATGTGAAGGGCTTAGAGTCCTACTCTGGTGTGAGAATTTAGAGTTTTATCTAGAAGTCAGAATAATGTGCAATTAGTTGTTTATTCAAATAAACAAAATGACCAGTTCTTAAAATCCCAGTTAATCCTTTTTATGTACACATCACTGTATACTGCTAGTTCTAGCTTTTAACTAGGGCTCCGTTTCTGTCACGGAGGTCGCGGAAGTCATGGATTCCGTGACTTCCCAAGACCTCCGTGACTTCTGCAGGGGCCATTGTGGCTGACCCCAGGGCCGCCCACACTGTTGGCTCCAGGGCCAGCTGCTCAGGTGGCCCTTGGGACAACCACACTCACCGCTGCTGGAGTGGCCCTGGGGACAGCCACACCAGCTGCTGCTCCGGTGGCCCCAGCAGTGGTCCCTGGGCGGCTGGCTGGAGCAGCTGTGGTCCTCAGCCAGCCAGCTGCAGCAACTGCGGTGGTCCATAGCCCCTGGCAGCTGGTGCCACAGGCACGGAGCTCCTTCCCCCACCTAGCACTGGCCCCCACATACCTTGCCAGAGCCCTCCTCCCCTCCAAGATTTAGTCATGGGTATTTTAAGTATAAGTCATGAACAGGTCACCGGCCATGAATTTTTGCTTATTGTCCATGATCTGTCCATGACTTTTACTAAAAATACCTGTGATTAAATCTTAGCCTTACTTATAGCATTCAAACTTAGACTATGGGCCAGATGCCTAGCTTGTATCAATCGACATCACTCCATTGAAATCGATGCCAGTTTACACCAACTGAGAATCTGGCCTAGGAATTACACAATAATTCTGCTTTAAAAGAGCTATTTCTTCTTTATGTAGTGGAAGAACATCACTGTCAAGCAACACAAGTTTGTACCCATCCATACACCGATAGCCATAAATTATACAAAATGCTTGCAGACTTCAAAGTGCTTTTAGGTAGTCTGAATGCATGTGCTTGTGAGGAGGAATGAAGGCTGCTGGCTCATATGTCAAGTTGTGATGTATAACACCATGTTGCAGAAGTCCTGCTGTGTGACATAATATAGGGGAAAGACACAGCTCAGCATGATATATTACACAGAGTCAGAAGGGAATGTTAAAAAAAACAACCCAAAAACAAAAAAAAATCTCACTTTTATAAACAAAGCCAAACAGGATATAGTTAATAAACTAGGGTTTTCAGAAAACTGCCCTTTCATTTACTCTCTTTTGCTATAACAACTTACTGATATTTTTGTCTTTCATCCAAAGGTCCCCACATTCTTTATGAACTTTACAAATTATATAGCGTATGCAGATGGGAAACTTCACCTTCTGTTAAAACATAGCCACCTCTTATTTGCAAAAGGCAATAGCAACTCAACTCAACATTTTAATGTGGAAAGTGAAGAGTACTAACTAACTTATATGTAGGTGGATTAAAAAAAAACAAAAATGTACCTCCTAAGAGAGAACCTGACACGTTCACCCTCAGAATTTTAAGTCATGCCTAGCTTGTAAAAATGGATTTGAGCTAATACAATAGAAACACACAGTTGCAGAACAGTCTGAACTCACCCAGTTCATCCATCCCTAGTGTATTAAATTTTACTCAGTGATGGTGGAGCTCTCACACATCTCTTTATAATATGGACATAAATCTATTAATGGGAGAGCTGGAATATCTCAGTTATATGCTTCACTTCATCCATCCTGAAAATTTTTGGTCACAGTGTCAAAAACAATAGGCCAGATTGTACCTGGCCCTATGCAGGTATCCATGTACCTGGCCCTATGCAGGCATCCATGACAAGTGCAGAGGACACAATAAACTTTCCTTTACCCTGCACCTTCACAGAAGGAACAGTGCAATTTTTTAGCAAACCTGAGTATAAGAACTCTGTGAGGTCTGTGCCTCTACAGGCATTGGAGAGTTACAGGAGCGAGGGTGAAGGAGGGAAGTCAGGACTCAGCTCCCCCCACCATTGGCCAGGCAAAGAAGGGGAAGCATATTGAACCCTTGGAAAGGGCAGCACAATGGTCATGCTACTCACACTCTCATCGCCTTGATGGGAGCTTTGCAGGGAGGCCATGCAAGCCTCTTCACCAGAACAGGCAGTGCCTTGAAGGCATGTTTGAGTTTAGTGATTCTGAGCTCTGTTACCCTAGTATAAATGTAGAGTAACTCTACTGATGCCAGTGGAGCTACACTGATGTTGAACGAATGTAAGTGACATCAGGCTCATTGTCTTTACTTTTCCTACTCAATTAAAACAAACATAAAGCAAACAACCAGAGGTCTTTCCAAAAATGATTATATGAATATGTGTGGTTTTCCTTCTTGTTGCATGTTCAGGGGCAAAAGTATCTTAGCCTCAAGTGGAAATTAAAAATCGTCATCAAACTTATAGCATAGCAGATTTAAACTGCTATTGATCAACTAGTCAAAACCTGCCAAGTCAAAAGGTATTTCATGTGTGAAGTTCAGTCTGAAGCCAGGAAGCTGTGGTGTGTTAGAAGCTGAAAGGAGCTACAGAACTGTTTATGTTTTCACTGTTTCTTGGGGCACTTGAACTGAGTCAAATCCATTGGTGTCATCCAGCAATTCTACATGACCTTCTTGTGTTCCAGACACGCTCTTGGAATTATTCCTCCTTGGATATAAAGTTTCAATAAATAAAATTAATAAACCCGCAGAGTAATAGTGTTTTTTCTTTTTACTCATGAGAAAGTCTTAAGCTGCTTGAGCCGTGCTCCCTGCAGTAGTCATGCAACCTCCTCTTGTCAAGACAGAAATATGAATATACACTCTCACTATGTACAGAAAGACAAGCAAAGCCTAGGAGAAACAGAACAAAGACAAAAGAGATCCGGGACTTAGGGAGGTCTCTCAGCAACTGTTCATGCCAATATTTATTGTGTTTATCCGAATAAAAGAATCCTCCTAAGTGTGCTTTAAAGGGGATATATTGCTTATATAAAAATTCTGCTTTCCCTGAGCCATATAAATATTTTCTGTTCCCATTCTATATGTTTTTTTCCTTGTAGACAATGGCCACTGTTAAACTGAAGAATCACATAGTTCAGGGCAAGATTGAAGTGCAAGCAACCACGGAAAAATTAACAAGAACGTTGATAAGGCACCAAATAGCAGGATAGGCATCTGCAGTTTATTGCAAAGAGTGTCATTGTACAAGTTCTCCCCAACAGGCAACATCAATCTTAAGTCTCAGACTACAGCTTCAGTGTAACCATATGATACAACTGTCCTTCACTGGCATCTTGTTCATTTTGTTGTCCTTTAGATTTAAACTCCCACACCAGTGTCATGGACATTTGAAAAATAAAGAGCTGTCATTAGTAACAATGCCTTATTAATACATGAATATCACTTGATTCCCAGTCACAGTTCTCATTTATATATTTGGCTGTTGCTATTTCTATTTTTCTTGCAAATTGAGTCTCTTTTATCTCCATAGTCATTTCACACTGAATCTTTATTAACTCAGGAGCAGGCTTCACTGAGACTTAAGGAAGAAATAGAAATGGATGAAAAACATTATGACAAAATTTCAAACTTAGGAGCCTCTGATGCTCACCAATAGATGTGCTTGTCACAGGTAACTGACCATAGAAAGTTGTAATTGAACGTGTACATGTATCTGTGGCAGGTATGATCACCTGTCTGCATTTGTAGTCTTGTATTTTACAGATGCTACTTAAATAAACAAGGAAAGATTTGCACATTGAGGCCTTTGTCTTTCAGAAAAAAAGAGTTAAAATAAGAACACACTGACAAAGTTTGATAAATATGGATTTCAGCAAAAACTGGAATCTATAGAAATCTACAGATAATGCAAGTCTTTTGCTATTCACCAGCCCCTTTTAAGCATGTTTTTGGTGTCATTCAGAAGATGGTGGAATTTATATGACCAGAAAGCGCACTTTCATTTCAACCTTTCTGATCTAGTAGACTTCTGCTCTGACAGATCTACAGAATGCTGACTGGAGGTTGAATTTCCCTGAGTAAGGAATTTGTAAAAACTGCATACAAACCTCAAGATTTGGCTCAAAATAGGAGAGTAGATAATAATTAACACTATCTGTATGAGATTCCCATGGGCTGGTTCATTTCTCTCCTTTTAAAAAGATAATCTTTCTTCTCTTTCTTTCTCTCTCCCCGACTCCGGTTTACCAAAAGATACATTGCTTTAGAAACTGCTCTCATGAATTTTTGCCTGGAATTATTCACTTTTTCTCCCTTTCAATCCCTAGTCTTGGCATCCTGTTTAAGTACCATGACATCATGCTGCACCACCTGAAAGCATTAAACAATTTGTTTAGACAGTGTAGCTTTGGGGGAGTATTTATAGCACGGTCTGCATGCTGAAATTCTGCCATGGAACAAAATAAGCTCTAATCTTTTGGGGATCTACATGAGCAAGTCAAATGCCAGTGCTGACACTTGGTGTGATTAAAAAGACTGCTGTATCTTTATAAACTGATTATACAGCAATGCAGTTTGTTCTGCTGGAGGGAGGTGGCATTAATGCGAACACTATCTAAAAGCAATCTCTTTTATCCTCTAATGTCTGGCTGGTTCCTTTGCTATTCCACTGCTGATGTCAAAGGGAATGATGACTATCAAACACACTGAAATTAACTCATGCAAATATCACTATTAACTCCATTATTTGTTAATGTCAGCATTAAAGTCAACAGTCATTTTGCTGTGTGACACAATGAAAGCCATCGTCATATGGATTTGTGCATTTGTCAATGGGAACAATGTCATTCCTGATGACGCCCTTCAAGAAAATTAATGGAGTAAATATCATATGCATGGTAATGTTGACATCAATATTGATGTTTGACAACCAGTTAAGAAAGCTCCTTATAAAGTCAAAAATATGAAGAATGTCAAGGGTTTACCTACTCCTTGATATCAGCATTACCAGAAAACTGCTGCTGAATGCAAATGGAGTATGTTTCCTCTCATCACATGGTTTCTTGGACAGGAAGAAATCATGCACTGGAGAAAACCCTTACATGGGAAAAGAGCAGTTGGAAATGCAGAGGAAAGAGTGCCTTGTGTTTAAGGCACTGGATTGGGACCCATGAGATCTGGTTTGGTTCAGGCACAGACCTCCTGTGTGACCTTGGACAAGTCACTTTATCTCTTTATGTCTGCAAAATAGGGATAATAAAGCTTTCTTTCCCCTATCTTTTGTTTATCTAGTCTGTTTAGAATGTAATCCCTTCAAGCTGGGGACTCTCTGTTACTATGTATACATACACAGTATGAAGCACAGTAGGGCTCGTGTCTCCACTGCAAACTCTAGATTCTACTGTAACACAAATAAATGACAATAGTTTAGCTTAAAAAACTTGCAGAAAATACTTGTTATACCATAACACTAGGGGAACATTTATAAGAACTTTGATAACTATATTGTACTTTTGAAATGCTAACATTATTGCCTTGAAATAGAATTCAGTCATTTATTCAGTTTTGAGGCATAATATGAAAACCCAGATTTTGACACATTTTAAAACAAAGTCTCTTTTGTTATTTATAGAATCCCACATTTCACAAATACCAAAAATCTCATCTTATCCCTAAAAGGCTCTAGAAAACCTCTTAGGGGAACATTTTCAAACGTGTCAAAGGGTATTTCTACAATGCAGCTAGGAGGTGTGGTTCTGCCAATATGAGAGATAGACTAGCAGTAACTCAGCTTGAGCTAGAACTCAAAGTGGCAATGTGGATGTGCTGGCACAGGGGGGGAGGCTTCGGCAGGCCGCCAGAGCTCAGACCCAGAGAGCTGAACAGCTAGGACTCGGGTGGCTAGCCCATGCTACTATTTTTAGCATGAGTTTCTCTACATGGACTGAGAATCACACCTCCCAACTGCAATGTAGACATAGCCTAAGTGATTGAGGAGCCTCCACTTTTTCAAAATTGACTTAGATTCAGCGGGGTTTAAACTACTAAGTGGCTAACTCACTTTTAAAATGGAATTTAGGAGCTTTGGAAAAAAGTACCCTTTGTGTTTTAGGCTGGAATAATTTAGGGCGACTACCTCTGTTAATGACCTTTAAACACTTCAGCCTTTGCTAGTTTGTACTTTAACATAATTATTGTTTTATCTGCTTATTGAATGGTTCTATATTTTAAGAAGTATCTGAGGACATCTCTTTTGCAGCATTTTACTTTAAACTGAAAAGGAAAATGTGACATGGCCAACATTTTCTCCCCTAGATTCCCAAAATGAAGCACCTAAACTCAAAGGAGCTTCATCAGCTTCTACTAAAGTCAACAGGAGTAAGTTTAGACTGAAGTTCCTGCAACAGCTTTGCATCTATGCAGAGCCCCACTGAATTCAATGGGGTTTCACGGAGGGCTTTGCCTACATAGGCCCAGTTGCAAGAACAAGGCCTAAGTAAAGATCTCAAGGTTTCATCCTGTTAGTGGACAGTGACCTCTTCTCCCCTGGTCTGGAACATAAAGTCTCTCATTGTTCAGGGTTCTCGGTGTTTTAAAATTAATGTGGACACTAACTGGCATCCATCCTTATTGGCAATTTCAGCAGAGAAGTTGAGGACTTCAATCTTGTCATACCACTAGAGCTAGTTCCTCCAAGTCAGGGAGGATGCACACTGACAGGTCCATGTGGGGAGCTTGCAGTGCCACTACCCTGGCAATACGTTCTGTCCATGAACAGGTTCTCTCCTCAGAGGTTTCAATCCAACACTTGTCTCAAATACTAAATTCAAGTCTACAGTAAAAAGAAGACCTATTTTGAATGTCTGCCTTAACACAGTCTGTTTCAGAACAACACAGTCTTAGGCCCATTAGTCGTCCGCCAAAAATATGAGTGTTAAAAAATCATAGACAGAAGAAATCCATAGCACAGTTTCTCTGCATTGTGATGCTCTTTCTCCAGCCTGAATGTGTAGTATTCTGACTAGATGGACGATTTGTTTTGTAAACTTTCAAGCTTGTTTATATGTTTGAACTTCAGCTGTACAATAGAACTCTAAGGTTTAAGTTCCATTTAGGAAAATGTAAATTAGGGGCCTCTTTCTCACCTCAGTTAAATCAGTATGTGCCTATGTAACCATGCCAAATGACAAATCAGGCCCTAATTGTCCATTCCTAGTCTTTGTACACTCCCAGATCCTCACTCTGCTCTTCCCATATGAAGTTTGCTCTTGACTTTCTTTTACTTCCTATTCCAACAGCAATCTCCTCAGGATGCTTAACTTACCATATTGTATTTAAATTGGTTGCTAATTATGCTGGATTTTGTATGGTACTTGTTATTTTGAGATTTTAAACTTTCCTTCTCCTGTCTGATGGATTTCATGGAGGGTTGAGTATCTGTTTGTTTGTTTGTTTGTTTTGGCTGGGTACTAGTATAACATAGTCACGGTCACAATCAGGGCTGGTGCAACCATTTAGGCGACCTAAGCAGTTGCCTAGGGCGCTAGCATTTGAGGGGCGCCATTTTCTTCGGCAGCAACCAGATCTTCGGCTGCCTTGGTTGCCGCCGGCATTTAGGAGGAAGGAGCTGGGGCAGGGGAGCCCAGGGATGGCCACCTGCAGCAAGTAAGGGGGAGGGCGGCACACAGGGGAACTCCCCACCCCAGCTCACTCCTGCCCCGCCTCGTCCCCGAGCATGCCATGGCCACTTCACTTCTCCCACCTCCCAAGTTTGTGGCACCTAAGCTGATTGGCGCCGCAAGCCTGGGAGGTGGGAGAAGTGAAACAGCAACGGCGTGCTCAGGGTGCTTGTGCTTGTGAGCAGAGCAGGGGTGAGCTGGGGCAGGGGGGTGCCTCAGGGCGGAGGGTGGGGAGCTGCTGTGGTGGGGGGCACCTCATGAATTAGCTTGTGTTGCCTTGTGCTTGTGAGCAGAGCAGGGGAAATGAGCTTGGCGGCAGGGGCGGTGCCTAGGGCGTGAGGGTGGGAGGCTAGGCTGCTGGTGGGGGGCACCTCAGGGCGAGAGGTGACGGAGCG